>NC_082665.1:4018793-4327931 GCF_025265405.1 Mesoplodon densirostris | reverse complement strand
CTATTCACCGTGCTTTAAAGGATCCCTTGGAGGTGTGCCCTAAACACTTTAGGAAGGATGTAAACAACATATAAATGTACGACTAAGCTCATCCAATGCTCCATAAGAATGCAACAGCAAGGATCCCTTCATTTGAAAAACGTTATCCGAGATGAAAGCAAATTATAACTGAAGGCAGCTGGGCCAGCCTGCGTCAGGAGGGTCTAGTGTCTCTTCCCTCTCTGTGGTGTCAGGGCAGGAAGACAAAGCCTCTGACGCCTGCAGCTGGCATTGCCAGTCACACAAGCCCATCCTCACTGAGTCCGTTATTACTCAGCCGTCAAAGGCAGGCAGACGTTCAGGCGGCCTGTTAGCGACCATGGGGTACAAACATAGGGGGCACTGTGCCCCTCACATTTAGGTGGCCTTCACCCTTCAAAAAGCAGTTTCTGGGGCTTCCCTGGTGGCGCAGTGGTTGAGAGTCCACCTGCCGATGCAGGGGACACGGGTTCGTGCCCCGGTCCGGGAGGATCCCATGTGCCGCGAAGCGGCTGGGCCCGTGAGCCATGGCCGCTGAGCCTGCGTGTCTGGAGCCTGTGCTCCGCAACGGGAGAGGCCACAACAGTGAGAGGCCTGCGTACCGCAAAAAAAAAAAAAAAAAAAAAGCAGTTTCCGCACATTGTTCCATTTGGTCTTAATAAGGGCATGGGGTAGGTAGGGCAGCTAGGATTTTCCCATCTAGCACGTGGGGAAAAAGGCAAAAAGACTGGGCGAAGTGCCCAAAGTCGTGCAGTCACTTAGTGGTAGATCCAGGATCAAAACCTAGACCTCCCGCTTCAGAACCCAGTGCCCTGCTCCTGAGACCCGCAGATCCCCTGCCTGCTGGGAGCCTCACCTTTCTCGTAGGTGGACCCCCACCCGGAAATCCAGCAGGACTGTGTCGGTTCCAGCATCATGCCCGGGTTGGGCAGACACACTGGTTTCACTCTGTCTGTTTCAAGAAGGGAAAACAGCGTGAGCGGGGCCGGTCTAACTGAAGGTCTCGGGTAACAGTGTCCACCTGAATCTCCCCTGGGCCTGGGACCACCAGCCTCCTTCCCAAGGAGACTTCTGGATTCCAGTGTGTCCTGGCATCCCCTTTCCTGTCCCTGCCAGGACGCTCTTTCTAACAGGCAAGACGTCCCCCTCTGGAAGTTAGGGTTTTGGAGGATTGAAGATCAACAGTCCTGTGATGCCAATAGGTAACACTGGACGTGGTAGGGCTGCATCAGACTAAATTGATAAGGATGAAGGTAAGTGATTAGCAATTTATAATTAAACTCACAACAGGTGCAATTGCAAACCAGCACCGAGTGAAGTCTGATCCACCAGATGCCGACTATGAAACAATGTTTCTAGACGTTCACGTGCGCTGATTAAGTTGTCACCGTGCTGAGCAGGAAAAGTGCTGCGGTGAACGCATCCCTCAGTGGCCAAAGGCACATTTTGGGGTGACTCGGCCTCTGCTGAGCCCTCTTCTAGCAGCCAACCCCTCCCCTGGTTCCACACACTACAACTCAGTGCAGATTCCCTCCTTCTGGTCATCACAGCACATTTTATTTCCCGTCAACCTCTCCTTAAGATGCGGTCAAAACTGTTCTCATGCCCTGGGCTGCAGGAGCCCAGCGACGCACCATTGAAAGCCAGAGGCATCTGCAGCTTCATAAGCGCGATGTCGTTGTTCTTCGTCTTGGAATCGTAATTTGGGTGGGAAACCACTTTTGCAACTCGGTATCCGTTTCCATAGAACATGAAAGATTGTCTCAAAATTCCTGCAAAGGCCGTCCAAATCTTGGGATTGTTAAGAGGTCTGGAAGACAGAGAGGAACACCACTCAGCATGTCAGAACCACAAACATGAAACACTCATTTGACGGTCTTCAAAAGTCATCCGCCAGAGCCAAGGTCTCCAAGGTCTCCAAGGTGACGTGACTTGTCAAAAGCCGCAGGACAAGACTGGTCAGGTGGTCTCAGGCCCCTCCCCCTCCCCTCCTTTACCTCATCAGTGAATCCTATTCCTCCCGTGCTTCCCCGCCAGCCTGCAAACCCTCGCAATTCCAAGAACGCTTGTTCTTGAGCCTAAGTGCCTTCCTGAGGTTTGAAACCCCATTTCTGGCGTGGCTGGGTCTAACTGACTTTTACATGCTAGAGCATTTCCTGGCACACAGTAGGTGCTTAATAAGTGTGTACTGATGAATAGACTCTGAGTCTAATAGCCGTCCAGGCATTACCTTTATCTGGGTATTTCCTTTCTAAGAAAACCCTAAATCCTACAGCCCATGGAATACGGTGGATGGGAGGAAGGGAACGCTCCTGGGTAATAAGCACTGCTTTCTTCAACCATACAACAGCCCTTGGAGCAGCACACGTGTCTTACAGGTGCAGATGCTACAGTCAGCCACCTCGAGGGAATTGTCTGAAGCCACTAAGCCAGAGAATAGCCAAGCCAGGCCCGGCCTCACTCTAAAGAAAAATAGCTCTGATGAGTGAGGCTTTTTCAAAATAGCCATGTGATCAAAACACACAAAAAAACACAAAAAAACCCTCCACGTTTAAGAAAAAAGGAGGGGGAACAGTATCTTCTACAAAAGCTAACACTATACATGATGGCTACCCTTGCCCCCTCCACCCACCTGTATGGGCAATGCTGTGGCCCAGGGTGTTTAATGGACCACAGAGGACCTTCCTGCGTGGCAGTGTGAGGTCTGAGTGTCTTTGAGTGCACCGTCTCCGGGGATGAGCACCCAGGGGAAACCAGGCCTCCCAAGAGGGCATGGGCCTCAGGAAGGGTGGGACAGAGCTGAGAAGACTGTGGGCTAGAAGGAGTTATTTGTTTTTTTTAATATAAATTTAATTATTTTATTTTTGGCTGCGTTGGGTCTTCGTTACTGTGCATGGGCTTTCTCTAGTTGTGGTGAGCGGGGGCTACTCTTGGTTGTGGTGCACGGGCTTCTCATTGCGGTGGCTTCTCTTGTTGCGGAGCACAGGCTCTAGGCGCATGGGCTTCAGTAGTTGCAGCACGCAGGCTCAGAAGTTGTGGCTCATGGGCTCAGTAGTTGTGGCTTGCGGGCTCTAGAGCGCAGGCTCAGTAGTTGTGGCACACGGGCTTAGTTACTCCAAGGCATGTGGGATCTTCTGGACCAGGGTTCGAACCCGTGCTCCCTGCATTGGCAGGCGGATTCTTAGCCACTGCGTCACCAGGGAAGCCCCTAGAAGGAGTTCTGATCACAGCATCACCCCAGCCCCACACCGCATCCCTGCGCCAGACCCCGCGAGTAATGGACGCACGCTCAAGGGATGGGCTTGGCCACGCGCTTCACGAGTCATTTGACCCTCCCAGCGAGGCAACGACCTGGGCGCCCTTAGAATCCCACTTGTCCACAAGGAAACCGGAACTCGAAGGAGTCGGAGGCTTCACTCCAGGCCGCAGGGCCCAGAGCCTCCGCCTCCCAACCCGGGACCCGCCCCCGCGGGACTTACTCCTCCACGCAGTGGGCGGCGGTCACGATCCACTCGGGGGTGATGATGGAGCCTCCGCAGACGTGGGTGCCCTGCACGTGCAGGCTGACCTGCCAGGGCCAGTCCCCGGGGGCAGCGCTCGACCCGCCCACGATCCGGCTCTGGCGGCCCGTCTTCGCCGAGACCCCGCACTCTGAGGGCGACAAGCACAGCGCAGCCGGCCAGTGAGCGAAGCAGGGCCGCCCCCTCCCAGCCCCCTGACGCCCGTCACACCCAGTGCCCAGACGGCCCCCAGGCCGAGGGTCCTGCCTGGCCGGAGGGTGACTGTTGTCTGCTCTTGTTCCTGTTTGTTTGGGGTCCGACTTTCAGAGAATGTGTCCTGGTCTCTTTGGGTTGGGGAGTGGGGTGCAAGGACAGCCCTCCAGCCCCCTCTCCCCCCAGGAAACACCACTTCTGCTGGCACTGGGTGCCCCTGTTCCTTGGCACTCATGCGATTCCATCTGCGTCTCCTGTACACCCAGGTGGGGGGCCTGGATAACAAAGGCCCTGGCACCCCCTCGAATGCTCAGAGGCCCCAAGATTCCTGAACACAGCTAAGGAGGCTTTTCTCATGTGTGCTGCTCTCAAGGTGCCAGGAGATGGAGGCGTAGCATGCGCGGGAAGGCAGGGCAGGCACCATGCTTTCTCCATACCTAAAGAAGCTTGAGCTAGCCTGGGTGGGAAGGTACCAGCGGGACCACTGGGCATGTGTCCACCTAGGGGCGTCTGCTAGTTTCACCTGTTCAAACTGAAAGGCCAAGCTTCAGGCCTGAGACCCGTATGGGAACAGGATGGGGCTGTCCCAGAGAAGGGAGTGCAGGGACAGTGTCCTCCATACCAGTAGAAGGTTTGGAAACTATAAATAATCCAAACACAGGGACAGGGACACCCACAGGCCTCCAGCTGCAGCGCAGGGATGCCCTAGAGTGTGGCCCCATCAGTTTCTTGAGCTTGCCGTCCTCATGGGACAGCTGCTTCTTGGACTTGAGGCTGAAGGCGTCTCAAGTGCATCAGAATTCAAGAAAGGAGCACCCTGGGCAGAGTGCTGGGCATGTCCTGACCTGTTACCCCACCTCATCTCTCCACATCCCCCAGAGACACAGGGAGATACATTTCTATAAGTACCAAATGTTTCCTATTTTAGAAACACAAAAAGGAAAACCAAGAATCACTTACCTATACAGCGTAAAGAAACCACTGTTTTTGAAGAACAGACATCACTACAAAAGAAGAGGGGAAAATTCTGGTCACTCTAACAAACGAGACACTTGATTCTCAAAATACTTAGAAATAAATATTTTCTTCCACTGTTCTCACTCTCTGCCTCCCCAGACATAGAAGAGTCCACAGTTGAAGACTTGAATAAGGAAAGTAAATCTATATACATAAGGGATAGTAGTAAAGAGCAGGGTTCAAATCCAAGCTGTGTGACCTTGGACAAGCTTCCTAACCTCTCTGTGCCTCAATTACCCCATCTGCAGAATGGGCTAATATAGTACCAACTCATAGGGTGGTTGTGAAGATAAGCACACATCATATCAGCTGTTATTATTTTTCCTTGGGATTTAAAATCATCCTTTAATTTCGTCAGGAAGACAGTCATAAACTGCCAGGTTCCTATAACTGCTTTACATTTACCGCACAGGAAACTATACAGTCAATCATTTGCCTGGGAACAGAAGAAAAGTTACTCATTTGGAGGGCAGACATTCCAGGTTACATATGAAAAAGAAACAACCAATGCGTTCCACTATATATGGAATTTTCCCCCAATATGCTGAGGAGAAGAGAAACAGCCCTGACACCCACGTGTTCGAACCTGGCCATGTTCTGTTGAACGTAAACAGTTCCCAGGGCATCAACATGGGGCCAGACCATTGTTACATGATGGAGCAGGACGCAGGCACGCTCACTGCACAATCCCATGGGCCTGGTCCAGACCACACAGTGACCAACAGGCCCCTATGCTGGCTGACACGAGTGGCCGCACTTCTTTGCCAATCCCAGCCATAGCCTGGCTTCATGCCTGCCACCCACCTTCTAAAAAAAGAAAAAAAAATTAAGGTACCAACTACAGAATCACCCTCACTTCCAGACAGCATCCAATGCAGGGCAAAGCCCTGCTTCCTGGAACCTTCCCCAAAAGGACTCAACACAAGCCCACACCCTGTAATAAGTCTCTTCTCACCCCCTTCCATGGAGACACCCTCAGTTCCAGGACAAGGCATGTCCTGGTGGTCTCTGGCTGGGGGGCATTGGATGCCAAGAGAAGACATGTTCCCATTAAGAGAAGATGCTTTCTAGGGATCCTAAGGTCATTCCCCTCTGCACACTGTGCAGCCACCAGCATCAGGGCACAAAGCAGCCACTCAGACAAACCCTGCGAGGACTCAGGTATCCAAGAGCAACTTCTGAAAGCAAAGAGGAAAGCAGTTCTCCCACCTCACGCCATGCGTGCCAGGGACACCACGTGCCAGGCAATGACCTTCTCTTCTTTCCTCCGAACACTGCAGCCACCTGTGAGTTACCGAGAGGTGGCAGCCCTCCCTTCCCTGCTCAGCCCTGATTCCATGTAACCAAAGCCGAGGAAGAGACAGACGGGGGCATTTACAAAGAGCCCAGGCAGCTGTGTTTAGCTTCTCGGGAGGGCAAACCACGGCCTGCTGTTTTGATGGGCACACCTGGCCGTGTGCACCCCTTCTCCTGGGCTCACCCTCTCACATTCCTGGGGACAGCCAGACCAGGTGCCCCAGGAAGAAGTCAGCCTCCCGGGCCACCAGGAACGCAAACCTGCTCCCAGCCTCCCACTCACCGGGAAGGAGGGGAAGTGTGACCCGTCCATCCTCCCCTAAATGCAGCATCTGGCGCCTGGCCAGCAGGGTGGTGCTGGCCTGGCTGGCCTCCTGGGGATGGGAGATAGGGACCTGGGAGCTGAAGAAGACTTAAGCAAGAAGGACACTGTGTATCTTTCACGTTAAGGAACATTCGGATAGTAATAATGATCCTAGGAAGACTGCAACCATTTTAAACATATGCAACACAAAATGAGTAGCTCAAGCCCAGCCCTCTCCCCCACCCTCCTAAACAGTTAAACCATCCACCATGGGACCAGCTCAGGTTCATTTCCACCCACCAGACGCACTGCGACCCACCCAGCGCTGCAAGTAGGCCTCCAGGTACAGGAAACATTGGTGCACTGGACCAGCTGCTCGCTCCCAGGCTCACCCCTTGCACAGCATCCTCTGACACGATTGCTTGGGCTGGGGGACCCACCACCCCTGCTGCCTGGGGCTGAGGGCCTTCTTGGGAAGCAGGATATCCAGTGTGAAACCGGCAGAGTCCTGGGCAAACCAGGATGAGTTGATCACCCCAGTGGGGACCCTGAGACATTCTTTTGGACTCCTAGACACACACCCTGACACACAGTAAGGTACATGTCTAATGTCCGGAGAGAGAAAAAAATCAGGATAGAGGAATTTCAATTGTGCAATGTTACCCAATACCATGGAGGGCAGAGGGCAGAGGGCACAAACAAGATGGCAAATAGACCTTAGCCACTTCCCTAGAATAAACCCAGAGCTGCTCAGAGGGACGGGTCCTACTTAAAGTCCAATCTCCTCCCCATGAGAAACTCAGACAAACCCACAGCTGCAGCAGAGAAATCAAACTCTGGACAGTGATTCTCCCTGACGTCCCCTACTCATTCCCATTACACAATTTTTGAAAGGAAAGAGGAAGTCACCATGGCCAACAGGCCCATGAAAAGATGCTCAACATCACTAATCGTTAGAGAAATGCAAATCAAAACTACAATGAGCTATCACCTCACACCACTCAAAATGGCCATCATCGAAAAGCCTACAAATAATAAATGCTGGAGAGGGTGTGGAGATAAGGGAGCCCTGCTACACTGTTGGTGGGAATGTAAATTGCTGCAGCCACTATGGAGAACAGTATGGAGGTTCCTTAAAAAACTAAACATAGAGTCACCGTATGATCCAGCAATCCCACTCCTGGACATATTTCTGGACAAAACTACAATTCAATAACATACGTGCACCCCAATGTGCGTTGCAGCACTATTTACAATAGTCAAGACATGGAAACAACCTAAATATCCATTGACAGAGGAATGGATAAAGAAGATGTGGTACATATATACAAGGGAATATTACTCAGCCATAATAAAGAATGAAATAATGCCATTTACAGCAACGTGGATGGACCTAGAGATTATCATACTAAGCAAAGTAAATCAGAAAGGGAAAGACAAGTACCATATATCACTTATTTGTGGAATCTAAAATATGACACAAGTGACCTTATCGAAGAGACAAACTCGCGGACATAGAGAACAGACCTGTGGTTGCCAAGGGGGGAGGGGGGTGCGGGAAGGATGGAGTGGGAGTTTGGGGTCAGCAGATGCAAACTATTATCTATAGGATGGATAAGCAATAAGGACCTACTGTAGAGCACAGGGAACTCTATTCAATATCCTGTAATAAACCATAATGGAAAAAGAATATGAAAAAGAATGTATATATAACTGAATCACTTTGCCATACATACGTAGAAATTAACATAACATTGTACATCAACTATACTTCAATGAAATAAATTTTTAAAAAGAAATCACCAAATTAAATACCTGTGGTAGAGTTTTTTATAGAGATCGATATTGTGGGCACTGACGTTCAGCTTCATGAAGCTTGTGGCTCCGCTGTCATCCACTATTCCTTGGCTAGAAAAAAAGCTATTCCTGAAAAAGACAGAAAATCTTATTTAAAATAATGGGTTTTTTTTGTGAGCATTCGTAAATCCTATGTTACAACTATATCAGAATATGACATTCTGGTTACAAGGAACACCTTAGCATTTGGGAAAACAAAAACACAACTTCCAGTCAAGTGACGCTGCGTTATAACCATCTTTCCACCCGATAAGCCTGAAGTGTCAGGGAAAAGTCCTCCATCAGCTGTGTTTCTAATCTAATCTGGATTAGGATAAAGAAGCAGTAAGAATAAGGATGTGTGAGTACCTATCATGTAACAAAATTACACACGTTAAAATGCTCCCAGTGATAAAATACAGACCCTGAACCGTGATGGGGCCTCACTACGTCATTCACAGTGACATACGCTGCAATTGGGGGCTGGCATTTTGAAGGATTTCACTAGCTAAGATGCCAGCTTTCTTATCAAGTGGTAATTCATTCTGAAAACTGGCATAAAGGCAACACACTTGAATTGCACAGAAGTCATACGGTGACACCCCCAAGGAAGAGACGGTGGCAATGAAAGCGCACAGCCTTTCCCTGGGAGGCCAGACGGCCGCCACGCGTTGACAAGGATGGTCTGGCATGCCCCTGGCTGGAATCCTGAGGAGGGGGCACTCCCACACCCCTCTCCCACCTCCTCTGGTGGCTGCATGAGGAATGAATTCTCTAATGGATAAATCTGTTGATCAGCTCTCTTCTGTTCAAAGGCCTCGCCAGCGCCTTCTGTGCTCATGCAGTGAAGGCTATGCAGATCTGTTCCCTCCGACCTTCCCTGCAGCCCTCCCCTCTCGCTTCCACCCAGGAGGTGAGTGGAGTCAAGGCTTCGACCCTGCCTGGGGGCTCCTTAAGAATGAGTCACCCAAGGCCCTCGGCCAGCACCCTGGACCCTGGTGACTGCAACACTGGACAGCCTCGAGTAACCAGGAGCGCGTGGAGGCCCAAGAGGCAGGGCTGGGGGGTGCCATGGAGGGGGATGGGGCAGTGTGGTGCCCACAGTCCCCTGCTGGTTTCCCGGAGACAAAGGTTCGTGGTGCCCCTGTGTTGGCACTTCCAGGGAGGTGCAGAGAGAAGTACTGATCTTATGTTTCTGTGCCCGTCACCATCATCACGGAGGCCACGGGGCTCGGAACTCACGGGTAGCCCATGTCCTGGCACGCTGCTCTCCCGTAGTTGTCACTCCAGCCATCCTGGCACACGGGGTGCCAGGACTTCCTCTGAGATGAGTACACCTGAAGGATGAAGTTGGGTCCGTAGAGACGAACTGCAGGAAGGGAGATTCTGGTGAGTCTCAACCCATCGTCCTGTCCACCACATGAGCCCCACCTTCCCTGGGACCCAGAGGCCCTGGGACCCAGAGGCCGGGCTGGGCTCCCTCTTCCCGAGGCACCAGCTACACGTGAGAGATGCCGAGAATCCAGCCTTTCCCCACAAAATATGCCCTTCACCCAAAAGAACTGAAAACAGGTATTCAGACAAAAATGAACACTGTACACAAATGTTCGTGAAAGCTTTATCCACAGGAGACGAAAGGTGGAAACAACCCAAATGTCCATCTACTGATGAATGCACAAAATATGGTCCATCCGCATAATGGAGTATTATTTGTTCAGGAAAGGGGATGAAACACTGACACAATACAACACTCATGACATTCTGCTGAGTGAAAGAGGCCAGACACAAAGGCTCACACACTATGATCCCATTTCTGTGAAATGTCTAGAGAAGGAAATCTATAGAGACTGAAAGTAGATTAGTGGTTGCTTAGGACCTGGCATCTGGGGCTCATTCAGCTGTGGAATGACCAGCCTTGGTCTGATCATTTCCTACTGCTTCTGTGATGAGTGAATCCACACACCCTGTGAGTGGATAAGCAAACTGTAGGACATCTAGACAATGGAATGCGATTCAACACTAAAAAGACATGAGCTATCAGGCCACGAAGAGACGTGCAGGAACCTTAAATGCACATCATTCAGTGAAAGAAGCATCTGAAAGGGCTCCATCCTGTAGGATTCTGATTCTAAGATACTTGGGGAAAGGCAAAACCATGCAGACGGTAGGAAGATCCGTGGTTACTTGGGGATGGGGAGTAGGGGATGAACAGGTAGAGCACAGAGGATTTTTAGGGCAGTGAAACTACTCTGTATGACACTGCCATGACGGATACATGTTAAACATTTGTCCAAACCTACTGTCCAGATGTACACGTTGTACATTTATCTGCAATACCAAGCAAACCTTAATGTAAACTAAGGACTTTAGTCAATAATAATGTATCGATATCGACTTATCACTTACAATGCACGTACCACCCCAGTGCAAGATGTTACAAACAGGGGCGACTGTATGTGAGGGCAGGGGTTGGGGGGGGAATGGGAACACTGTTCGTTCTGTACACGTGAAACTGCTCAGGATTCCATGCAAAGGAACACTGCGAGTGCAGCAGAGGGAAAGGGGAGGCTCACGTCCCAACAGAAAAGTGACTTCCAGGATGTGTCATCAAGTCCTGTGGAGTCAGCTGGATGGCAACCATCGGGAAATGGGCACATTAACAATGCAAACACGTATTTACTTTTTCGTGCAAAAACTCTGTGCAGGGAGAAACAAGATACTCTTATTAGTTGCCCCTAAGGAAAAAACATGATTGGCTGATGAACAGGCTTGTGTGTGTGTGTCTGTGTCTGTGTGTGTGTCTGTGTGTGTCTGTGTGTGTCTGTGTGTCTGTGTGTGTCTGTGTGTGTCTGTGTCTATGTGTGTCTGTGTGTGTGTCTCTGTGTCTGTGTGTGTCTGTGTCTGTGTGTGTGTCTGTGCGCGTGTGTGTCTGTGTCTGTGTGTTTGCCTGTGTGTGTCTGTGTGTGTGCCTGTGTGTGTGTCTGTGTGTATCTGTGTGTGTCTGTGTGTGTGTCTGTGTCTGTGTGTGTGTGTGTCTGTCTGTGTGTGTGTCTGTGTGTGTGTCTGTGTGTCTCTGTGTGTGTGTGTCTGTGTGTGTCTGTGTCTGTGTGTGTGTCTGTGTGTGTCTGTGTGTCTGTGTGTGTGTCTCTGTGTCTGTGCGTGTGTGTCTGTGTGTGTGTGTCTGTGTTAGAAACACGACCCTGTTCTTTCCTCTCCCTCGCATCCTTGTTTCCTGTGTGTCTTCTTTACTGTTCACACAGAACATGTCACACATGACACGGCTGGTCACCAAATGTGTAGAGGTTTTCTCCACACCGAGCAATTCTCCATGACACCAGCTGGGCGTCCTACAATTTAAGTCTGACACTCTTTACCTGGAGAGAGTGTGAGCTCCCACAGGTTGAGGGCTCAGTCCCACAAGACTGATCCCCCCCCACTTCAGATACCAACCCCAAGTCCAGGTTGTCACCTGTGCTTCTGACCGACCAGCTAGAACTCAGAGGTTCCCACGACCCCCTCCTCAGCTTCGATTAATTTGCTAGAGCAGCTCACAGAACTCAGGAAAACCATTTACTTACTGTTTCCCAGTTCATTATAAAGGATAGGATAAAGGACACAGATGCATATCCAGAGGAAGAGAAGCACAGGGCAAGGTACGTGGGGAGGGGCAGGAGCCTCCGTGCCCTCTCTGGGCACACCGGTCTCCCCAGATCTTCATGGGGTCACCAACCCGGAAGCTCCCCAACCCTGTACTTTTGGGATTTTATGGAGTCTCCATCACGTAGGCATGCTCCATCATTAATTCCATGTCCAGCCCTTCCTCCTCTAAAGACAGTGGGGTGCAGGGCTGACAGTTCTAAGCTTCTAACCGGAGCTCGTTCTTTGCGGTGACCAGCCCCCATCCAGGAGCCATTCAGGAGCCCAGCAAGAGTCACCTCGTTTGAACAAGACACACCTCTCATCCAGGAAATGACAAGGGTTTTAAGAGCTCTGTGTCAGGAACTGGGGTCAAGGACCAAATACTAGAACCAAAGATGCTGCTGGTGGTCTTTTCACTTCGGAATCACCAGAGTTTCAGGAGCCCTGTGCCAGGAATCGGGGGCAGAGACCAATACATATTCTCTATTATCTCACAGTGTGTGAGTATATACTATGTGTGAGTATGTGAGTGTGTGTGTGTGTGTGTGTGTGTTAGGTGTGAGTATGCGTGAGTGTAAGTGAAATGGGGGAGATGAGATTTTTCACTGCATACATACCCTTAGGGACTTCCTGAATTATGATCTATTTGAGTACATTAACTGTTAAAGTATTTAAATAAACACAACTTCAGTATTAAGAAGAGAGAGAGAAAGTCTCTCCAGGTAATATGAGTTTGTCTTGCTAGAGTTTGTCAACACATGCATGTGCACAGGTAGGAAAACATCAAATGTCATTCCACCTGAGAGCTTAACCATATCTGCTCAACTTCAAAAACTCCCTACTTTACTTAAGAAAATGGTGACAAATATATTATCACCAAAATAAAGGCAAGGCACTATGTCAACAGTT
Source organism: Mesoplodon densirostris (assembly GCF_025265405.1). Classification (NCBI taxonomy): domain Eukaryota; kingdom Metazoa; phylum Chordata; class Mammalia; order Artiodactyla; family Ziphiidae; genus Mesoplodon; species Mesoplodon densirostris. Next base: position 4,315,199 of record NC_082665.1, on the reverse strand, counting down.
TACAGAGTGAGTGAGTCACTGCCAAGTGCAAACCCTCTCTGGGAAGGAACTGCAGGAGGTCAGAACTTAGAGGCCAAGGCACCAGCGTGGACGCAGGTCCATGCAGATGGTGCAGAGGCCGAGCTCTGGCCTAACACCCAACCCTGAGGATTCCACGGCCAAGTCCGCACTGCATCTCACACAGGTGCCCTGACCTGGAAACGGGATGTACGGGAGTTCCATCCTCCCCCAGGATGGCTGCAGAAGGAAGACAGCGGTGGGGTAGAGCCTGGCCTTTGTCTGGCATCACCTGCCTTCAGAGTTAACAGCTCCCAGAAGACGCAGCAGGCTTTAGGCTCTGGGTATGGCCCTCAGTGGGTATTATTAGCACAAGCCTCATCCTCAAGCATCATTTTCCCTGGCATGACCACTTTACCACCCATGAAATAATTCACTGAAAATAATAAAAGCAGAAGAGGCGCCCACCCCGTGACAACAGACATAGATCACCTGAAAGGCAGCTTGTTTAGAAAACGCAGAGCCCACTCCCAGCTTTATGTTTTAAACAGTTTGCCTGTTCTAGTGACGTCGTGGCAGCTGGGGCAGGCACGTTGGCCTGGTCCTGGGCTGTGGTCTCCCTTCCCCCGTGCTGTGCGATGCTGGTGGAGGGTTGGCCCTCGCCCCCTCTGAGCCTGTCTCCTCATCTGAAAACCGGGCTTAGATGCAAGGTTCAGCCTCCAGGAAGGGATTCAGTTGTGGAATGCTCGGCGTTCGGGACACGGGCCTGACACCGTCACGCCTGCCCTGCTGTGGCCTCTGTGGTGGGCAGAGCGGTCCCCTCCAACCCGAGGCAGCCGGCACGGCCCGGCCACTCACCGCACCGGTTCTCGTCCTCGCCGCTGGGGCAGTGCAGGATGCCGTCGCACCAGTGAGAGGGGCTGACGCAGGTCCCCGAGGAGCTGCATTCCATCCCCAAGCACTCGTCCTCCACTGGCAGAGAAACGGAAGGGAGATGTCCGTCGGGCTGAGAAACCGAGAAAACCTCCCAGCACCCAGGTGACAAGAGGGAGTGAGCTTTTCCTCCTTCAGTGTAAAAGGCGGGGATGAGTCCTTGCCGACAACGTACGTCACAGGAAGCGGGGCTGGCCGCAGGGATCCTGAACCCCTCGGGTCGGTCACTTTGGTCAGGGGAGGACCCCAGCCTCGGATCTGGACAGCACCCACCCTCTCTGCCACAAAGGTGAGTCCTGTGATCCACAGACCCTGCCCCGGGCTGATGGAGGAGACCTGGCTGTGGGTACAGGAGGGGCCTGTGGCAGCCACCGCTGTACACTGAGACACAGGGACAAGGTGTGGCCCCGAGGTGCTGCACTCACTGTGCTCACGAGTGCCAGGTGCCACCTAGTACCCTGAAGCACGGGGTAAACTCAATGTGCTTCTCCCACGTGTACCAATATCACACACAAAGGGCATGGGATCTTGACAACCCACGGATTAGGAGAAAGCATGCAAATGAGATTGGCCGCTTCCGAGAAAGGTTATTCATGCATCACGTAACCAAACAGGAGGAAAGAGATGAGAAATGTCACGAGGGGCTGTGGGTGAGCCCCCAGCCCAGAGACTAGGGCCACTAAAGGGCCAGCACACCACGACTTGGCCCTGCCCTGCACTTACAGAGCTTCCACAGCAACATGGCGGCCAGGACTGCTCCCGCCAGGAGGGCCCCCAAGGAGAAGGTGATACACAGGATTTTCTTAGTCCCTGGAAGAAAAGAGTCGAGTAAACAACTTAGTCGCCAAGTTTCTTAGAAGTTAGACTCTCAAATATACATGGTATATCCCATCAAGGGATAATAATTTCTTATACATTTAAAAATGTGACTTTTCTCTTTAAGAATGGATCCTGGGAGGTCTTCCTTCTTCCATAGCACTGAACTACAGGCTTTTTTGAGAACCGAAGCCGGAAGCCGTGATATGAAGCAACATACGTTAAAATTAAGCTCTTCCAAAAGTATGGCCTGAAGGTAGTCGAATAAATGATGAATGTAAAAAAATGGCTGAAAAAAGGAAACATACCTTGTTCCGGTGCTTATAAGCATAAGCAAAATAACAATAATGCTCCTCAGACTATCATCTCCACGTCAGTGGTACCCAAGGCAGCAGGAAAAGAGCCTCTTCCTCAAGGTGGTTTAGGGAGGGATGGCACAGAGTCACACTGACTCATTTAAACAGTCCCTGGCCCCATGTGGCTATTTGCGCTTCAATTAATTATCGTTAAATGATATTAAATCGTTCTGTAAAGTCAACTACTCAGTAATCCCATGTGACCAGTGGCTACTGCGCTGGACTGTGCAGAGGCAGCACATTCCATCACTGCAAGAAGCTCCACTGGACAGCAGTGGTATCGCTCCCGGGTCTGGGGGCAGGAACGCTGGGCTCACATTTCAGCTAAGAATGCAAGTCTTTGGGGAAGGTCGCCAGCGCTCTCTAGTCAAAACAAACCAACACGCCACTGTCGGTCAGAGTGTAAGCCAAACGTCATGCCAAGGTTCAGAGGAACGCACCCACCGCCGCCACCCTCAGCAGTTCCTGTGCAGAAAGCAGCCCCAGGCCCACTGCTCCCTTGGGATAGGCGGAGAGGCGGAGGGAAGTGTCGGGGCGAAGGCTCTCACACAGACCCTCCAACTCCTTAGTTCATACAGGAGGACACCCAGGCTGCAGAGGTGCAGTGCGGGGGGTCCTTGCACCCCACCTGTGCACATTCTTGCTTCCAGAAGTCCACCAGACCAAGACATTCAGCTTCTGGAGTTGATAGACCAGAGCTGACCCATCTGATCAGGGCTCAAAGCCTCGCTTCTCATTTTCTTACCATGTTCTGCAAATCCCACATCTGTGCTCAAACCAGCTTAGAAATCACCGGGGAGCCTGTTACCCAGAGATTCTGACTCAGCTCAGGGAGAGGAGGCTTGAGTCTGCAATGCCACAGGGTCATGGGTGAGGTCACAGCCGCCGGTCTGAGGAGCTCCATGTGCCGCCAGTCACATTATCAGGACTTGGCACGGTGGTTGCATGTTACCGAACGCAGGGCAGGGTCACCACGGAAGCTCAAGGGAAATTCCAAGTGGCCAGTTTGACCCATTCGTCAAGGACGATTTCTCCCTTTAGGAGATTTCCCTATGTGTTATCTTATCCAAGATAAAATAATGTGCCTGGTGAGTTGAGGGATATTTAACTAGGTATCCTGAACCTCTCGTTGAGAAGGCGGCAACCTGCCCAGCCCTCACCAGGAGCAGGGGCAGCGGGAGCCCCGGCTCTCACCTTTGGGGCACAGGCATTTCGGAATCATCCTCTGGTCGATCAGACATGACTGGGTGCTGGTTTGCGATGGTACAGATTGTGAGTGTAATTATAACCGACTAAGCATTTACCTTCATTGTTAGCAATTGTTGATGCAGCCCTATCGTGTCCAGTGTCAACTGTGAGTATCACAGGACTGTTGACCTTCTGGCCTCCAACACCCAAACATTAACATGTGTATGCGTGGTTCAATGGGAAACACCTATGACTCTTGCTAAAACAAACAGAGCCATTAAGATAAAAATTTCCTTTGTATTCCTGCCGGGGGTTCTCTTGAGTTTGCACTGTTTAAGTAACTTGCAAAATACTGTCAAGGCTCTGAGGGGCTACATGCTGCATGATTCCAACTCTACATTCTGTAAAAGGCAAAACTGTGGAGACAGTTAGATCAGTGTTTGCCAAGTGTTGGGGAAGAGAGGGAAGGATGAGCTAAGACCACGACAGGCTAAGACTAGGGGTCCTCAGCCTGGGTACCACGGACATCTTGGCTGGGTCATTCTTGGTGGGGGAGTGGTCATCCTATGCACTGGAGGATGTTTAGCAGCGCCGCTGGCACCTACCCAGGAGATGCCAGTAGCACCCCCAACCCAGTTATAACAACCCAAACGGTCTGCAGACATTGCCAGATGTCCCTGGGGGTCAAAATCACCCCGATTAGCAGCCACCGGCCTCAATCTACCAACCGCCACCAGAAAGACATTAGTGCAGAGACAAGTGTTTCCGTGATCCGAGACAAATTAATGGAGGGAAAGAGAACCACACAGGAAAGGAGCAGGGGCAGAAAACACAGGCATGGAAGAGAGTAGCGGTGGGGAGAAGGAAGGATGGAGGAGCCATCTGTAAGCGCGAAAGAGGCAAGGACTGAGGCAGAAATCCAGGGGCGACAGCCCTTGTGAAGAGCTGGCGTGGTCTGCGGAGGGGCGTCTTCAAAGGGTTCGGGTCTTATTCACTATTCCTTACCGCCACTATTTATGGCATGGGGGTGGCGCGTGGAAATTCACTCTGTCACTAATCTTTAACTGTGCAAGTTGTGTACGTAGGTAGGCATATCTCACGAATTAAAATAAAAACCACTGTAAAGCAATTATTAAAAAAAAAAAGAAAACCTCTAGTAGGTTAATTAGGCTGTCAGATGTAGGAAATAAATTTTGGTCAAGGAACAGCCAAGGTAGTAATGCAGTGATAAGTTATAAATGTGCTTACTGTGCTCTAGAATGTCACAATTGGAATACAAGAAATATGTGTAAGAAAAAAGACAAATATTCAATATTGACGGATGGATGAACTGAATAAATTAGATCACTGTACTTTCAATTAAAAAAAAATTATCAGTGAAAATGTTCCTTGGTCCAGCCACTGTACTGGCTCTGTGCTCATACTAGTACTGGACAGTTCTTACCACGTCAACTAGCCTGCATTAAAAGCTTGGGGAGGGGTGCGACGGGAAGGGGTCTGGAGGGAGAAGAGATAAGATGCAATGCAAAGAAAGCAGATGAATGAGAGGATAAGAAAGATATGGGATTAAGGTGATGGACAGAGGACACACCACCTTCAGTCCCTCAACCCTCCTCCGTGGCCCGGTCAGGTCTGGCTACAAGACCCTTCAAGCCAAGAGAAATGTTGAAGATGCTTCTGTACAACAATTCCACCGGCCACTTCATTCACCAAACACAAAATACACAAGCTACTCTTTGAGCGCCTTGAACGTGACTTGCAGTGCCCAGGGAATGGTACACAGAGAAAGGTTAAATCGTTTCTCCTTGCATTGGGGGTTTACCATCTACTCAAGATGATTCAGCGATAAACCACGCAGACAAGAAGCAGTTCAGAGAAGCCCAGCTAGAAAGACCACCCTGGGTCGTACACGCCAAGCCAGTACCAGAGCATTAGTGGGAGATGAAGGTCTTAGCAGCCGGGAGGCCCCCAAAGGCCCACAGGAGGCGAGACCCAGGCCCACAGCTTTGACACAGAGTCGGGGAGGGGAGAGGTATGCAGAGCCAGACCAGCCCGGCAGACAGAGGAGAGCTGGCACCAGAGCTGGTGGGGCAGACGGGCCACCGGAGAAGGCAGACCCAAAACTCGGGCTCCGTTAGAGGAAATAAATGCAAAAAGGGTCCTACTTGAGGTGCATGCTGTCCCCGACGGGGGTTTCGGCTGCCTGAGGATGACGGGTGTCGAGGTGTGCGTCTGAACCCTCGGGGTGTACTGGGGCACCGCAGGCGGGTAGTACTGAGCCGGGTACCCCGCGTAGGCACGGTGGGCCATGGGCGGCTGAGGAGGGTAGAGGCTTTCGGGTTGGAATCCATGGTTCTCATAGTAAGGCCCGACACCTGGTGGTGATCCCTGAATGATTAAAAAGAAGATGAATGACACAGCATTGTAAAGCAGCTATACCCCACTAAAATTTTTTTTTAAAAATTAAAAAAGAAGATGAATGATACAAAACCCTAATTATCCTAAAGGTTAAATATACACCCCATCACACTCAGACAAGACACTGGGACAGTGCTGCAGATTCTTTTTTTTTTAACATCTTTAATGGAGTATAATTGCTTTACAATGGTGTGTTAGTTTCTGCTGTATAACAAAGTGAATCAGCTATACGTATACATATATCCCCATATCTCCTCCCTCTTGGGTCTCCCTCCCACCCTCCCTATCCCACCCCTCTAGGTGGACACAGAGCACCAAGCTGATCTCCCTGTGCTATGCGGCTGCTTCCCACTAGCTGTCTATTTTACATTTGGTAGTGTATATATGTCCATGCCACTCTCTCACTCTGTCCCAGCTTACCCTTCCCCCTCCCCGTGGCCTCAAGTCCATTCTCTATGTCTGTGTCTTTATTCCTGTCCTGCCCCTAGGTTCTTCAGAACCTTTTTTTTTTCTTTAGATTCTATATATATATGTGTTAACATATGGTATTTGTCTTTCTCTTTCTGACTTACTTTACTCTGTATGACAGTCTCTAGGTCCATCCACCTGACTACAAATAATTCAATTTCGTTTCTTTTTATGGCTGAGTAATATTCCATTGTATTCATGTGTCACATCTTCTTTATCCAGTCATCTGTCGATGGACACTTAGGTTGCTTCCATGCCCTGGCTATTGTAAATAGAGCTGCAATGAACATTGTGGTACATGACTCTTTTTGAATTATGGTTTTCTCAGGGTCTATGCCCAGTAGTGGGATGGCTGGGTCATATGGTAGTTTTCTCAGGGTATATGCCCAGGAGTAGGATTGCTGGGTCGTATGGTAGTTTTCTCAGGGTCTATGCCCAGTAGTGGGGTTGCTGGGTGGGTGCTGCAGATTCTTATAGGGCATATTTAATTATGCCAAACACTGAACTCACATAGAATGAAAACTCACCAGCGTTTCCAATTAATTGGCAATAGTTTTTGGGTTTGTTTGTTTACTATTCATCTTTTGAAATAAAGAAAAAAAACAAATGGCTGACATTGAGACTGAGTAAAAAGATGTGTAGAAGTCTGGGAATGAGCCAATGCCCTATCTCCTGAGAGTGGGGTACAAAGTTATGGACTAGCAATGCCAGAATTATAATGAGAATAAAATAGCTGACATTTGAGAACTCACCTGCTTTGGGCATCTGTATTCATGCCTTCCTTGAAGCGTGACCATAACCCCCTAAGATGGTACAGCTGTGATGGATATACCCATTTTGCAGACAGGAACGTGAGTGGCAGAGATGAAGAAATCTACCTAAAGGATTTACAGCTTGGGGGGTGGCTAGCAGATCTGCCCTCACGAGCATCTTTCTAGGGCACGTGTGTTTATGTTGAGAGTGTGTGGAGTTCAGCAGCTCCGTCCCTGTGAGTGGAATTTCTGGGACACAGTGTGTACACACACAAACGTGGAAGGGGGGGCCCAGCTACTCCATTCCCCTCTCAGCTCCATCTTTCGGCTGGTTTCTATCTTCTTAGAATGCCCTCCCCTACCCCTCTGCCTACTTAAAAATTGCCCTCTCCAGGCCCTGCCCCCCACTGGACACTCCGGACCCCAGCAGCCTGCCACCTTGTCCTGCTTCAGCCCCCCTGAACCGCCCACTGGCTGGGCCACTCTGGGAGCCACACTTACTCTCTTATCTTATCTCCTCCCCACTCAGTAATTTGTCCCCTTGCTCCTTTTGACTGAGAGCCCAGAGAGGACCAGTATTCTGAGCAGAGGCGACTTGATGCTGAGAATTTTAAACAGGGCCTCCAGGGCAGCGTGATTAGAAAGCAATGGGCCAAATGCGAGTTTAATAACTCACCAATGCGCTCCTTCCAAAGTCCAAAGGTTACACTCGAAACCAGAGCAAGTAACAGAAAGGGAGTACGAAATGTAATCTCTCATCTAAATGGGGGAACCAGAGGCCAAAAAGCAGCACAGGCATTTGGCCTCTATCTGAAGCATCTAAGAACGTGCCGTCCTTCCCACGGCAAGGAAAGGTGGGAGCAGTCACGGCAGTTCGGCCCAGTGAATTCCTGTGCTGTGGATTTAAAATTTAAAAAGGCTCTAGTATAATTAAATACATAATACTAAGTAAAGGGGCAGGGGAAGCAAACGTCTATTTTCCAGATAGAAGAGAGAGAATTTTGTCATTAACCAGTAGAATAACTACTAGATGCACTTATTCCCAGGTATAAGACGATGAGTGAGATGGGATGGGGAATAAAGATGGTGCATTTGTCTCCAAAGTGTGTGTGTTGGGGGGGGGTGTCTCAGGGAGAGGGACAGCCAGCCCAATGTCCCATGCAGCCATAGCCTGTCCCAGGCTACCAGGAAGCAAGGCTACTCTGTGCTCTGCTGGCCGGCGGTATCCCAAGCGCGCTTTTCTCCCCAGAACTCACTCCCTCTCACCTCTGTCCTGCCTCTATCTGTCCCCACACCCTCACCCCTATCCCCTGCCCCACCCCCAATCTGAGCAGGAAGAGAAGAGGCCCAGGGGAGAATCACACATCCACACCCGCTCCGAGAGCTCTGAGACTTCCGGCTGTGCAGCTGTCACATGGTTCCCCCCGCCCAACCCCTGCTCACCTCTCACCCCAAGAATGCCTTCACAGCATCCAGGGAGCAAAGGCAGTCCTGCAGGCAGCTCTTAAAATGCCGACCCACACACATAGCTGGAAATAACAGAAGGAACCGGGAACAGAGGAAAGGCCAGGAAAGTAACGATTAACCACTTACTGAGTTTAAAGCCATCCTGATTTTCTCAGCAGCATCAGGTAAAGGGAGGTATTTGGAACGTCCAAGCTGACCTAGAAGAAACAACGACAAGACTGTGCTATTTCCGTACCGGCGAGTTTGCAGACGATGAATCGAGAATGCAGTAGAAGGATCACCTCTCACCAGAACCATGGCGGTTCTGCCTGCTCACCTTTGCCTTCACCTCACCACCTCCTCCTGCAGCTGTTCATCCTGAAGAAGACTGGGACCCACTTGCTTGTTAAGTTCAGGGCCCGCAGCACTCCCCCAGCTCCCACCGGGAGGCCCAGACTCCCCCGACGTCACCTCCACCAAAAGGAGAATCCAGGAAGAGAGAAACGTGCACAGGGACTTATAGACCGTTGAGTCAGGTGGCGGTGAAGGAAGGCAAAAATCCGGGTCAACCCCTGGCACTGCCACACCCTGAGGTGTCCTTGGGCTACTGACCTCTCTGAATCTCGGACAGAAGCGGACGCAGCCATTGCACTGGATTGCTCAAGTGAGGATTTAACGCGAGGGCACAGGCAGACGCCTCATGTGCCCAGGCCATGGCAGGTGTGGTAAGACTCTGCAGAGCATCCACTGGGACAACAGAGCAGCCACCGACCCCGTCGTGGAGCAGGTGGTCTAGAGCTTAGACCCACATGGAGGCCACACCTGACTTTTCAAATAATCCATACGGAACCGCCCCAATCTTAATAAACAAATATACTTAGAAATTCCATAAAACACACCCATACCCGCCTGCTACTCCTCTCACTATCCCAAATCCAGAAAAGAAAGAAGTTCAGAACTAACCATTTGGGTGGTTTCTAAGGATATCGGTAATGAAAAGAAAGCCCTGGGTCACCTTGTTTGCTGACGTTTGTGAACAGTAGTATCTAGAAAGACCATCAACATAAAAAGTTTTATAGTAAAGGCTTATATGACGTCACTCTTCCCATCATAAGCAAATAATGGCCTTTGTCCACCACCCCTGGCTGCCCTGAATTGACCAAACAATACTCCAAGAAACGGCCTTCACAATCACACCTCCACAGGACCCCATCCACAGTGAGAAAGCTCTGGGTTTCAGAGCTGGCCAGATCAGGTCTGATCATTTTTCATCTGTAAAGTGCCCGGCACACAGCAGATGCCGACAGCACGATGACTAGACTCCGGATCCAAACCCCAGCTGAGTCACTCACTACCTGTGACCTGGGGCAACTCAGTTAATGTTTCTGGGCCTTGGTTTCCTTGTCTGCAAAAGGGGTTAACGGTAGCTCCCACTACAGGGTTGTCAGGGGCGTAAAATGAGTTGATAAAGAAGTTCTTAGTGTCTGGCACACAGAAAGTGCTACATACACTTTTGTTAAATGAAAGTGAGCATAAAGGGCTTGCCTGGGGGCGCAGGGGTTAAGAACCCGCCTGCCAATGCAGGGGACACGGGTTCGAGCCTTGGTCCGGGAAGATCACACATGCCACAGAGCAACTAAGCCCGTGTGCCACAGCTATTGAGCCCGTGCTCTAGAGCCCGCGAGCCACAACTACTGAGCCCATGCTCCGCAACAAGAGAAGGCACCGCAATGAGCAGCCCACGCACCGCAATGAAGAGTAGCCCCCACTCGCCGCAACTAGAGAAAGCCCGCGTGCAGCAACAAAGGCCCAACGCAGCCAAAAAAAAAAAAAAAAAAAAAAGTGATCATAAAGGTGATAAATGTTGAACAGCCCACAGAGGCAGGATGGGCCTGATCGGTAGCAGTTGCAGATTTGCAGATTTGCATCTGGAAAGGGTGCTCAAGATACCAACCCCACCGGCTCTGAAAATCCAATGGAGCCAAAGGCAACAGAGCCAGCTCCTGCCGGGCACTGTGTCTCTGACTCCAGAGCGAAATTATTCTTTGACTCATTACATTAAAAAAAGAAAACCCTGGGGACATATGTAAATGTATAGCTGATTCACTATGCTATAAAGCAGAAGCTAACACACCATTGTAAAGCAATTATACTCCAATAAAGATGTTAAAAAAAAAACCAACATTAACTTGCTATAAATAAAAATATAAGTATGGCTGTTTAATCTCAGGAAAACTGAGATTAATTTCCTGAGATTTAATCTCAGGAAACCTCGTTGAACAAGTCACAAGAAAGACGCAGCAGATCATTTATTTACTCTTCATGCAAAGATAAAATAAAAGAACCAGTTTGTACTGATAGGTTTAAGATTGTTTTAAGATTTTAAAAAAGAGTCAACACTTTTCCGAGCATGAGGAAATAAACCTGAGCAATATACAGGAGGAAGAGATCACCATTCAGAATCTATATGACGTTTAAGCCTTTAAGTGGGTGTGATTATCACATATTAATAACCTTTCCTACGCCTGCTCTGTAAAGAGAGAGTGTTCTCAGACTTTACAGCAACACAATATCCTCTAGTCTAAGCAGGAAAAGCTCGTACCTTCCTCGGATTAGTTTCAGGTGAGTCCTGCCCCAGCGAACATTCTCACCCCTGGTTTCTCTGCCCTCGGTGGCTGTCACTCCCTGAGCCTCTCGCCAGTTATAGGGTTGGTTGAAGTTTCAGGAAATGAAAATTTGATCCCACTGGCGGCTTTCCCAGTTTAACAGCCCTCTGAAAGGAGTGATGAATCAATGCCCGAAATCCACGCTCCCTATTCATTCAAGATCCCTAACTGCGGGAGACTAGGAAGCCAGGAGCTCAAGGGGCACCGGGAACGCGGCCGGGAATTGTCCCGTGATAGCCCAGGACCCAGAAGTAACCACAGCACAATCCTATCTCACCCAGCGATCCCACGGCCCACAAACCCTTAGAACCCAGAACACCAAGTGTGCCCAGATCGGCTGCATGGACTTGGGAAGGAAAGACGGGAGTCGTGCCACCTCTAACTCTCTGTGGCCAAAGACAAAGGAAGGGGGAAATGTCTCCCTCGGGAACTGGACCTGACGGGAGACGCTCTGCTGCCCAAAAGGACCAGGAGATCACATTCCACGTGGTTCATCTTAGAAACAAGCAATTCCACGCCCACACAAGATAGTAAATCTCTAACTGGTTTCTGAAAGGCGCAAGACAACCCAGATGGTGACAGACAACACTGCTTCTCCAATGTTCTTTCCTGTCAGTTAAAGGACACATGATTGTCCTCGATTCCAGAAAGCCAGCCTCAATGAAGCACTTTTCCTTGAAGCAACAAAGAGCATGTGTGCCAAAGCTTGGTCCTCCTCTTTGTTCCCGGCAAGGTCCCGCTCCAACTTCACCCACTTGAGTCACACAACAGAGCACGGCTGTCCCGGGCCACCCCGGGCTCTCCTTTCAGAGGGCCGACTCATGCCTCGAGTCACCTGCCCGGCCACCACTCAACAGGATGGTGCCGTGGAATCCTACCAGCTTCCCATGAAGTAATGAAGCTATTTCCAAACAAGAAGAGCCTCTCCTTATACTGTAGTGTCTTTCCTCTGGACCTCAGAATGCATTTGCTGGAGGTTTATTTTGAAAACTACCAAACCAACGCAAATGAGGTCAGCCTCATAGATACTGACCCACATCCGGGGGGTCAGGGGTTTTCCCTATAATGAAGTCTCCACTGAATGTCCCCTGACACACGGTTCACACAGGGGCTCCTGCGCTGGACCCCGCCGGGTACCTTCGAGACGCTGGTGGTGTGATGAGGTGTGATGGGTGAAAGAAGCTCCACCTCCCTTGACCTCAGATTCAGTATCCCTTCTGCAAACTCCAAAGCAAGCAACACCAACAGACACTCCCTCTCCGATGATCCATGACCCGTGGAACCCCTTATGCCTCAACCACTGCACAAAATCACCTTACATGTAAAGATGTTTTCGTGTCCTGTTGGGGACAAAATGCACTGTTAGAGGGAAGGTAACAGACTGTGGTGGATTTAAGTAACAGTTCAATATAAACAAGTATAAGACCATCAGAAAAATGGCACACACTGTGGTTGACACAAGAATGAGAGAAAGAGGGAGAGGGAGAGAGAGATAGCAGCTTGGAAGTACTGCCTGCATCATCCAAGTTTCTTTTTCTATGAATGCCTCATGGTCCAAACGAGGTTACAAACTTTTTAGGGCAGGAATTGGGTCTGGTCCTTTTTTTTTTTTTCAAATCTACCTTTGTACCATACAAAGAAAGCATTCCCATATATATATATATATATATATTTGCATCCCAAAGGCCAAATGAGTAAGATGAAATTTAAGAGAGAGAGTGCCAGAAAGCCTGCACCTGGACAAAAACAGCCTCCAAATTGAGGATGTGGGTGACCTCACAGGTCCAGGTGTACAGAGCTGACTGCAGGCCGAATATGACAGACAGGCCGGAGAGGTGTCCCAATCCCTCTAGGAGGGAGGAGGCCTCAACAAAGTGTAAAAGCCACTGTCTAAGGTTTAAAGAACTTGCCCAAGTCCATCTGTGAAATGGGCATAACACGTCAATGGGGTTTTTGCCAGGATTAAGTGTGTACGTGTCCTAGCACCGTGCCCTTCCCATGATGAGCCCTCAGGAATAACATAATGAGAGCAGCTAAGGGACTGCTGTGTGGAAAGGGGACTCAGTTTTTTTCTGTGAAAATCCAAAGGAAGAATCCAGGATCAAACTGGTCAGAAATATCAGGAAGGCAGATTTAACACAATCCAGGGAAACCAAGTTTCCAACAATGAGAAAGTTTCAATATCGACTGGGTTGCCTTGGAAGAGAAAACAGTTCCTCAAACCAAAAAAAAAGTTTGATCCAACACTGGAAGGTCGTTTCTCCAGCACATTCTAGAACCAAATTAGGCTTCAGTTGCGAGGCCAGACATGACGATCTTTTATTCCTTTTGATGGGAAATGCAAAGGATAAACTCCAAACGCATCCCTAGAAAACACAGGCTCCATGTGCCCCACATACAGATCAAGTCTCCAACGAGGCCAGGTGTGAGCCCTGCCGGGAGGGCCCCTCAAGAATCAAGGACCTTAAAGGGATTCTGACATGGGGGTCCCATACAAACAAGTAATCACAAAGCCTGGGCTTAGTCTCGTCTTCCAGATCAGAGCTCTCTAGAAAATATTTCTCTAACAAACGTCCACTGGAAGGCCGGGGTCTCTCTTCCCAGGCCTACTTGGTTGGGCTCCCGACGATTCCGTCCACTCGGCCCTCGCATGAGTTTCTAGACTTCAGCTGGTGCCTTTCAAACATTTCCTGCTTTCATGTCACACTTCTGTACCCTCACCCCTCCTGCACCCTGCCCCACCCCACTGATGCCTGATGGTGCACACAAGCTAAATGCCTGCAGTTTCCACCCGCAGCAAGTCCTTCCCTCCTTCTCCTTGACTTGCCTCTAACAGGAGCAAAAAGCATGTCTTTGGGTCACCTTCCCTCTTCAAAATCCAGTTTACAGTCCCAGGAGCTGCCCACACACACCCTCACCAGAATATCAGCATCGGCCGCCCTCCCTGGATGCCTCTAAGGCTGCCCGTGACATTTTTCACTCTCCCAATTCCTCTCCTCCCGACCGCTGACCAGGGCACACCGGGTCCTAGGTCCCCTGCCCTTCCTCCTCACCTCAAGCTCTGTCTCTGGGTTGTTCCCTGGAACTGCCTGTGCGATCAGCCGAGCCCTTTGCTACTCCATGTGCAGTTGGGACCAGGATGGTTAATGACACAGGGGTCACCCGGAGTCCCCTCTCACACACCCAGGCCTATAGCCCCGGGGGGGCTTGCAAGCCAGGGTTCCCCAAGATGGCCTATGTATAGGGCTCCCCATCCCCGAGCTAGGAAGGGACTCACCAAGCCTGGCCCAATTTACATCTCAGCACTCAAGTGTGTGACGCCCTTGCTCTCTGTCCCCAGAGGCCACTTAGCTTGTCCTGGGGCCGGCCCAGTGGCAGGGGTCCCCTGGCAGGTGCCCTGGAAACTAAGGAGGGACCAGCAAGGGCAGCAGAGGCTCAGCAACTGTGGGGAAAGCAGCGGCACCCCAGGAGACCCAGAGCTGTGAGAGCGGCAGAGGGCGGATGGGTATGTGGGACTTGAGGGCCCCTTCTCCATCCCCCACTCAAGCAGGGCCAGCTTCCCCTCCTTAGGTAAGCGAGGCTGACCAGACACCATGTTGAGCCAGTCGCCTTTCCTTTCTACTTCCCTGCCTAAGGCTCAGGCATGACCCCTGGTTCCCAAGACTGGAACTTTCTGGGGGGCTTAGAAAAAATAGATTTCCTGTTCCTTCCGAGTCTGATGCAGCAGTTGAAACCAAGGCGATGACCCCAAATGGTTACAAAGCCCCCCAGAACTCCTGCCCCAGGCTTAGATGGAAAAGAGTGACAGACACCAGCCCGGAGCCCTGGCTTGCACATCCTGAGAGAACCCCGTGCCCCAGGCCAGGCCCAGAGTCGCAGTCAGTATGCTTACAGGATGATGATATTGACAACCGACGTAATGTCCTTTGTGTGTCTAGGCTTCATTGCCTGCAAGACATTTTCACCCTTGGCCCCATCACCCGGGGAGGTCAACCCTCTGCACTGCCCCAGGCTCTCCTGCCCAGGTCACCCCGGAAGCGGGCAGCACGGAGCCCAGGTGGGGCTCTGCTTTTGGATTATGGGGAAGCCAGCCTGGCTGGCGAGCAAGCCCCTCTCCCATGAGGGGTCCAGGCATCACCCAGCTTCCCTGGAGCCAGGTGGCCTGCCTGCATCCCCAGGTCTCCCTACAGGTCATGGGACCTGGAGCAAGTTATGTCACCCCTCTGCCTCAGTTTCCTCTCACCTGAGTTAAATATATCATAAAGAGCGTGGAACGATGCCTGGCTGGAAGAAAACGCCACATCCACATTTGCTGTTATCATGATAACACCAGCGCGGTCCAACTTTCTCCTACAATTAAGGCGACTGAGCCCAGGGTGCGAGGGGGCCAAGCTCCACGCCATCTCCTGGGCTCTGTAGGCTCCCGGCAACCACACAAACTCGCTAGAAGACTGACCTTGGAGGCGTCAATAAGAAAGACGTTGCTGGGGACCAAACAGACTTCAGAATCAAGGACAAAGCCCCCTGCTGCTCACCGGGTGATATTTTTCAAAGCAGAGAGGGAGGTGTGTCCGCAGCCAATCTCCAGGCGGAGGCCGCCGCCACCGCAACTCCCGGACTCCTGTGTTGAGTGCTTGCTGGTGCTCCCTGGCCTTTCAACCTGACCTCCGGGGTCCAGTAAGCTTGGCCTGCCCCGCCTCTGGTAAAGCTGAGGAAGGGGAGCATCCCTTCAGTGACCCCTGGCCTCCCCAGCCCCCCCACCTCACTCAGCAGCAGCAGTGCCTGCGCCCCCAGGTCCCTTGGTTGTGTAAGCCCTGCGCACGCTCCCAGCCCCCTTTCTCCTCCGGGTGCGGTGGGGTGTTAGCACCATCCTCACTTCTGGGAGAGCCTTCTCCCACCTCCCAGGCTAAGTCGACAGCCCTCCCCTCACGTCAGGTTTTCTAAACACCTTGAAACTCTCCTTAGCAGCCTTGGTAATTTTCCGTCATTTGTTTGGCTGTCTGCTGCCGTGAGCGCCAGCAATGCCTGGATGCACTGGCACCCCGGGTGTGCCCCCTACCGTACTCGGCCCGGGGACTACCGCGCGGGCTTCAATCCGGGCGGGCTTCGCAGGCTGGAGGCAGAGCGCTGGGGCGCCCCAGCCCGATAGGCAGACCTTGGGTCGCAATCCTTTCCCTCCCAAACGATCCACTGGGATTCCACCTGACAGGCCCGCCGCCTCCTGGGCGTCCGAAACGGAAGTGAAACGGATTCGGGATTCGGGATCACGGCGCTGTGCCCTTCGGCGGGGCGGGCCCTTCGCCAAAGCCCGGGCTCAAGCCAGTGGCGGCGGCCACCTGCAGCCAGTCCCTCTGGGGCCTGGAAGCACGCAATTTGGGGCCATAAGGCAATTCTTCCGCAGGGCCCACGAAGCCGCGGTAAGGGCGCCCACTATGTGGCTGGCGCGGTCAGCCTCCCGGCCCCGGTCCGGGGTCCTGCCATGGACCGAAGCGCCCGGGTGCCTGGCCTTGTCCCTGGCAGGCAGCGTGCGCCTAGAGACCAGGACCACCCCTCCCGGGGCGGGGATGCCCGGTGTCCGGGCTGCCCAGCCCTGATCGTCGCCTCCGGGTCTCCGCAGTGGGGCTCGGGCTGTGGGCAGTGCCCTCCCGGGGCTACCGAGCCGTTAGCACCTCGCCCGGGGACCCTGCGGGCCTGTCCCCGCCGCGCCGGCCGTATCGCTCCCGGAATCTCAGAGAGTTTCCAGTTTCTCCCTACTCCGGGAGGGAACCAAGAAGCAGGAGTTCAGGTAACACTACGGGGCTGCAGAGATTTTCCCAAAACAAAGAAGCGGAGGGACAAGCCTCCCTCTTCCTCGTCCCCAGCTCGGGGCCCAGAGGACAGGGCAGCAGGAGCCGACTTCAGCCGAGGGGCCCCACCCCGAGGGACCCCGCGGCACGCCTGTCTCCTACCAATTGGCTAAGGACCCGCAGGGCGACCTGTCCCGGGCGACTGATGCCAACGGGGCAGCCGGGGACCTCTGACCCGCGCGCCAAGGCGTCCCAGGCGCGCGCAGCCCTCCTGACCTCACGCAGGTCGCTTTGCTCGGCTCAGCCCCGTGCGTCCCGCGGGCGGGAGGACGCACCTGCCGGGCAGGAGCTGCTCACACCTGGCTTCACCTCCCGCTGCTCCCACCCAGCGCGGGGGGCGCCCAGGGCCTCCCTCGCACCCTGGACCCCCAGCCCCCGACCCCGCCCAGAGAGCCCACCGCGCGCGCCGCTCACCTGCGGAGCTCGGGGCCCGGAGCTCCCCGCCCCTCTGCCTTCCGTCCCCTCCTCCGCCTCCTTCGGAGTCCCCGATCCTCCCCGGCTCTCACTTTAATCCGGGAGGCGGTGTCCGAGTGGCCAGGGTGACACCCCCAAGCGCCGGTCCCGGGTCACCTCGGGCAGGGGGAGGGGACGGGCCGGAACGGCTGTCCCGGGCGGGGCGGCAGGAGGAGGGGTTTCTTCCTGGGAAAGCCCGGGACGTGCTCTCGGCGGGACCCAGAGGGAGCCCGGGGACGCTTCCGTCCCCAGCCGGCCTTTTAGGGTTGGGGGAGAGCGCATCTCCCTCCTCACTTCCCCTGGACCGAGCCGGTCGCCGGCGCTTCGCGCCCGAACACTCAAGTCTGGATTCAGGAGGGAGATTCTGGGCAGCGCTGACCGAGTCTGGTACGACCCGGCCCAGCCCTGGCGCTGGGGACCCGCTTGGCCTCTGTGCCCTCGGAGAGGACCCAGGAGTCTGCTCCCAAGGGCCGCTGGCCCGGACACTAGAGCCCAAGACGCAGCCCTCTGCGCCGAGCACCCTCCCCAGTCCTCTTGGGCGGCTCTTCCCTGCCCTCAGGTCCCAAGTCCCTCCCCCTCCCTCAGAACGTCCCCAAGAGTGGCTTGAGGTCTTCCCGCCCACCTAAGGCAAGAGACAGGGGGTGAGGAAAGAGGGTAAGATAAATCTTGCCTCTTTTTAAGAGGCTCTTTTCAATGCTGTTTGCAATACGCAAATTAACGTGGATTGTTTTAGAATCAGGTAGAAGCAGAAGAAAGCCCAATTCATTCCGAGTCACGTGCTGCGTTGGCTCAGCACTCCTTCCTGAGCAGGTGACCTGGGACTGGACTTTCCTAGTAAGTTCTTTCCACCCTCTCCTTTGGCTCCCATCCTTATATCCACAACAGGAGACCATCCTGCATATGCCCCAGCCCTTTCCGTCTCTTTCCCATCACTGGTGTCCAGGTTGTCCAAGTAGAAGACCCTTGAGGACCGTCTCCAGCAGATAGGTCAGGTCAGGTGGTCTTCTGGTGGCGACTCACTTATTTCTGTTTTAAATAGCGTAATTGGAGCCCTCTGGGAATGGCACCATTGTTCCAGCCAACCCCAATGTCCACCTACACACCAGGCGGTATGCGTGTCTGTACCTTCATCCCTCTTGTGGTTGTTTTCTCACCATCCATTTTCCCTTCTTTTGGCAACTTTTCCGAACTTCTGTTGGAGTTTACACATCTCCCAGGAGCAGATCGCCGGCTTGGGGAGCCAACTCCACCCCACTGCTAGAGGGGAGCACGTGGCCAGTGTCTGGCTCAGCAGCTGAATCCCTTCCCTGCCCGAATTCGTGCTTCAGGGAGAACACACAACCCACTTTGGGCCAGTGAGACTTGGAAGAGAGGGTTTCGGAGGTTTGGGGTCAGGGTGGGGAAGCTGGTATATTTTTTATTTTTTATTTGTTTTGCGGTACGCAGGCCTCTCACTGTCGTGGCCTCTCCCGTTGCAGAGCACAGGCTCCAGACACGCAGGCTCAGCGGCCATGGCTCACGGGCCCAGCCGCTCCACGGCATGTGGGATCTTCCTGGACCGGGGCACAAACCCGTGTTCCCTGCATCGGCAGGCAGACTCTCAACCACTGCACCACCGGGGAAGCCCCAAGCTGGTATTTTTTTACTCTTCTGCTGGAGCTTCCAGAGACCCTCTTCCTTGTGCTTGGAGGAAGAAGAAGCAAGTAGTCACAGGAACAGTTGATAGCCATCTTTCCATCACCAGGGACCTAGTACCAGGATGAAGATAGCTCCTCCACCAAAAAGCACAGCATACACTTCACACCATTCAGAATGGCTGTCATTAAAAAGTCTACAAATAACAAGTGCTGGAGAGGGTGTAGAGAAAAAGGGAACCCTCCTACACTGTTGGTGGGAATGTAAACTGACACAGCCACTATGGAGAAAAGTATGGAGGTTCCTTAAAAAACTAAAAATAGAGTTACTATATGATCCTACAATCCCACTCCTGGGCATATCTCTGGAGAAAACTCTAATTTGAAAAGATGTATGCTCCCCAATGTTCATTGCAGCATTATTTACAATAGCCAAGACATGGAAACAACCAAAATGTCCACTGACAGATGACTAGATAAAGAAGATGTGGTACATATATACAATGCAGTACTACTCAGCCATAAAAGGGAATGAAATAATGCCATTTTCAGCAACATGGATGGACCTAGAGATTATCATATTAAATGAAGTAAGTCAGAGAGAGAAAGACAAATATCATAATGATATCACTTTTATGCGGAATCTAAAAAAAATGGTACAAATGAACTTATTTACAAAACAGAAATAGATTCAAAGACATAGAAAACAAACTAAAGGGGATAGTGGGGTGAGGGAGATATAAATTAAGAGTTTGGGATTAACATATATAGACTACTATATACAAAATAGATAAACAGCAAGGACCTACTGTATAGCACAATACTCAATATCTTGTAATAACCTATAATGGAAAAGAATATATATATATAAGTGAATCACTTTGCTGTACACTTGAAACTAACAGAACTTTGTAAATTAGCTATACTTCAATTAACCCCCCCCCACACACAGCATAGAGATGACAAGAAACCCAATTCTTGAAGACAGCATTGAACAACTGAATCCAACCAGCTCTGAAGCTAAGCACCCTTTACCACATCTTCCATGAACACAAGTGGAAATCAGAATTCTCAACCAAGGGGAGTAGCCATAATACAATGAAAACAAAACAATATTATTATAGGTTAAAAATAAGTAGCAGGGGCTTCCCTGGTGGTGCAGTGGTTGAGAGTCTGCCTGCCGATGCAGGGGACGCAGGTTCATGCCCCGGTCCGGGAGGATCCCACATGCCGCGGAGCGGCTAGGCCCGTGAGCCATGGCCGCTGAGCCTGTGCATCCGGAGCCTGTGCTCCGCAACGGGAGAGGCCACAACAGTGAGAAGCCCACGTACCGCAAAAAAATAAAAATAAAAATAAGTAGCAGAATTCTGTTCATGGCAATGTGCAGGCTAGATATCCTGAAATAATGCTCATACTACAAAATAACCAAAAGGGCTTGATAGAATATATATTGTTACTATTCTTTAAAATTGCAGCTGATTTTGCAAGAAAACTTGGAAAATACTCAGCCACAAAAGTGAAGTGGGAGCAGATATGCAGGGAAGTCAGGGTCGTGGCAGGCATCCTGAAATCACCTAAATACCTCTAGTCCTGAAGAGTTTTGTGGGCAGAGGATGGGGTGAATGACAAACAAAGTCACAGGCCTCAGCAAGGTGGGAGGTTGCTAGGATACCACAACGTCAACACCCAAAAGCCCTACCCTCAGAAAAAGGATGATTAAAAAATAATTGTGTCTACCCCACTGATGGGTGATGACTAGCAAACTTATCTATATCTTAGTCCTAGCTCTCAGTGGAGGGGAAGTAATGCTCTCCTGAGAATTGATAACTACCAGCAAGCCCTCTTAACAAGAATTTAAGTTTTGAACCCTAATTCCCACTCTCTTTGTAGTCAGAAAAACATCAAGTCAAGAATTTAATCAAAAGTGGCCCCAGGGCTTCCCTGGTGGCGCAGTGGTTGAGAGTCCGCCTGCCGATGCAGGGGACGCGGGTTCGTGCCCCGGTCCGGGAAGATCCCACATGCCGTGGAGCGGCTGGGCCCGTGAGCCATGGCCGCTGAGCCTGCGCGTCTGGAGCTTGTGCTCCACAACGGGACAGGCCACAACAATGAGAGGCCCGCGTACCACACACACACAAAAAAAGTGGCACCAGATTGGCAATGTCCCAGGCACACGGCAGAAGCAAACTCATAGCCTCTCTAGTGGAATGCCACTTGTGATGGATAATTTTATGTGTTGACTTGACTAAGCTAAAGGATGCCCAGGTAGTTGGTAAAATATTATTTCTGGGTGTGTTTGTGAGGGTGTTTCTGGAAGAAATTAGCATTTGAATCCATAGACTGAGTAAAGATCTATCCTCAACAATGCAGGTGGACCTCATCCATTTCTTTGAGGGCTTAAATAAAACTAAAAGGCAGAGGAAGGGCCAATTTGCTCTCTCTGTCCAACGTGGGACATCCATCTTCTGCTTTCCAACATCAATGCTCCCGGTTCTTAGACCTTTGGACCAAGACTAAGTTATGCCACTGGCTTTCCTGTTTCTCCAGCTTGCAAACAGCATGTCATGAGACTTGTCTTCCATAATCAGGTGAGCTAATTTCTATAATAATAAACTCACACACATATACACACACACACATAACATATCTCTTACTGGTTCTTTTTCCTCTGGAGAACCCTGACTAATACACTCCTCAACCCAGGAGAAATTCCCACACAGTCAATTAAAATGAGCTTAATTTAATTAAAAACAATTAAAATAAGACATCATGAAAAAAATCAACAAGCATAACAAAAAGTGGAATCAGACCAGAGATATTGGCATTATTAGACACAAATGACAAAATAAATATGTTTGCTAGGTGAAAAACTAAAGCAGAGACTCTAAAAATGAATGAGAAGCAAGGATTGTTTAAAATTAACAGAATTAGGGGTAAAATACTAAATAGAACTTCTAGAAACAAACAAACAACAATGTAAATTTTCAATAGCTGAAGATGGAATTGGTGACTTGGAATATAGACCTGAAGAAATTATCCAAAATTCACATAGAAGGACAAAATTGTTTTTGAAAACATGTGACAAAGAAGCTAAGTGGTATGGAGAACAGAGTAAGAAGATCTAAAATATGTCTGATTATACCTGGAAAATGTGAAAATGGAGAGAACAAAGGTAAGAGCAATAATGATTAATTTTTTTTTCCAAAATTGATAAGTCATGAATCCTTAGATTATTGAAGCACAACAAATTCTGAGAAGAAAAAAGAGGAATCCAGAGTTAAATGTAATATAGTGAAACTGCAGAACTCTTAAAATGAAGAAAAGATCTTTAAAAACATCCTGAAGCAAAAGACCTAGCCCCCAGATGGAAGACAGAATATGGTGGAAAAAAATATTCAAAGTGTTAGAAAAAAAATGACTGTCAACCTAAAATGTTATATCCTGTAAAAATGTCCTTCAAGAAAGAAGGAAAACACATTTATAGCAAAACCAAACAGTGTTGACCACAGCAAAGAAACTTGAAAAGGATGAAGTCCAGGAAGAAGAAAAATAATCCCAGAAGGCAAGTCTCATATGCAAAAGGAAATGGTGAGGCAAGAATAAGATAAAAATGTAAATAAATCTAATCAAATATTGACACCATACAAAAGCACCATTTATAATGGTTACTCTATAAAGGTAAAGCAGTGATAGCAACAACAAAAAGTAGAACTAAAATATTGGGAAATGCTTTAATTCTGTTCCTCTAAGTGGGAGGAACAGAATTACAGCATTGTAATAATTGTAATCTTCTGGAGGAGAATAAACACATAGATTAACTTGAGACTTCTTTGAGTATGCTTGTTAAAAGGCAAATCGTAAAAGAATAAAAGTAGAATGTATGTTGACCTAGTCCAACCCCAAAGAAGAAAAAAATGAGATAAGGAAGAAAACACTCAGTGAAATTTAACAAAATAAAGCAAAGAAAGATGAGGGGAGGAAGAGAAGTAAAATCAAACCCAGAAAACAATAAGACAAATAGAAAGCATAAAATATAAACCTAAAAATATATACAAATACATCAGTAATCATAATACATGTAAGTACTCCCAACTGTCCAGTTAATATGAATAGATTTTTTGAAAGATATAGATGATCAGCTCGTCTAATTTTTAAAGACACAGAAATATGCAATTTATGAGACCTATGTAGAATGAACATATGTAAAAGAAAACTGGCTTGGCTAATTTAATAATGGACAAAACAGACTTTTGAATAAAAAGCTTTATTGAGAATAAGGAGAGTCACTTACTAATGGTAAAAGAAACAAATCATTTGACAAATATAACAGTTGTGAACTTGCCTATACCTAATAACATAGTCTCCAAAAAATGTACAAAGAAAAATGTATAGAACTGCAAGATCTTTTCAAATCCACCATCATCTCTCTTAGTCATGATAGGTCAACCAAACAAACAAACAAATAAAAATTCAGTAAAGATATAGAAGATTTGAACAATGCAGTGAGCAAACTTTATTAATGGACATATATAGATGCCTACACCAAATAATTGGCCAGAGGATTTTCCAGGTTAATTCTTAGAAAGAGTTAAGAAACACAATATTTCAGTCTTTCAAATATCTTTTCCAAGGAATAGGGATTTAGAAAATACTCTCCAGCTCATCAGAGCCTAAGCCAGCAGAGAAAGTTCAAGAAAAATTATAAGTCAATCTAATTCATGAATATAAAAGTGAAAATCCTTTAAAAAATTAGGAAAATGAATGCAGCAATGTATAAAAAAAGATTACGACTAAATTGGGTTTATCCTAGAAATGTAATACTGATTTCACGTTAGAAAAGCTATTAGTATAATTCAACACAATAACACATTAAAACAGAAAAATCATAAAACCACCTTAATATATACAGAAAGAACATTCAATAAAATTTAAAATGCATTCATGACAAAAGTCCTTTGCAAAGATAAAATAAAAGGAAGCTTTCTTACCTGATAAAGGAGATTTGGGGAGAAATGAAGCAGGAATGAAAGGTTTTGCTCCCACACTTGTTACTGGTCAGCTGGCTCACCTCCTCCATGAGGCAGTGAACAGGCCCTTCCCCCGACCCTCCCACTTCTGTGACTCCTGGTCACATGTGTTTACCTCTGTGACAATGAGCCCCCCCTCAGCTTCTGCAGGACACCCCTGTCAAGGTCAGGGACAACAGTCTAACCTTGTGGGCTACAGCTTGTCCTTGCCCTCCCCCATTTTACACCTGTTGTGGACAGAATTATGAATCCCAAATTCATATGTTGAAGCCCCAACCCAATGTGACTGTATTTGGAGATAGAACTTTCAGGTAATCAAGGTTTAAGGAGGTCATAGGTAGATTGGTGATTGATAGGATTGATGGCCTTATAGAAAGAAGATCTCTTTCTCTCTCTCTCTGTACACACTGAGGAAAGGCCATGTGAAGACACAGCAAGAAGGCAGCTGTCTGCAAGCCAGCAAGAGGGTCCTCACCAGGAAACAAACAGGCCAGCACCCTGATCTTGGACTTCCAGCCTCCAGAACTGTGAGGAACAAATGTCTGCTGTTTAAACCACCCAATCTGTGATGTTTTTTTATGGTGGCCTGAGCAGAGTGATACGAAATCACTCAGTGCCCTGTGGTCTGCGAGCTTTAACATCAGATGAGAACACAAGAACCAGACAGAGACTGGTTAGACAACTTCTTCAAGCACAAGGTCAAATCCTCTAACCAACCCCTTTTGGGGGTTGTTATCATTGTACAACAGACATATCTTTGCAGATATATCATTGTAGAATGTGGAACACAAATTAAAACTTAGTGAGGGCTCCAACATGGAGGAAGCTTGAGGACATTATGCTGAGTGAAATAAACCAGACATAGAAACACAAATACTGTGGGATTCTGCTTATATGAGGTCCCTAGAGGAGTCAAGTGCGTAGAAACAGAAAGTAGATGGTGGGTGGCAGGACCTGGGGGCGGGGAATGGGGAGTTAGTGTTTAATGGGGACTGAGTTTCAGTTGAGGAAGATGGAAAATTCTGGAGATGGATGGTGGTGATGGTTGCACAGCACTGTGAATGGGCTTTACGCCATTGAACTGTGCACCTAAAGATGGTTAAAATGGTAAATGTCATGTAATGTATATTTTACCACAAAAGCAAACACATACCAGATTGGCAAAAATTAAAATTACTTGCTACCATGTATGGCCCAAACTGAGTCAGCTGGAGGAGAGGGGAGGATAAAGGAGGAGGGTGTAATTGGTGGAAATACTTTGAAAAACTTCAGAGTTCTGCAGTAACCTTGAAGCTGTTTAAAACTTTCACCCGGCAATTTCACCCCCAAGTCTGTGCCCTGAAGGATTCTTGCGAAGTGCCCAGAACCTTCTACAGGAATGTTTACAGAAGCACTATTTCTATTGCAAAAGCCTGGAAACAACCTAAATACTGATAGGAAACTCCTGTCAGTCCCTTCTAATGGGAAAAGAAATAAGTATGTATTGATCTATTCAGATGATGCAATTAGAATGGGTAAACTACAACTGTACCCATTACCATGGATAAATCTCACAACATGTGGAGTAAAAACGCAAGTTGCAGGGGGACAATATACAGAGGATTCCATTTATATAAAGTTCTAAACATTCAATATTAAATAACGTTTTTAGAGGTATATACATATATGACAAAACTGTGGAAAAGAGAAAGAAATGGATAAACAACCAATTCAGTATTGGGGTTTTCCCCCAGTGGAAATGGATAGAGCTCAATGGGGGGGGTGAAAACTGGGGGGACTGGACATAATGCATAACGGATCAGTGATAATATGTTTCTTAACCTGGATGGTGACTACCTAGTAGGTGTTCTCTTTATGTTTTCTTTATAGCTTTCTGCGTTATATATATGCTATTGTATGCATGGAATATTTCATAATTTTACAAATGATGTGATATCATTAAACAAATCGGTTTTAAAATGTGTGTAACTGAACATGACTCCCCTGATGGGAATGATGGAGCTAGTCACGATCTGTCAGTGATAACACCATCTCTGGTCCCACAGTGCTTAAGGTGGAGATGATAATTCTGTGCTGTGGTGTTTGTTTGTTTGTTTGTTTTTGGCTGTGCAGTATGGCATGTGGGAATCTTAGTTCCCCGACCAGGGATTGAACCCGTTTCCCCTGCAGTAGAAGTGAAGAGTCTTAACCACTGGACCACGAGGGAAGTCCTGTGCTATGGTTTTGATGCCCACCTGCTCCAAGAGTCCCATGGATACCCAGACTCAGAAGGAGCAAAAAAGAATCGAGTCGATTGAAATACAGGGATGCAGGACACAGAGAATTTATTCCAAGCCAAAATGATAGGGAGGACTCTTCAGAAGACACATGAAGCCATCCCTGGGTGAGCTCAGGACCTTTGGCCCATCCTTCTGAAGTGGATGAGGCCCCTTACCCAAACGCCACTGCTGGAAAAGCGTCTCCTGTGGTTGCTTGGTACAGGCTCCGTGCTTTCAGCAAGTTCTTTGGGTGAATCCAGATCTCACTTGTTCAAACAAGGAAAAAGTTTTCAATGTTTGTTGTTTTTCATGGCTGGAGCCAGTTGTAAGGCTTTGTTCCAAGGCTTAGCGTGTCCTGGGTCTCTGGCCCTGTAAAACTAACAATTATCCTTCGTTAAACATTTACTGTGCCAGTCACCACACTGGAGTTTCCACTACCTCATTGTGAGACAGGTACATTGATTTCCCCATTTTACAGCTGAGGACCCTGGGGCTCAGGGCAGGGGGCAAGGGGTCAGACCTGACCTGCCTTCGACACACAGGTGGGGCTGAGGCTAGAACTGGGTCTACGGGTTCAGCCATTGCTTGGGTGGCTGCATCAGACAGGGGCCGGGGCTCCTGGCATGAGGATGTGGGAGGGGCCAGTGTTACCAGTCTGTCCCAAGTCCTACAGGCCCCCTTTGCCCCAGAACCCAGGGAGAGACAACTGCAAGGGCACAGCGTGTGCCAGGGGCCTGGGGAGCACCCACAGCAGCTGGCAGTGAATGAGGAGCAGCCCACCCTACCTCCTGCTTCCCTCTGTCGGCCTCCTCCAGTGCCCTGGGTCCCATGCATCCGAACTTGGCCCTCCCCACCCAGCTGCTCTCACCTCCACAGGGAGAAACCCCGCACCCAGGGACCTAGGACCGGGCAGTGGTGTATGTGCACTCACTCAGGTCAGCAGGCCTCCTTGAGCCTGGCTCTGGGGGCTAAGTTCCAACTTCGTCCCCAACACACAAGATTCATAATGATGGACAGAAAACAGGACAATGGCAATAAAAAATGCCACTTGGAAAAGGGCAGGAGGAGAGCAGCCTTTGGTGCCCCCCTGGTCATCCCTTACCCCCTTCCAGTAGGGAGGACCGGGACTCCCTGGCCTGCTGTTGTCCTGAGAGGTGCTGGTGGTCCCCAGCTCTGCCCTGGAGTGACTTCCTTTTGCAATTCTGGGCGGAGGCTTTATGGCTTTTCCATGCTGCATGGGGCATCTCTGGAGATGCATGTTCCAGGTCTGTGGCCAGCTTGCTGGGTTTTGGTTTCCATCAACCAGTTCTGGTCAGACGGGATCCTCACAGCTAGACCCAGGCCTGGTCCTTGGCCCTGACTGGCCAGTGGCCTGGTGCAGACAATGAAGGGTGCTGTGGAGAGACCCCACTCCCTCCCGGGGCCACCCCTGTGCCGGCCAGGCCAGGGGCATGCGTCACGCTCTGGCTTTTTCCATGATTCTGTGACTTGTTTTCTTGCTTGATATTCTTTCTCTTCTCAAGAATATGAACTCTTGAGCTGAGGGGTTTATTCATCCATGACTGTCCCCTCTCACACAGAGGAAGTAACCCTCTAACTGCAGGGCTTCTGAGGGCACCGGCTCTTCCATGACATCCTGGGGGGCTCCCGCTGCGTCCCACCCAAACGACCACCTCCGGCCCTGATGCACCAGATTCCCAGACCCAGGACCCCCCTCTTCCAGGAGGGCGTCTGCACAATGACCGCTGAGTAGGAGGTCTCTGCTCCCCAAGGTGTGGCCCAGGCCTCTGTGGTGACGGCACCACAGCTCAGCCCATCCCCCGTCCAACTCTGCTTCCTTCACTCCCAAAACACTGACCCCAGTAACACTCCTCAAGAAACTTCCCGCCTCCCAGGGAACCTGGCACAGGACAGAAGTCAGTGCCTCAGTGGAAAAGCCACAGAGAGGAAGTTTGGTTAAAATGAGTAACAGCATGTAAAAGGTTTAGAAAAAGTATTATTCTCACCCAGTTGTTACTACTGGTAGTACTGCTTGTAGTTCTCAGCACACACCACCTCCCCCTAAAACATGAGCTGCTTGCTACCCCTCTAGCAAAACCTCTGCCCTGACTCGGACCCACATCGTCACGGCGACGTGTTCCTGACTCTCGAGTTGGTACCCATGCGCCTAAGAACCATAAATTAAGGGCATGCACTTCCTACGTATGTGAATTCATCCAATTCTAATGAATCCACTCTGCAAATAACCCCTTGATGGAGGAACCGTCAACCTCAGCCTGGTGAGTTTCAAGCTGTCTCTTGTCAAACCACATTTCTACCTCGGAGCACCAAAGACTGCTATCATCAGACCCCCCAATACCTAACCTCTGTCAAGAGCCCAGTGGATTGTGTTTCTATGCCTTAGTGAGTGAAAGAGTTTTTTTATTAGGTCAAGACTAATATTTTCATCATATTGTTGAATGCCAACATTTTCAGACAAGAAATGGCAGCAGAACTGCAGGTAAAGTGCAAATGCAAGCTTATATACAAGTGCCTGCCATGCCCTTTAAAGCGTTTTAGTAGATGCCCCACTACTCTCACAATAACAATTTATTGTTAACTAAACTTCCCTAAAGGTCAGGCAGCAGAGTTACATTTCAAGCCCACATCCTGAGCTTTTTGAAAACCGCAGAGTTGAATGAAATGTTATATACGGCCAGGTGCTGAGGCATAAAGGCCCACTTTTCAGGGGAGGTCGTGGTCACAGATCCTTTCTTTTCAAGCTTCATGCTTTCCAGAAGACCGAGCCCAGCAGATCTGCTGGCCAGCTTGTCCCTCGTGGACTGTCCAGAGGCTGGGAGTTCCCAACCAGGACCAGGACTAAGGCCAGGCTGGCATCTTGGCAAGATGAAGGAGGAGGGGGCCAGCGAGTGGGGGACAGAGACAGCCTAGAGGAGCTGCTTCTCCCCAGCCCTGGCAGGGAGGCCTGTAACCGCTGCACGTGCTTGGAGAGGACCAAGTCCTGTGGGCGCAGGGAGGCCAAGGTGGGACAATCCCGGCAGGTCTGAACTCTCTCCTTTGTCCACGTCTGCTTGGGTCCATTTTGCAGCGTGGACAAGATTTCATTGGAAATGTGCTGTTTTGAAAACATTGGGCTGGGTCAGACCTCGGAGACCTCACAGACTCATTCAAAGAGCTTGGTTGGACCTCGGTACAGAGGCATCCTTGAAGGGCTTAAAAGGGGAGATGAGATGGATTTGTGGCCCTGGTTTCTTCTCCCCGCCCTTCCCCCACCAGGTACACAGCAGGAAGAGGGAGGTGCTTGTGGGGGAGGGGTGCTCAGTGAGGTCAGACACCCAAGGGACTCTCATGACAAGCTTCATTTACACAGAAAATAATATTCCACCCTTCCTACGTTTCTTAGCATTTTGTTAAAATTGTTTTCTAAATGAGCGATACAGTTTTCATTATTCTTTGCAGAATGCACATTACAGTCAAGAGAAATTAAAAGTGCTCATTATCAAATGCAATATATTTGCAGAAAGGTTGCTCTGATGAAATGGGCCCCACTGAACCCCTATGTGAGCCCTGAATCTTCACCCTGCTGACAAAGAGTGGTGTCCATGATCCGGATAATTTTTTTCCTTGCAAAAGAGAAAACTTAGAAATGTTATTCCATTCATAGTAAGTTCTTAAAGATCTAAAACTCAGAGGTTTTGTTTTTCACAAGTATTTCTCATTATAAAACATGCTTGATTTTTTCATGCTTATACATGATTTCTCTTTTCTGGTTCATATGCATTCAAATAACCTTTTGGAAAAAAATTAAGCCTGGCTGGTGATGCAACAGATGCTCTTTTTGGTACTCATGCTTAAATGCCCCTTCAGACGTTGAGGAGACATTCTGGATCCCCAAGCTTCAATGGCCAGACCTTGGCACTGGCTGAATTTACCACCCGTAGTGCGTTCTCTCCGCTAAAAACCCCTACTGCTCTGGGTCAGGAAGGCAACTTCGGGAGCTGCATCTGTTTTCTGGGTTTTTTCTCCCTGTTAATGGCTGGCCCAAAGTTTCAGAATGGGAGAAAATATTTGCAAATGAAGCAACTGACAAACGATTAATCTCCAAGATTTACAAGCAGCTCATGAAGCTCAATAACAAAAAAACAAACAGCCCAATCCAAAAATGGGTAGAAGACCTAAGTAGACATTTCTCCAAAGAAGATATACACATTGCCAACAAACACATGAAAGAATGCTCAATATCATTAATCATTAGAGAAATGCAAATCAAAACTACAATGAGATATCATCTCACACCGGTCAGAATGGCCATTATCAAAAAATCTAGAAACAATAAATGCTGGAGAGGGTGTGGAGAAAAGGGAACACTCTTGCACTGTTGGTGGGAATGTGAATTGGTACAGCCACTATGGAGAACAGTATGGAGGTTCCTTAAAAAACTACAAATAGAACTACCATATGACCCAGCAATCCCACTACTGGGCATATACCCTGAGAAAACCATAATTCAAAAAGAGTCATGTACCAAAATGTTCATTGCAGCTCTACTTACAATAGCCAGGACATGGAAGCAACCTAAGTGTCTATCATCGGATGAATGGATAAAGAAGATGTGGCACATATATACAATGGAATATTACTCAGCCATAAAAAGAAATGAAATTGAGGTATTTGTAGTGAGGTGGATGGACCTAGAGTCTGTCATACAGAGTGAAGTAAGTCAGAAAGAGAAAAACAAATACCGTATGCTAACACATATATATGGAATCTAAGAAAAAAAAAAAAAGGTCATGAAGAACCTAGGGAATAAAGACACAGACCTACTAGAGAATGGACTTGAGGATATGGGGAAGGGGAAGGGTAAGCTGTGACAAAGTGAGAGAGTGGCGTGGACATATATACACTACCAAATGTAAAATAGACAGCTAGTGGGAAGCAGCCTCATAGCACAGGGAGATCAGCTTGGTGCTTTGTGACCACCTAGAGGGGTGGGATAGGGAGGGTGGGAGGGAGGGAGATGCAAGAGGGAGGAGATATGAGGATATATGTATACATATAGCTGATTCACTCTGTTATACAGCAGAAACTAACACACCATTGTAAAGCAATTATACTCCAATAAAGATGTTAAAACAAACAAACAAACAAAAACAAAACCTTCTATCTTTTTCTCCCCAGAGAGACACAATGTCCAGCCGTGAGTCTTCGCAGAATGGGAGACCAGTGGCTGCTCTGTTGGGATGGAGTCCACGTGCTGCAAAGTGGAACAGGAACAACCCCGGGGTGGCCCGCAGCCTGCAGGGACTGCCTGGTCCTCCTTCCACTTCTCCAGGCAGGAGGTTGCTCTCCGTGCGGCTACCCCCACTCAGGAAACGAACTGTAGCTAATCAATACGCCGCCTAGTTCATCTGGACTCACGTGCCTCTCGTTCAATTCATTTGAGATGTGTGACCCACTGAGCACAATTTCAATATCTATGCACATATGTGTACACATATGTATGTGTACAAAAGCCCATACATGTCCATACACATATAAATACACAGTATGTATATGTAATGTGTGTATATATATTTTTAAAGATCCAAATACACAGATATTCCTTTTCTCACTGGTTTTTAGAAATTGTAGCTGCTTCAATGACTCTGTCCTTTAAAATACAAAAACTGAAAACACCCATGCCCACGCCCAGACCTCCCTGTCTCTGCATCAACAAGATCTTACCTCCACTGGCTTCACAGCATGACTGCTATTCAGGAGGCCCAGGCACAGGACTTGATCATTCATTCCAGAAACCTCCAAAAGGCCCACTGGTTGGTTTTTTTATTTCCTGTTTATTTTATTTTATTTATTTATTTATTTATTTATTTATTTTATTTTATTTTTTTATACAGCAGGTTCTTATTAGCCATCAATTTTATACACATCAGTGTATACATGTCAATCCCAATCTCCCCATTCATCCCACCACCACTCCCCCCCCACCCCCGCTTTCCCCCCTTAGTGTCTATACATCTGTTCTCTACATCTGTGTCTCTATTTCTGTCCTGCAAACCAGTTCATCTGTACCATTTTTCTAGGTTCCACATATATGCATTAATATACGATATTTGTTTTTCTCTTTGTGACTTACTTCACTCTGTATGATAGTCTCTAGATCCATCCACGTCTCTACAAATGACCCAATTTCGTTCCTTTTTATGGTTGAGTAATATTCCATCATATGTATGTACCACATCTTCTTTATCCATTCGTCTGTCAATGGGCATTTAAGTTGCTTCCATGACCTGGCTATTGTAAGTAGTGCTGCAGTGAACACTGGGGTCCATGACTCTTTTTGAATTATGGTTTTCTCTGGGTATATGCCCAGTAGTGGGATTGCTGGGTCATATGGTAATTCTATTTTTAGTTTTTTAAGGAACCTCCATACTGTTCTCCATAGTGGCTATATCAATTTACATTCCCACCAACAGTGCAAGAGGGTTCCCTTTTCTCCACATACTCTCCAGAATTTGTTGTTTGTAGATTTTCTGATGATGCCTATTCTAACTGGTGTGAGGTGATACCTCATGGTAGTTTTGATTTGCATTTCTCTAATAATTAGTAATGTTGAGCAGCTTTTCATGTGCTTCTTGACCATCTGTATGTCTTCTTTGGAGAAATGTCTATTTAGGTCTTCTCCCCATTTTTGGATTAGACTGTTTGATTTTTTTGATATTGAGCTTCATGAGCTGCTTGTATATTTTGGAGATTAATCGTTTGTCAGTTGCTTCATTTGCAAATATTTTCTCCCATTCTGAGGGTTGCTTTTCATCTTGTTTATGGTTTCCTTTGCTGTGCAAAAGCTTTTAAGTTTCATTAGGTCCCATTTGTTTATTTTTGTTTTTATTTCCATTTCTCTAGGAGGTGGGTCAAAAAGGATCTTGCTGTGATTTATGACATAGAGTGTTCTGCCTATGATTCCGTCTAAAAGTTTTATAGTGTCTGGCCTTACATTTAGGTCTTTAATCCATTTTGAGTTTATTTTTGTGTATGGTGTTAGGGAGTGTTCTAATTTCATTCTTTTACATGTAGCTGTCCTGTTTTCCCAGCACCACTTATTGAAGAGACTGTCTTTTCTCCATCGTATATTTTGCCTCCTTTATCAAAGATAATGTGACCATATGTGCATGGGTTTATCTCTGGGCTTTCTATCCTGTTCCATTGATCCATATTTCTGTTTTTGTGCCAGTAACATACTGTCTTGATTACTGTAGCTTTGTAGTACAGTCTGAAGTCAGGGAGCCTGATTCCTCCAGCTCTGTTTCTTTCCCTCAAGACTGCTTTGGCTATTTGGGGTCTTTGTTTACGTGGGCATCTGCTTGGCTGGCCTTGTCACAGAACACACTTGGAACCACTGTACGATCTGTTCCAGAAGCTCTGGAGTCCGGTCAGTGCTGGATGCCCAGCAACGTGCTCTGGGTCCCTGTTTCCCTGGAAGGTTGGGACCAGAAACTGCGGACAAGCAACCCAAACATCTCTGCCTTCCTCTGTGCTCCTTCTCTACTCCTCACTTCCTTACGTAGAGGTCATGGGGAAACCAGCGGAGGGTCCCCCCGCCCACACCTGCTTCTGCTCTTGGGGGCCCCCAAGTTTACTGAACCCCTGCCGTGAGCCAGGCTTGTGCTGGGGGCTCCGGGAGAGCGAGTCCTTATGCAGCTTCTGCTCCACCAGAAAAGGCAGAAACTCATAAACAATAAATACAGAGTGTCAGATGGGGCTAAGAGCGAAAAAGAAAAATTCAACCAGGGCAAGGGGGCAGAGAGGGGGCTCCTTCTCATTCGGGAGGCCCTGAAATGAGGCTGGAGGGAAACAGGTGCCCCTGTGTAGGGGAAGAGCTTTCCAGGCAGACGCCCAGGGGTGCAGCCCTAGGCTGTGTGGGAGAAGAAACAGGAACGGTAAAAAAAACACGTAAGAGAGGAGAGCTGGGGGCACTGGGAACGGGGCAGGTTACGAGAGCCCTCGGGACCTCGTGAAGGATGCGGGGTTGTGTTCTGAGTTGGATGGGAGCTGAGAAATCCCAGGGCCTGGTTGACCTTTGGAAGGAGCACTCTGTTCTCTGCTGTGCTCAAAATGAATTACCGGGGAGCCACGTGGATAAGGGAGGTCCACGGAGAAGGTGCGTTCGGTGAGGCCAAGAGTGTCCTGGCAGCTGGGATGGTGACGGAGCTGATGGGAGTGGCCTTAGCGACTGCGTGTGGGCTGAGAGGCAAGCGGGGGCTCAGAGAGCACCCCCAAGGGCTTTCATCTGAACAGCTGGGGGACTGGAGGGGCCATTTACGGAGATGGAGAAGCAGATTTGGGGATGATTAAGAACATGGTCTTGGGCAGGTTGAGTTTGAGATGCTGTTATGGGCTGAATTGTGTCGGTCCCCAATTCATATGGTGAGGCCCTAACCCCCGGGACCTCAGAATACCCTGCCTTTGGAGGTAGGGCCTTTAAGAGGTGATTCAGTTAAGATGAGGCATGTAGGGTGGGCCCTAATCCTATCTGACTGGTGTCCTTACAAGAAGGAAAATTTGGACACACAGGTAAGAGGGATGTGTGCAAACAGGGAAGAGCATGTGAGGACACAGCCACCCACAAGCCAAGGAGAGAGGCTCAGGAGAAACCAAACCTGCCGACACCTTGATCTTGGGCTTCTGGCCTCCAGAACTGTGAGGAAAAAACTGTTGTTTCAGCCCCCCGGTGTGTGGTGTTTAGTTACAGTGACCCTAGGAAACTAACATGGTTGCCAGTTGAGCCTCTAAGTGGAGATGCTGACTTTGCCTTGGACTTGAGGGAAAGGAGACCCAACGTTGGAGCCACCCACAGAGGATGCTACTGAGAGCCTGGGGTCTAGACAGGCCCCCAGGAAGGGAGTGTCCCCCACGGATGGAGCTGGTCGGGGGGAACCCAGGGAAGGAAGATGAGAGGACACAGCCCATGACTGGGGTCGGGAAGGACCAAGCGGGGAGAGGGACTGGGAGGCTGAAAGAAGAAAGGGTTCTGAGCAGAAGGGAAAAGCTGGCCTGTGATGTAAGCGGGGAACGGACTGGACCCTGGCTTGATCCCAGGACCACCGTGAGGGCGATTCCAGCAGTGATACATCTGGTTACTGGGAGTCGAGAGACAGTGGAAGGGGAGGAGAAGACACTTCATGCCCTTTGGAGGCACAGTCTTAAGGTCCTTCCAAGAATGGAGGATTTTCTTCTATATTATTTATAGAAGGAAAACCCAGCCTAGGAATGGGCATTGCTATCAGCTCTCCCTGTGGGTGTGGACCCCCCATCACACACGGTGCTGTCTGTGCCTGGTGAAAAGACGTCAGTGTCAGATCTGGTCCTTCTGGAAAGGACTGTCTGCTCCCAAGAAGCACGGAAGTGCTGCCCCCCATGCCCTCGGTTTCCAGAAAGCTCAGAAACACATTGGCTGTGTTCACCTCTGTAGTCAGTATGCTTTGCTTCCTCTTTGTCCTTCTATTCTGCTTGTTGACTTTAGTCACCTTGTTGCTTTGGTCGTCTTATTCTCTTTTGCCATCTTGCATCAAACTTTTGTGACAGGTGGCATATAAATCAATTCTAGTAAATAAAACACCTGCCCAGTCCTTTCAGACCTCCTTGTAGGGATTCCCAGTCCTGGATCTTGTTTTCAAGATATATTTCATTATCACAACGGCTACATTAAATTCTCAAATTTTCAAACCACATGAATCCACTCATTTCAATATAAAAATTTAAAAGTAGATACCATGCAGCCCCGTAAAAAAAACAAAGCACAAATGTAAAGAGTAACAACTGCTGGTAGCTGTCTCCTTGCGCCCTGCGGTGCCCAGATGAGGCCCCACGTGGGGAAAAGGCAAAACCGGCAAAACCACAGCACTTGCTACTCAGGATGCCCGACTGTGTCACCGTCTTACCTGGAAACCCCCATCTCCTGTGGAGAAGGTGACCAGCGGTCTATACAAGAGGAAGCTGAAACAATTGATCTCCACCTAGAAAAGGGCACGGCATAGACACCAAACACAAAACCCCAGCCCTCTCCTCTCCTTCTTAGCAAAGTCTCTCCTCCCTTCATTTTACAGCCTTTTAAAAGGATGCTCTCTAAATAAGTCTCCTAAGGATTTAGGCTTTTGGACTAAAAGAACCAGAAAGCCCCACTTCTCTCCATCTGCCACTTCCAGCTCCAGGAAATAATGTCCACAGCCAGATCTAGCCGAATGAGGGGGAAAAGGGGAGATGTAAGAAAAATATATGAGTTAAAATCTCAACATGTGTAATCTTGAAAAGCTACTGAAATCCTCTAAGCCTCAGTTATCTTATCAATGATATGGGACCAGTAGCGCCTGCCTCCATGGGGTTATTGGAAAGATTAAAGGGCACAAGCTGTGTAGCAGCCTTGGCACTATGTTTGCTGGATTCTGCACAAGTGCAGCCTGTTATTACTGTACGTAGACAGCATCTGACAATTCTTTCACGGTGTTCTCCAGGGTCCAGTTCACCCAAGAAAATGGAGAGGCAAGGAAAGGGTCTTTTACTATCTTTAGGGAATAGCGGTGGTGACAGTTTGATGTAGAACTGAAGGACTGCTGCAGTGGCTGATAGCTTGTTGGCCACAACATTCTTTTTTTACTGACATGGCAGGTGCCATTCTTCATCCACAAATCTTAACCCCCAATGTGATGGCATTAGGAGGTGGGGCCTTTGGGGTGATTAGGTCCTAAGGATGGAGCCCTCATGAATGGGATCAGTGTCTTTATGAAAGAGATCCCAGGGAGCTGCCTTGCCCCTTTGGCCATGTGAGAATGCAGTGAGAAGTCGGCCATCTGTGGACCAGGAGGGAGGCCCTGACCACACACTGAACGTGCATGCAACTTGATCTGGTAGCCTCAGCTCCAGCCTCCAGAACTGTGAGAGATGTTTGCTGTTTGAGCCACCTGGTCTATGGTATCTATGTTATAGGAGCCTGAATAGACTAATAGGTTTAACTTTTTTTTAAGTTTGGAGGGTCTACCAGGTGCTGTATACATCAGTGGTGCTTCCTGAGTGTGAATAAGGAGTTAGGTGTCACTAGCCCTGCTTGAGAGATGAGGCCCAGAGTTGTAGCATCTCGTTCAGAGTTGCAAGGTGGTCAAGACGGGCAGGGAAGGGGCTGCGTGTCCTTAAACGTAGCTGTGTCGTCAGGCTCAGCACCTATGTGCCGGGAGGCTGCGGTCAAGGTGTCTGCCAGGCCTGCACCATACCTGCAGATGGCCGCAGCAAAGTCAGGCCCAGGCCTGAGCCCTAGAGGCCGTACACCCAGCCCCAGGTGGCCTAGCACGGCGGGCAGGCAGGTTCTGACATTCCCAGGTTTACTTCTAGGCCACAGAGCAAGTGCTGGCCAGGTTGTTAGATGAAGTGTGGTCCCCTGTCCTATCAAGGAGCCGGGTTGACAGATGGGAGCTGGGATGGGGAGCTGGGGGGCTGGTAGAAATGGGGACTCAGCAAGAGACAGAAGTGAGTCCTCACCCTTCCTCTGCCCGGCCTGTGTGGCCTGGTTCATAGCCGGAGTGCTTTCATGGGGGGCCTAGACCGCCCCCAGGACCGGTCCTGTCCCTCCCCCAGCAGATCTGGCGGTTGTGCTCCTGGCTGAATGGTTCACCTTCTCTGCTTCTCCCCTTTCTCACCAGGTGCACCAGAGGGGAAACATTTCCCCTCTTCCCACTGGCCCATCACCCACAGCCCAGCCTACCCGGTTTTTCCAGTTGGACCAGAAACA
Source organism: Mesoplodon densirostris (assembly GCF_025265405.1). Lineage (NCBI taxonomy): Eukaryota > Metazoa > Chordata > Mammalia > Artiodactyla > Ziphiidae > Mesoplodon > Mesoplodon densirostris. The sequence continues at coordinate 4,277,168 of NC_082665.1, read as the reverse complement.
CCCGCAGAGGCAATTAAGCCCTGGGGCCCGTGGGCTTCTTTCTCTGGGCCCGGGGGAGAGAACGGTTCCTTGAGCACATCTCTGCTGTTGCTGGAAATTTCAGACGACTTCCCTCACTGGACATACATGCATCCGGGCCAGGACTGGAGTTTCCAGGAAATCTGGGTTCGGGTTCCAGGCCCCCAGGGTCCAGTGGGATGGCTGCCGGCCAGCGACCGTGTCCACCTCTGTAATGCAGGGACTTGGGGGTGTGCCTGTCCTTACTGTGTCAACGGTCCAGGAAATGATGATCTGAAGGTGATTTGAAAAGAGAAGAAAGAGCAAAACTAGTGCAGAGAACCAAACAAAACCTCAATTCAAACCGACCGGGACGGGCAAGTGGGCAGGTGGGAAGCCCGGTTTTCTGTGGCACCGGCTTGTTCCAGCTCTCCTTCTTTGTCAACAAACCGCCTGTTTGCACAGACCTGGGAACCCAGCACTGCTGGAGGAGGGGGATGCCTATTTGCAAGAGGCCCTGCTAGGACCAGACCCACTGCTGGAGCTTATCTGATTTGGAAAGACCCTCTTGAAGGAGTAAAATACAAAATTATAAATCCAAAAGCAGGTCAAGATCAGATATCTATTGAAAATGAGAATCCACTTGGCAGAGATATCTATTAAAGGAACAAAAATCAGTGATACAACAATCCAAATACAGGAGTAGAAGGGGGAGTAACTGAGGTGTTTGAATAGACAAAATTCTTGTCGATTGGACCAGGAAAATATGAACATCAATAAATTGTGATACTTTTGTAATTTGAAGATAATCACAAAATACTGCTAACAGGAATATTTAAAAGTAATTGCATTTCCTGTGAGAATCTGTTCTGTAATTAAGGGACTGGGTGAGGTAGTTACTCTTTTCTCATTCCTTTTGTGCTGCTCCATTTTTATACTACATGTCATGAATGCATTTTTTTAAGTGTAATAAAACATGAATAGAGCAGAAGTGTTTATGGATAGGATTAAGATGTTTAATTTCATAAACATAAAATAAAGTGAGAAACCACAATAAATTGCAAATGCTAACAAGCTCACAGCACCACGATAGTACAAATTCAGAAAAATAACCTAAGGGTTTTACTAATTCTAGAATAACGTTGAAACTACATTTTGGCGGGGAGCATACTCTTTGCTTACTTCTTATGACAACAATTTAAAAATAACATTTCTGTGCAGAGGATGGAAGAACCCCGTGCCTTTCCTTAGCAGGGCAGCTTCTGGCTCCATAGGTCTAGAACGTTTGCTCTACCCTACTTCCCACAAAGGTAGGGTGCTGGGCACCACAGGACGTACTGTGCTCATATGATGGGGAGACGCCTGTCCAGCATCCTTGCGCCCCAGCTCGCCCTGTGGGCGGTAAGAGCATTCCTGGAAGCCATTCCCACACCTCGCTGTACACACGATGGCAGACAACTTAAAAATTACTCATCTCAACTGCAATGCATCCCCGACTCGGCTTCCCCTGAGCATCCATCCAAATATGCCCATGGTAGCTGCACATCACCAAGAGAACTGGCTTGGAGGCAAGTGTGAGCAGAGACGGCGGTCCTCACGATGGCAGTTATAACATCTTACTTGTGCGGCATTTGCAAAAATGCTATGCTCACGTGAGCACCACCCTCCCAGGGCCCCAAGGCTTTCACCTCATTAGCCTACCGGCAAACCCCACTCTGTGCTCCAAGGTGAAGCTCTGGTACCAAGCCCTGCCTCTTTGCAGGGCTGTGAAGGGCTCAGCTTTTGCCAGAGGACAGACGCCCAGCCAGCACAGGTCTGCTGGGAAGGCCTTCTTCACCTGGATGCTCCAAGCCCTTCCAGCCTGTTTCTGCAGGTGATGGGGATCCGGCACGAAGCCCAGACCCACCATCAACCAGCAGCAAGTCTCTGGGCCTTGATTTGTCTGCAGCCTCATGTGGTTAGTCTAGGAGAAAGACACTCCAATGCATCGCTCTCCTGATTAGTGGGAAGGACCAGTCTTATGCCTCCAGGGTTCTTGGCCTGACCCGTTGGAAGGATGGGGGTGTCAGCTACTGAGCTGAGCAGGGGCACGTCTGTGGGGAGGTGATGGTTCAGCTCTGGACAAGTTAAATGTGCGAGGCTCACTTGACACCTAAATGGAGATATCACAGAGGGAACTCAGAACTCGAGGCTGGAGTTGGGGCGAGAGAGTGGGGCGGGAGGAGACACGTGGGAATCATTTGTACAGAAGTGGAGACAACAATGTCTAAAGCCTGTGGCTGTGTGCGGTCACCAAGGGGCGGAAGCCAGAGAAAGGAGCTCTGGATGGAGGCCTGGGGGCAGCAGAGATCCTGGAAAGGGGCGGGAGGAGGACCAGGCAAGGTGGGGCTATGGGCTGGGCTGTGGCCTCCCCCAGATTCCCATGTTGAAGCCTAACCCCCTCACTGCCGCCCTCACTCCACCATACCACTGAGGGTGACTGTATTTGGAGATCGGGTCTTTAAAGAAACGACTCAGGTGAAATGAGGCCCTCAGGGTGGGCCCTAATCCAGTCTGACTGGTGTCCTCCCAAGCAGAGGAGAGGAGGACTGGGAAAGGCCTCGGGGTGCATGTGCATGTGGGAAAGGCCACGGGGTGGAAAATTTTCCCTTCTTCCCTTCTAAATTCTTTGGTCTGATAATTAAATTGATGTAAGACAGATGAACAGGAGAAAAACACATTTAATTTGTATGTATGGGATCCGCATAAAAATACGAGACCCAGAGGCCTTCCCGCAACTGAGGCTGATACACACCCTGAGCTAAGGAACGGGACGGGGGCCTAGGCTCCAAAGGGGAGGAGGGTCACTCACAGGACGCTAAGAAGAGCAGAGGTTTGGTCATTAGATGCTTGCCCTGCCGTGCAGGTAAGTCTGTCAGATCAACAATTATCTCTGATAAGAGCCTTCTTTCTGGGCCAGGCCCTCTATCTCAATTCTTTCAGGCAGTGAAGGGAGAGGTGAAAGTTTTTCATAAGTCAGCTGGGTCTTGATTGCCTTCAGCTCAAAATAATCCACAGGCTAAAGAGGCACATTTTGGGGTGGCACGTTCTGCTCCCCTTAACCGTGTGAGAACACAGTGAGAAGACGGCCCTCTACAAGCCAAGGAGAGAGGATGCAGGAGGAACCAACCCTGCCCACACCTTGATCTCTGACTTCCAGCCCCCAGAACAATGAGAAGTAAATTTCTATTGTTTAAGCTGCACAGTTTGCAGTACCCTGATATACTACTCCGGGTGGGGTCACGGAAACCCAGGAGAAATTGTGCACCAGAGGGCATGATCAGTCATGATCACTGGATCCAGTGCCACCGAAGATCAAGTCAGATGAGGGCTCACAACATCCCTCCTCCCCAATTTGTGTTTTGAAATTTTTTTCTGATAATAAATGAGCAGATAAATGTTTGCAAATAGTTTAAATGTTGCAGAAATATATATAAAGAGGAAAATAGAACCTCCCCCAGAGTCTGGTACCTTGAGACTTTTTTGTTGCCTCACAACGTAGAGCAATAAAGGATGGCATAAGTAAAGAGGAAACAAAAAGGAATAGACAGAAAAACCCCTTTTGCGGGGGCAGGCAAGGTAAATACAAAGTACTCAGTGGCCAGTGGGTGTTTTGGCCACAGGCTGAATGACAAGAACGCTTACCCTGAGGCCACCAGGGGCCTGGGAGACGGCCAGGGAAGTGGGGGGCATCCGGAGAGATGAAGAGCCAGACTCGGACTCAGGGCTTGAAGCACAGGCTGGAATAACTCTGTACCCCTCCGCACTGGGGTGCTGTCAGGAAACTGGTCCTGGGAGGCCTGAGCCCCCAGTGAGGACAGGACGGGGCCCTTGAGTGCCACGGTTGGACTTGGCTCTGGATGGAGAGCAGGGGGCCAGGAGGAGGGAGCCACAGGAATCCACGGGACAGGTGAGCTCGCCTCAAGGGGGCTGGACGCCCAAACCCCTTTATAAATGCCAATGCTGGGAGACATGTAAGAAATTGATCTTTGGAACATGAATTCTCTCCTGGCAAATTAATTTTACAGAAGATGTGAGTCTGCTCAGAGCTGTAACTGGAGGAGGAACTTGTGTGTTTCTGTTTGGATTTCGTGGTGTCCTGGAGGACCTCTTTTGTGCGTGGGAAAAACTACCCACAGCTGCCTTTTTAAAAAATTTAATATTTGATTTATCAATAGTGACAAGTTTTAAAACTTTTTTTCCCCTTAGGCTTTGAAGTTCACTTTATGTTATTCTACTTACAGATCTGGAGAATTTTTTTTTTTTTTTTTCTTTTTGCGGTACGCGGGCCTCTCACTGTTGTGGCCTCTCCCGTTGCGGAGCACAGGCTCCGGACGCGCAGGCCCAGCGGCCATGGCTCACGGGCCCAGCCGCTCCGCGGCATGTGGGATCTTCCCGGACCGGGGCACGAACCCGTGTCCCCTGCATCGGCAGGCGGACTCTCAACCACTGCGCCACCAGGGAGGCCCCAGATCTGGAGAATTTTGATAAGCCTTAGTGGGGGAGGCGTGCTTCAAAAACTGTTTATTCAATGTCCTTAAACATTTTGAACTGCATTTCTTATTTTTAAATATTTATATTTTTGTTTCAAATACTTTAGTTATCTCACAAACAAAACTTGTTGAAGCACCTAAGTAATTTTAACAATCTAAGGTTATAAATACAGTGACTTGTCAGCCATCTTCCAATATTTAGTAATGTTTTAAAAACTTAGTAAGATTCTATCTTTCGATTTGATATCAAAATCTGCATCAATTACTCAAAAACACATCAGATTGGAATCACAAGTCCAGTTTGTTATATTCTCGGAGTCCAAATTCTCTTAACTGTTACAAGTATTTTAAACCCCGAGATTGTCCTGGCTATTCCTTCACCTGACACACATAGGCTGGACTGTCGCTGTGTCTGGTGCCCAGGGCCTCGGTCGGGGCTCTTGCCCTTGAAGAGCCTGAAGCTTAAGCTGGATTCATTTCATGGTAAATTCAGCTCTGACCTCTGCTTCTCTTTCATGCCTTCCTTGGGTTAAAAATGACTTACCTAGAATCTTATTCTTCTACAAAAGGGAAGAATGAGACTTCCCTGGTGGCACAGTGGTTGAGAGTCCGCCTGCCGATGCAGGGGACACGGGTTCGTGCCCCAGTCTGGGAAGATCCCACATGCCACGGAGCGGCTGGCCCGTGAGCCGTGGCCGCTGAGCCTGCGCGTCCGGAGCCTGTGCTCCGCAATGGGAGAGGCCACAGCAGTGAGAGGCCCACATACCGCAAACAAACAAACAAACAAACAAATACATTAGCATGAGAACTTGAGTGAGAAGTAAATCGAAACTCAGGGAAGGCAGGTGATTCAAGAAGTAATGAAGAACACAGAAATTGACAAAACAGCAGGAAATTAAACGTTCTATTGAGAGAAAGGGCAGCAGGCAGAAAGATGGCGCTCCCAAAGATGTCCATATGCCTTAATCCCCAGAACCTGGGACTCTTCAACGTTGTGTGGCAGAAGGCGCGTTGCAGATGTGATTAAAATAAGGACCTTGGGGTGGGGAGTTATCCAGGTGGACCCAACCTCATCGTGAACGAACCTTTCCAGTCCAGGGAAGAGAGAGCTGTGACTACTGAAGGAGGATCAGAGAGGCAGAAGGTAGCTGGCTTTGAGGATGGAGAGCAGGGCCACACAGGCCACAAAGCTGGAAAAGGCAAGAAAACAGGTTCCCACCTAGAATGTCCAGAGCGGAGCATAGCCCTGCTGACACCGTGGTTTTAGCTCAGATCCACGTCTGACTTCTGATCTCCAGAACTCTAAGATAATAAATCTGTATGATTTAACCAACCAAGTTTGTGGTCATTTGTTAGAGCCACAATGGAGAAGAAAACTAATACAGAGAGAAGTATGTGTGGGCACACACACACATATACGCGCACACACCCCTTTGTTGTGTGTTTAAAATAGGTTAACCTGTAGGTGACAATAGTGATCATTAGAGGTCAGAGTGTCCATGTCTCCTGCAAGAAGGAACTAGAAATGTTGGTTTTCTTTATGTTTTAAAGAAAATGTGTAGTCAATTGTGCATGTTAAAAAAAAAGACCATCACTAAAGGACTCGTGGTTACATCAGTTTGGGCCCATTTAGGAAACCACAGACAGATCAATGCAACAGAACAGAACTCGAAGGAAGGAACCGTCCCACACGTTGGTGGGGAACCGATACAGGCTAGAGGCATCCTGACAGCAGCGGGGGTGGAGGGACCATTCCCTTGTCAGCCGCGGGACTGGCCTGGGGAGGCAGTGGGTTGTGAGAGTTGGGACCACCTGACTCGAGGCAGGAAAGCTGATGTGCCAACTGCCTACTCTCCCTCAAGACTTCCCACCCTTAAGAACGAGTTCATTCTGGAGCGACAAGTATGGGTCTGTCAACTGAAAAAAATGCACCACCTGGAAGCTGAGAATTATGTTTTATGTGGTGGACATTCTGAGGACTTAAGCCTGGGACACAGCATCTCAGATAGCTCTGAGGGGTGGCTCCGAAGAGGTCAGGGAGAAGCCAGGATATACGGGGGTTTTGCAACAAAGACCAGGCAGTCGGAACATCAAAAGATTGCTGTTAATAAAAGAAAACCAGACATCTCAAGTTAAGGAATTTCCTTGTAAGGGAAGACACAAGAGTCCGGGCTCACTGAGGTCATTCCTTTGATGTGCACCTCAGCTATCTGGGGCCAGTACCCTGCGCTTTCTCATCCTGTGTCTCCTCAGGGGGCACCGTCAGGGGTCACTGCAGCAACTGACTGCTGGATGGGGGGCATCCTGTTTCCACCCTGAGTTCCCTCTGGGCTCACCATCAGGTGTGATGGCTTGATGGCTGCAACATCCTTTGTTTACTGACATGACAGACAATATTTTTTCACTCACAGCTCTACAGGAATAGCTGCAGTTAGAACTGGGTCCGCTGCTGACACCTGGCCTGAAAGGTTGTTGGCTTGGAGGCCATCAGGGGCCCAGGGCTGGGCAGAATGTGGCGGTGTGGTGGGGGACACCTGTCTCCATATCTGGGGTTCCTGAAGGCCCGGGCAGCAGTGAGCAGGGATGGTACTCATCTGGACACATTTACTGGGTGGCTTCCCGTTCCAGTGGCCAGGTCCCAATCTGAGACCTAGTTAAGTGTCTGCTCCAGCCTAGGTCCTGCCTTTATGAGGTTGATGGAATCTCAATTTTACCAAGGAAAGATGCTCGAAGATGTTAAGTAGCTTGAGTTGCCTCACACTTTATAAGTGGCTGGGCTGGGATTGAACCGAGGTCTCTGTAGGTCAGGAAACACATCCCCCAATGCACCCCCCTTTAAGTTGCTGCTGACGCTTGTGTTGGAAACAGAAGTTGTACCCAGCAGAGCGAGGATCCTTCAGATGCATCTCCCAGGTCACTGCCAAGAAGACAAAGCAGCTAAGAGGCCGTCTCAGAAATCTGGGAGGATTTAAGGGAGGGGAGGGCTCTGGGGAAAGGAACTGTATTTGAATGCAGATGTCCTTTGTCGCTTTCAAAGAAGAAAGGCAGCTAGCTCAGAGCAGGCTGTCCCCGTGGGACTGGAAGAAGTCCAGGAAAAGGCTCAGGAGATGAGCTCCCGAGTCAGGGGCTGTGGAGAGTCCCTGACGGCTGCTAGGCAAGGATGGGGTCAAGGTTATCACTGTCTAGATCCTCACCCTCCAAACTTGCCTCCATACTCAAACTCCTCTGCTGAGAAGCAGCTGAAAACAAGCCCCCTCCCACCTCCTGACCTTGCCCTTCCCCTAAGTCGGAGGAAGTGAGGGGTGCAGTTTCCAGGTTGGCTTTAAACCCGGGCAGATGAGGGCCTTGAGTGGATCGTCACGGAGAGATCATTGAAAGCGTGCTGAAAATTATTTCACACCCGGAGGGGGCCTCTCGCGTGTGCCAGGCACTGTTGGAGGCCCCACCAACATAGCCCACGAACACCCCCAGGGCTGGACAGCACTGGGCCCACCTGGCAGGTGGGGAGACCGGGAGAGGGGTGTCAGGTCTAGAGAGCCTGGCTGCCTCGCTTACATCAGGCGATTCTGACCAGGCGCTCGGAAGGACTTCAAAGATGAGCAGTGTGGCTGGACCAGCGCTTTGTTCCCAGCTTCTTACTGAGATCAGCAAGCTTCTCAGCCCTGATGTTTATACATCAAAGAGCAGAAATCCAGCTGATGCCTGACTTCTCACTCATCTGGAAACATAACCAAGGTGGGAAGACTGGAGCAGCCTGTTGCCTGTATTCCCACGACAAGCCGAGTTCGTTGGTCACAGGCTGGGCAGCATCCAGCTCCACGGAGCTGGGGAGTGTCTCATCGGGGGAGCAAGGTCGGGATTTTTTGTGAGTTGGAAGTCTGGCTGGCTGGCGGGAGAGAGGTTTGGTTAGAACTGGGCCAGATGGTAGGATAGGTGGAAACAGACAGGAGAGGATTTTGAGGTGAGGGGTGTGAAAGAATCTTGTGCCGTCTCTGGATACCTGCCATTGAAGTGTTGGTGGGCCTCTGGGGAACTTCCTGTAACGAAAGATCGAGCCATCTGCCTGGGAGCAGACGCCAGGTGTGGTACAATCATGCTATGAAAACAGTGGGTTGATAACGTTTCCTTAGAAGGAGCTGTGTGTGCGTGTGTTTCCATGCTCAAATCACACCATCTCATTAATAGTCCCAACAAATGGTTTATTAAACATAGAAGTTACAATTGCATCAAAATGTATACTATATACTCACATTGCCATCATCAGCTATGCATTAAGTATTGTGACAAAAACTCACAATTCAAGGGCTTCCCTGGTGGCGCAGTGGTTGAGAGTCCGCCTGCCGATGCAGGGGACACGGGTTCGTGCCCCGGTCCGGGAAGATCCCACATGCCGCGGAGCGGCTGGGCCCGCGAGCCATGGCCGCGGAGCCTGTGTGTCCGGAGCCTGTGCTCCGCAACGGGAGAGGCCACAGCAGTGAGAGGCCCGCGTACAGCAAAAAAAAAAAAAAAAAAAAAAAAACTCACAATTCAAGAGCTTTTTTGACACTCAGTGCCCTATGCCTCAGGTAATTTAAAAATTACATTTTCTTCCAAGGAAGCCCGACAGGTTAATCCAGAAAGCCATAAATACATATTGTCAAATCAAAAACAAATTGAATCCAGGCTTAGTAAGGAGACACAGTATCTGAAAGGCTATTGCAAGGGAGGAAAAGGACCTCCTGCAAATGGAGAACCACTCTGAGGAAAGACTTGCAAGCACCTCATGATGCGAAAGGGGGTTTCTTCCCTAGAGTAGAGGGAACAAAACTAGAAAAGAACGGGGCCCAGGGAAGTGAGACGAAAGGAAGACAGGGGTTCTGGCGGGGGAGAGGCTGCCTGGGGCACAGGCCAAAATTCAGGAGGCTGGAAGGAGAGAAGCTTCACGCTGGGTAACCAGCGTTTTGTTCCGTGATCAGTGGGAATGGCCAGTTGAGCTCATCATTTATGAGGCAAAGAATGCGAACACGGAGGGTCTGCACACAGCCTCGTCACAGGTAAACAAGGGGGCCTCTGGGAGCATCCTTAAGTCTTATAAAGAAGGGGGGTGGCCCTTGCTGTGAGCCATTTACCAGAACACAGAAGGGACAGGGGATGTCTGAACCTCCAGGTAAAATTCAGCATTATCAATAGTGAACCGATTATTCTGGGATTAAACCGGGAGGGCGGGAGGGTGGAAATGCAAGTTCAGGGAGGAAAACCTCCACGTGAAATTCCTGCTTGTAGAAGATGGACGGGTTCCTGTACTTTCTAAGTGGCCAGTGGTGGGGGTCAGATCTGCAAGTTATTTAGATTCTATTGGATACCTTTTAAAGATGATAAAAAATTGTATTTAAAATGTCAATTTCACAATATTCTGAATTCCACACTTCACTAATTAGATGTGTGACAGGAGTGTTTAGATAGCGGCTTAGGAAGTGCAAGGAGGCACCTGGTCTTTCAAACATATTCTAGAAGTCAGAGAAGTAAACATTTGAAGACCACCCCCAAGAATGGGTAGGAGTTGGGTCTTAAAGGTGACTCTCAAAGGCCGCCTGTTGGGGGGGGCGGAGTTGGCTCCCCACCGTCAAGGGGGGCCCCTCGGTCTAGGAGAGGGGCTGGAGGAGGACCGGAGGGGTCTGTTGGTCTGGGGGTCAGCCCTCTGGCCTGCAGGCTGCTGGCGACTCTTCTGAACATACTGGCCTAGCATCCACCTTCTTTCCCCATCTCTGAAGGGAAGCATGTCCCTAACTCTTTGGAGGCGGTACTCAGCTCTGGCCGCCCCTTGCACTCACCTGTGAGGCTCCAGAAAAAACAGGGATGCTCAGGCCACATTCAGGCCACTCAGGTCCGAATCAGTGGGGGCAAGACCTGGGGCTCTGGAGGATTTTCTGCTGCCGGGAGATTCCCAGGTGAGCCCAGGTAGAATGCCTCTGCTTAAAGGGATCCGCTGTACCAGGAGCAAAGTGTTTGAGAAAGAGTCGATGTGAGTTTTTGTTATTAAAGGGACCCGAGGCCCGAAGCCCCCGGTCTCCTCTCTCCTTTCAGATGCAGCCCCTTTGCTCGTCCTACAGAGATTCCTGTACCTCCCTCTGCCCTCTGTTTGCTCCCTACCTGTTGGCCCATCTCTCCTCCACATTCTCAAAGTTCGTCCTTCCTTGGGGACTGAAGTGGGCAGAAAGAAGTAGCCTTTTTTTGGTTCTTACCTGAAAAAGACGTCTAATTGTGTTGACTTTGCTTTTGTGTAAAATAACGGGCTATTTACTTGCAGCCTATGAAATGAATTATTAAAGATGACTGTTTTAAAGGCCCTGGATAAAATTAGCATGTTGCGGGGCTTCCATAGTGATCCAGTGGTTAGGACTCCACTCTTACATTGCCGAGGGCATGCGTTCAATCCCTGGTTGTGGAACTAAGATCCTGCAAACCGTGCGGCCAAAAAAATTTTTTTTTAAATTAGCATGTTGGGCTTCCCTGGTGGTGCAGTGGTTGAGAGTCCGCCTGCCGATGCAGGGGATGCGGGTTCGTGCCCCGGTCCGGGAGGATCCCACATGCCGCGGAGCGGCTGGGCCCGTGAGCCATGGCCGCTGAGCCTGCGCGTCCGGAGCCTGTGCTCCGCAACGGGAGAGGCCACAGCAGTGAGTGGCCCACGTAACGCAAAAAGGACAAACAAACAAACAAAATTAACGTGTTGCTAATTAACTAAAATTGCAAAACCAGTATTGATACTATAGCCCCGCGTGTCTCCTGCTTCAGCCTAAACTCAGGAAGCTCCCTCATGTCCTTGAAGATAGGGGACCCTGACCATTAAAGACATTTTCTTATGAGAAAATCCATAAAAGATTGGATGACCCAGATTAAACAGTCAAATCTTTCCCTAAAATATAAAATGTATTGATTTCATTACATACATTAAAATACCAGGTATTATCTGTATCGATTCCAAACGACCGTCTCGCTGATTTTCCGGGCTCCCATTCGATGAAGCCATATCATTCAAACTCCTTACTTGCCCTTGTCATCCCGTTTCTTTGCCACTTTTGAGTTCATAGTTTTCCAGGGTACGTTATTTGGTTTTCAGTTTTGTCTCATTTCTTTGAGCTAGAGCAAGCTGACTCAAGCAGGGTGCTGTAACTAGAAACTGTATCCCAAGCTGTAACTTTTTACATAACGTGAGAACATTGTTGTTTCTGTTTCATCCTTTGTAGGTGAATTTACATAACATATTGCTTTTAATGTGGTCTTTAAAAGGCTTACTTTATACCCTAGGTGCCTGAGTGTGAGGTCATCCCTTCTGGAATAATTCAATCCCTGTTAAATGTCTTTTTTTCTTTATCTTTTGTGAGTGACTCAACAAGGTGGCTGCTCTAAACATCCCAACCAAACCCTGATCGAGGTCATTTCAGGCTATTGTGCTTTCAGGGAAAAGAAGCTTGCTTTTCGTATTTAAAAAAAAAAAAAAAAAAAAAAAAAAAACTGGTGTTGTATTTCACAATAAAAACATTAATTTAAAAAACAAGTATGAGTGCCTTATAATATGATAAACTTTATTAGAACTTAAATAGAAGGCAACCTAATTTTTACTGGGGGATGAGTTTTTTAGGGAAAACACTTTATTTAGGGATCTGTGCAGTGATTGTGATTTCTGAAGATTTTTCTTTCTTGGCATCGTTAGTGTTGTTTTGAGTTGGCTGTGGTTTTCAGTTGCTGCTATCATGCTGCCTGCTTATAAATGACTGTTTTGTTAGTTTGTTTTATTATCAATTTAACTTGATTTGGGTTGTTTGGTTATTTAAAGAGAAATGGATCAATAGGATTTTTGGTCTAGAATTTTCTAATAACTAAACCCTGTGCCTTGGAGTTCACACGTGTTACCCAAACCCTTCCTGATGAGCAGGTGTGGGTTGAGGTCTTGTGCCCAAGGAGCTTGTTGGATCCGTAACGACGCGCTGCCTGTGAGTCTGCACAGAAGAAAGTGTCTGTAAAATTCTCTCTAGTTCAGTGTACTAACGCTATTGGATTATTTGAAACTTTATAGAGCATTGGTTATAATATCAAGTAACGTATAGAAATTGACATTCTTTTCTAATTGAGGTGTAAATAGGGGGTTCCTATACAGTTCTAGGGCAAGTTGAATATTTATCTCTCTCCATTTTTGTTGTCATTTCCAACAATTTTTTTCTACTGCAGAATGAAAATGGGCAGATGTTGGTAGACCTCTGGGTCTTTTGGTCTAATTAAGTTCAGATTGGGATCAAAAGAGAGTGTGAGTTAGTTGATCTTTAAATTCTATTCTACTTTTGATTTCTAAGAGCCCAGGAGATTCATGCATGGTAGAGAGTACAGTTGTGTGTACATACACACATGCACATGTGTTCACATACATACACACATGCCCAGATGCACGTACATGCTCATGACCCCACATGGTCACACCCACTTGTATATACATATGCATGGACTTGGCTTCACACGTGTACATATGCTCAAACATGATCTCACACACACACACACACACACACACACACACAAACACACCTGTCATCCTTTGTTTTCTTTTCAACAGCTTTATTCTCTAGGTCAAGTTTTCCCCAGGGAGAGTGGGTAAGCTTCAATTGTTTAAATTAAGCTTAAGCTTTATTAAGCTTCACATGCCCCATATATAAGCCCCCTTTTATCCTTGTATGGAAAGATCTGAAATGATTCACGTAATTTCTCATCTCTCTTCTCATGAAGAAAAGTCCTTCACTGATCCATCTTGAAATACAAACGGTCTCAAGATCAAGTTCCACAGAAAGGCACAGAGGGTGTGATACCTGACACTTGGCACTCAGTCTGCCTTTGGCCCATCAAGCAATCCCTCAAGCCTCTGACCATGGTCCTCGGATTGGTGCCATGTTCACGCTGAGTTGTGGACATTGCAGGTTCAGAGGGGCCAGGCCCAGAGCAGTGCCTAATCGAGGCCACCACCTCCCCACCCAGCATGGATGTCCTCACGGGACACCAGATCTCATTCAAGCTTCAAGGCAACACTGTGATATTCATTCTGTTTCAGGTAAGGAGACTGAGGGCATTTTGCATCTTGGCTGTAATCTTGGATTTGGAGACTTATGAAGGGTTTAGGAACCATTGCTTTCAAATAGCAAGTATCTTCTCAACTGCGAAACTCTATAGACTGCCAGGCAACATGGCAAAGGGAGTTGTCATGGAAACACACCCTGAGATTCACCATGTCTCTGTCCTCTCCCAGCTTAGCAGAGGTGATGGTTGTCTCCTTGTCACTCATTCCATCCCTGTCCCAACATATAGCAGCAGCTCTACGACTGGAGGATGGAGCTCAGAGCTAGAAAACCTAAGCCAGTCACAGAAATTCCAACTTCCTCAGTAACAATTGGTCAGAACACCCCTGCCTAAGCCAATCAACACATGGCATTTCCCCAGTGGAAAGGAACTGGCTCAAGAATGGACATGTGACTGATTATGGCCAATGAAATATCAAGGGAAGTTGGCTGGTGGCTTCTCGAAAAAACTTTTTGTTTTCTAAAGGGATGGTCTCTTTCTCTCTCACTGGATGCCGACACATATCAACAATTACTGCCCGTAGGCATCTAATAACAAACCACCATTAGGAAGAAGCTTATACTATGGATGGCAGATTGGAGACACAAAAATACACTGATCTCTGGTGACTTTTTATCAAGCAAATTCCCAGTAGATGGCACATTCAAATAGGAATAATTTGAAGAGTTTTTTTTTTGGCCACACAGTGCGGCTTTGTGGGATATTAGTTCCCTGACCAGGGATTGAACCCAGGCCCTCGGCAGTGAAAGCGTGGAGTCCTTACCATTGGACCACCAGGGAATTCCCTTGAAGAGATTTTAATAAAGTAACTGCTTTAAAAAGTGCAGAAGAAATAAGTGCAGTGCCCCCCTTGGAGTTAGTAATGGGGGGGGAGCTGTTCCATCCTGCCCTCCACCCCCAAGTCCTGAAAGAAGAGAGGAGACTTCTGAAACAGGGAGACAGAGTTGCTGTGTGGAGATGCCCTTCTGAGAGCAGTTGCGCTGGTCCATGGAGGATGCAGCTGGCCTGAGGGTCCCTGCAGGGAGAAGGCAGGGAGAATAAATACCCCCTCACTCCCCTTTCCCTCTAGGATCTCCTGTTGATGCTCCAAGTAGCCACATTTGACTGGACATCTATTCAGGCAGTCAGCTGAGTAGACAGCACAGGGAGGGCTGGGACAGTCTAGAAAGACAAGTGGAAGCTTCCAGAACATTGTAGAACAACCGGACAAGAATTGCCAGATGTGCAGCTGCACGACATGGGAATTTTCCTTGTTTTAAAGTCACTTTGAGTTGGGTTTTCTGTTTCTTGTACTCTAAAGCATCCTAATATGTATACAGAAAATATTTTATGTACATTGTTATATTTTAAAAATACTATGGACTTGAAACTGAATGAGGAAACTCACAGAAGAGGAAAAAGCTACCAGCCTATAGGTGTCCAGGCCCAGACACAGGCAGTGCCACCAGGATTTCACATCCTAAATGGGAAAGGACACCAGATGCACCCAGTGTGTGGGAGAAGCCGAGAGCCAGCTCACTCTACGAAACAAAGAGGAGGGGCATGGCTTCCTACCCATGAACAAAAAGCTGGACTGCTTTTGACAAGGGTTGTTTGTCTGACCTTGGAGTGGGGTAGAGTTACAGGTGAGTTAACCAGGAGTCTGTCAACCATAATAGGATGAGAGAAGAAAGAGGAGAGCTAACAAACAAAGAAACAGGAGCTGCAAAATGACATTTCAAAGCATAGGGAAAACAAATGCCTTGAAAACACTTCCAAAAAGTGCAACAAACGGAAGAATGCTCCCAAGGAAATCTAAATAATAGAGCAATCATCAGAGGACTTTAACTTGCTGTGTGTGTTCTTCAAAGCGATGGAGGAAAGGATAACAATAGAAATGAACAAAAAATAGGATTCCATGAAACAAGCAGCTGTGAATCAAGAAGAAGTAGATTTAAAAGCTGGCTGATTGGAGATCCTGGAAATTAAGAAAGTATATATTGAGATAGACAACTTAATAAACAAGATGAGTTAAACACAGTTAAAGAGACAATTAGTGAAATAAAAGATTGTACCAAGGAATTAATGCTAACAGGCAGAGAGATAAAGAAATGAAAAACATAAAAGAGACTTAAATGATATGGAAAACAAAACGAGACCCTACAACATGCATTTAATAGGTGTTCCAGGACTAGAGAATATAGGAAAAAATGGAGGAAAGATCCAACTTATAGCAGAAGGTAACTTTCCAAAATTGAAGAAAGACATGAGTTTTCAAATAGAAAGATAACACAGAGAAGCAAGCAGGATACATAAAAATAAACCCACTGTCAGATGCATTGCAGTAAAAATGCAGAACAAGGACAAAGAGAAAATCTAAAGGGTAGCAGAGAGCAAAATAGTAGGTGAGCTACACAAAGGAATGATAATCAGACTAAAAGCTGACATCTCAACATTAAGGATAGAAGGTGGTGAGTGGAAACTTTCAAAAGGCAGAGGAAAATTACTTTCGACCTAGAATTCTATGAACAACCAAATGATCATCAAGACCAAATGCAGAAGAAAAACTTCAGACTTAAAAAGACTGAAGTGTTTTTAAAAAATAAATTTATTTATTTATTTACTTGTTTTATTTATTTATTTTTGGCTGCGTTGGGTCTTCATTGCTGTGCGTGGGCTTTCTCTAGTTGCGGCGAGTGGGGGCTACTCTTCGTTGCGGTGCGCGGACTTCTCATTGCGGTGGCTTCTCTTGTTACAGAGCACAGGTTCTAGGTGCACAGGCTTCAGTAATTGTGGCATGTGGGCTTCAGTAGTTGTGGCTCATGGGCTCTAGAGAGTAGGCTCAGTAGTTGTGGCACACGGGCTTAGTTTCTCCACGGCATGTGAGATCTTCCCAGACCAGGGCTCAAACCTGTGTCCCCTACACTGGCAGGCAGATTCTTAACCACTGTTCCACCAGGGAAGCCCTTACGCCACCAGGGAATCCCTGAAGCATTTAACACAGACTTTTTGATGAAAGAACTACAAAATCAGTGGCTCTCAGCCTTGCATACCCATTAAAGTATCTGGGGGAAAATTTTAAATTCCAGTGCCCAGGCCACACCTCAGAACCAGGCATCAGTTATTTTTCGTCTCCCTAGGTCATTCCAATGTTCAGCCAGGATTGACATCACTGTGCTACCTAATAACTTCAGGAAGAAGAAAAGCAAATACAGGAGAGGTTAACAAGAGAACAGAAATCAGTAAATTACATCAGTTAATATAACTATTGTTTGGGGAGAAATAAAATCCCTGGCAACAATCTCATTGGTTCTGGTGAGGCAGTTATTGGACAATCTGAATTTCACTTGGTTCGTTCTATTCCAAGTGAACTTTTCTCATTCATTTGTCAAGTGATTAAGATTTTTTTTGACTACCACTGCCACTTTTCACAGAACTAGAACAAAAAATTTCACAATTTGTATGGAAACACAAAAGACCCCGAATAGTCAAAGCAATCTTGAGAATGAAAAACGGAGCTGGAGGAATCAGGTTCCCTGACTTCAGACTATACTACAAAGCTGCAGTAATCAAGACAGTATGGTACTGGCACAAAAACAGAAAGATAGATCAATGGAACAGGATAGAAAGCCCAGAGATAAGCCCACGCACATATGGTCACCTTATTTTTGATAAAGGAGGCAGGAATGTACAGTGGAGAAAGGACAGCCTCTTCAATAAGTGGTGCTGTGAAAACTGGACAGGTACATGTAAAGGTATGAGATTAGATCACTCCCTAACACCATACACAAAAATAAGCTCAATATGGATTAAAGACCTAAATGTAAGGCCAGAAACTATCAAACTCTTAGAGGAAAACATAGGCAGAACAGTCTATGACATAAATCACAGCAAGATCCTTTTTGACCCATCTCCTAGAGAAATGGAAATAAAAATAAAAATAAACAAATGGGACCTAATGAAACTTCAAAGCTTTTGCACAGCAAAGGAAACCATAAACAAGACCAAAAGACAACCCTCAGAATGGGAGAAAATATTTGCAAATGAAGCAACTGACAAAGGATTAATCTCCAAAATTTATCAGCAGCTCTTGCAGCTCAATAACAAAAAAACAAACAACCTAATCCAAAAATGGGCAGAAGACCTAAATAGACATTTCTCCAAAGAAGATATACAGACTGCCAACAAACACATGAAAGAATGCTCAATATCATTAATCATTAGAGAAATGCAAATCAAAAGTACAATGAGATATCATCTCACACCAGTCAGAATGGCCATCATCAAAAAATCTAGAAACAATAAATGCTGGAGAGGGTGTGGAGAAAAGGGAACACTCTTGCACTGCTGGTGGGAATGTGAATTGGTACAGCCACTATGGAGAACAGTATGGAGGTTCCTTAAAAAACTACAAATAGAACTACCATATGACCCAGCAATCCCACTACTGGGCATATACCCTGAGAAAACCATAATTCAAAAAGAGTCATGTACCAAAATGTTCATTGCAGCTCTATTTACAGTAGCCAGGAGCTGGAAACAACCTAAGTGTCCATCATCGGATGAATGGATAAAGAAGATGTGGCACATATATACAATGGAATATTACTCAGCCATAAAAAGAAACGAAATTGAGCTATTTGTAATGAGGTGGATGGAACTAGAGTCTATCATACAGAGCAAAGTAAGCCAGAAAGAGAAAGACAAATACCGTATGCTAACACATATATATGGAATTTAAGAAAAAAAAATGTCATGAAGAACCTAGGGGTAAGACAGGAATAAAGACACAGACCTACTAGAGAATAGACTTGAGGATATGGGGAGGGGGAAGGGTAAGCTGTGACAAAGCGAGAGAGTGACATGGACATATATACACTACCAAACGTAAAATAGACAGCTAGTGGGAAGCAGCCGCATAGCACAGGGAGATCAGCTCGGTGCTTTGTGACCACCTAGAGGGGTGGGATAAGGAGGGTGGGAGGGAGGGAGACACAAGAGGGAAGAGATATGGGAACATATGTATATGTATAACTGATTCACTTTGTTATAAAGCAGAAACTAACACACCATTGTAAATCAATTACACTCCAATAAAGATGTAAAAAAAATTTTTTTGTTTTGAGGAGAAAGTCCAGTTTGGTTTTATGAAGGGAGTGGATCACAATCTTTCTGTCCATTGGAAACACCTGGGGAATGTTTTAAACCTGTTAATGCTTGGGGTGCACTCCCTGGGGCTCTGTTTTAATTGATAAGGAGTGAGGCCTCTCTGACAGGAGCTTTCAAATCTCCACAGGGACAGTCAAGTCTGAGAACCACCGAATTACGGATTCTCTGGGCCAAGGACACCAAAAGAAGCAAAGAGAAGGCAGAAAGAAGCATTGTGTCCAATGAACTGTTCTGAAGCCTCTTAGAAATAATGGGTAATGGGAATGCTGAATCCCTTAGAAGGTACAAATATGGCTTATTTTCACAGTTATCTTAGACAGAGATTGTGCATTAACCACATGAATGTTTTCTAAACTTTGGAACTGTCTAGAGAATTCATGGATCATTTAAAGAATTGCTTACTCATAGTTTTTTCTGAGCCTACTTCTGCTTCTCACAACTGGAACCACTGTGGGCTCATTGGAAGATGACAGTGGTTCAGAACTCTTATCTCAACTGTGTTTTTACTTGGGAGACTTTAGACAAATCAGTTCATTGTTCATTGTTCATTGAGGTTACTTCCGGGAGAAGCCTGATCAATCCCACGTATTTGTGGTTATAAAATAATTTGATAGCGAGCTCTCAAAAAGGCACCTAGGTGCCTATGGAAGATAAAGTAGATTATCTGGGCCTTCCATGAAAGTCTAGTGACCTTTGTCCAGGCACTTCATTTTAATTCATTTCCACAGGCATTTACACGGTGTATCCATTGCATCCAGCCTCTTGCCCTGACATAAACGAGCCCAGGAAGGGTAAGACAACATCCCTGCCCTGAAACTTGAAATCTGTCTCAAATAACCACTCTTGGAACAGGAGTTGCAAACATAAATGCCCAAGGAACTAGACGATAAGACTGTGGGAATCCAGAAGGCGAGCTGGTAGGAGGGTGTTGTTTACCTGGGGACTTAGAACCAAGACGTTCATGAACACAGCTGTCTACACCAAGGGCATTTCTGGGCTGAATTAAGTGAGACTTTTTCAGTAAAATAAAATAAAACCTGGCCAACTTTTTAAAAATAATTTTTACTTTATTTATTTTTTAAATTTTTATTGAAGTGTAGTTGATTTACCATGTTGTGTTAGTTTCTGCTGTACAGCAAAAGGACTCAGTTATACACATATATACATTCTTTTTCATATTCTTTTCCATGGTGGTTTATCCCAGGATATTGAATCTAGTTCCCTGTGCTGTACAGTAGGACCTTGTTTATCCATTCTATATATACCAGTTTGCACCTGCTAATGCCAAACTCCCAATCCTTCCCTCTCCCCTCCCCCTCCCTCTTGGCAACCACAAGTCTGTTCTCTTTGTCTGTGAGTCTATTCCTCTTTCGTAGATAGGTTCATTTGTAAAAGCTGGCCAACTTTTGAAGGATTCACGTTTTATAAATCAAACTTTGCTACCCGGCTTCTCAGGGTTTCCACACTTTAATATGCATGGAAACCCCTTGAGCACATGACCCAGATTCCCTGGGTCTACCCTTCAAGGCTCCGAGTCGGGGGTTTGGGACAGGGCCCAGGCGTCTGCATTTTACAGCAGCCTCCCAGGAACGCTGAGGGGCCCCCAGCACCAGATGCGTCTGCTGTGTCCCACCTGGTGCAGCCATCCTCGGAGCAGGGGTCACTTCTGCAGTGCCCTGAAATCCGCTGCCCGGCTATGAGAGTAGGGAACTAGAATTTACTGTTTCTTTCCCAGAGCACTTTCCAAGTATCGATGCTGCATTGCTGGAGACTCAGTTGCCATGGGTGACCGTTGTCATCATGAAAGGCCATTCAGTGCCAGGGCGGGGTCAGGGGGCCCACGGCTCTCGGCATTGTTCAGGGACCCAGCGAACGGCCTGCTGCTGTGAGAGCTGGGTTATTAGCGTGTCTCCAGGATGACTGGACTGGTTTTGATTCCCTCATTTTACATATGGGGAAACTGAAGCTTTCAAAGGCAAGGGACTCCCCAGGTCCCAGCACTGAGGCAGATCCCGGCCTTGCGCTCAGACTAACCGCCCCATTTCCTCTGTTCCGTCCAGCTGCACTCCCTTTTTTTCTTGCTTCATCAGATTCTTCCAGGAGTCTTCAGAGTCCAAATTCTCCCGTGTTTGGGTGCCCCGGAAGGGCCAGCTTCCCACATTCTGGATGTTTCTCCATCAGCACAGAGCCTCTGCGGTATGCAGGCTCTGGACCAGCAAGCCCACATCGTTGGAGAGATTGTCCAAAGCCCAGGTCTGTGGCCACAGCGAAGTGGGGAAAAGCCCCCGATCCCCCCCACCTTGCTTGTAGAATGGCTCTCTCTCCCTGGGGCAGAATAAGCCACCTTGCCCCCGGGGGCGTGTTTCTTAAATAGAATTTGGCAGGGCTGGAAAGACCTCTCTCATCTAAGGGTAAACGGGCTTACAGCACTCTCTGGCTCTCTCTTTCACAGAGACGCACACACACACACACACACACACTCTCACACACATGGGGGTTTTTGTGGTCAACCCTGGCCAAACTCACAGTAGTTCCGGAGGGAAAGGACTGTGACCCAGGGCAATGCCCGCTTCACCCCACTGTACCCTCACTGTCTCCCAAACCACATGGACAGGAAGAGCTGGGGACTCGAACTGGGTGTGGTGGCCAGAATGAGCCTTGTCCCCTGGGTGCCCAGGGCCCCGGGCCAAAGGGTACAGACAAGCAAATGCCCGGTGTGACCAGTGATCGCTCTGGACAGGTGACTGGATGCCTGGCTCCCAGCCTTTTGCATTTTAGCCCAGATCGGATGTTGGCCAACTGTGGTCTTACCGATAAGAAAGGAAACTTTAAAAAAAACAACCATCACTCTATAGACCAAGAGAGCTATGAACAGTTGTCTTCCCTGGAGCCCCTCCCCGACCCAAAACACCTAAAGGGTTGCGCTTGTTAATCCAAAGAAACACTGCCTCTGTGGGTCACCGACACGGGGCCGCGGCACCTGCGAGTGGGAGACGCTGCCCACTGAGTCTGCCGTGTCCACCCTGACCCCGCTATGATCCGTGTCCCCCAGATTCCCATGTTAAATCCTGCCCCCCAAGGTGATGGTGTTAGGAGGTCGGTCCTTTGGGAGCTGATCAGACCATGAGAGTGGAGCCCTCATGAATGGGATCAGGGTCTTTATAAAAAAAAGACCCCAGGGAGCTCCCTGACACCTTCCTCCAGACGAGGACGGCGTGAGAAGACGCCGTCCATGAACCAGGGAGACGGACCACACCAAGCGTTGACTCTGCTGGCACCTCGATCTTGGACTCCCAGCGTCCAGACCCGTGAGAGATAACTGTCAGCTGTTTATAAGCCTCCCCGTCCCTGGCGTTGCGTCATAGCAGCTGAGCTAAGGCAGAGCCTGTCCCATACCACCCCTTTCCTACCTTCCTGGGCAGACTTCTCAGAATAGCATCCACCACCCGCAGAGTCTCACCAGTCTCCTGCTGTCACGTCTTGCAGCCCGGCGCCCACCCAGAACTCTGGAAGTTGCTCTAAGTTGGCCCTGGGACCCCCGTTTCGGTCTGCCGGCCGTTGCGCGGTCCTCATCCTCCCAGACCTGCAGCGCCTCAATTCTGTCTTCACACTTGACCCTCGAAACCCTTGCCTTCCTTCCACTGAGTCTCTTGTTCCCCCTCCAGGCCCCCAGGAGATGCACCCAGGAAGTTTCTGGTTCTGTGCCCCTCATTTCTCCCCCCTGGGTTCTCTGCCCATTGGCATCTTGCCCGTTCTGGCTCTGGACCACCGACCGTCCACCTACCCTCTGCCTAAGCCCTGTCTCTCAGGCAGCCTTGGGACCAGGAAGCTTGTCTGCTCCATCCCCTGGGGGAGCCACTCAGGCACGTCAGAGAGGGACGAGACAGCCCAGGGGGAGCATCCAGGGGTCTCAGCACCTTCCAGGGGTCTCAGGAGAGATGGTAGAGAAGACTGTTCTTTAGGCCCCTCAGCACAGCTTTAGCCCTGATGATGCCACCAGAAGCCGCGGTCTGCCTTCCGCCTGTCTATTCTCTCTTCTCTGTTCTCCCTTTGCCTCCATGGGCTCCAGGGTCAGGCCTCCTTGCTTCCCCAACAGGGGGTCCTGGGAGCCCAAGCTGGTAGATATTCAGCCCCCAGGTTTCAAGGACCCTGGGTAGGTCGTGGGGATTCCAACCAGTGGAGAGGAAGTGGCTCTTGAAGGAAGGTGTCTTCTTAGCTTTTCACTCTCCAGCAAGTTCCAGGCAGACGCCAGATGGCAAGACATAGGGAGCAGGGGGCGGTGAGAAGCTGCATTTGGGAAGTTTGATGGGAAGGTAGGAAAGAGATCCTCTGAGACCTGGAGGGAGCCAGGTCAGAGAAGAGCCTCAAAGATGGAGAATCCTGTAGGTAACAGCAGGTTCCACCAAGGTGGGAAGAGGAAGGAAGGGAACAGAGAAGCATCACTGAGAAAGTCAAAAGAAAACTGGGTGGCAACAGACGAAAGGAGGTGCATGGGGGGTGGGGGGCTTTACACACGGGAATATTTACAGCACGCACCTCTCCCTCCCTCCCTCCCTCTCTCTCTCCTGAAATGAAAGATTAGGAAAAAGCGACAATGCCAAATATTCTTTTTCCACTATGCTTCATTTTAGGTACTTTCCAGAAAGAAGTAGATACTAATATTCTGTTTGATTGCAGACTTGATATATATTTTCAGCTCTAGGATCATGCGTTTCTGTTCAGCGAACATTTACGAATCCACGTTTAGGTGCATCCTGGCATGGGCTCATGACCTGCTTTCCGAGAGCGGCCCGCCAGGTGCATGGGGTTTGCAGTCAGACCTGAACTCGGTGTGAACTCTGCGTTTGGCTTTTCCAGCAGGTGACCCTGGTCACCTTCACCTCTCCCGGTCTCAGTTTCTTGCTGAACCACACTAGAATAATTATTGTCCTATCACCAGAAATGCCTAGAAGGCACTTGCCCTATCCCTGATACTTTTTTGTATTTTTCCATTGAGTGTAGCAAAATGCTTAGTTTCCAGGGGTGACTGGTGCAGTTTATGAGTCACTAGTCCCTGGAATCCAGAGCAAAGTGTAGCTCCCCAAATGCCTGGTGGTTTCCTTGCTGCTAAATCTATTGCTTTTTTTTTTTTTTTTTTTTTTTTTACAGCTTTCTCTTCAAATGGCTTTCGATGGGTATTTAGTGTTGTATGAACTTCCCTGGGGAGTCCCCCTTTCCTCCCCCAAGCCTTCTTCCTCTCTCATAACTTATCATCCTCAGCAGCTCGAAACCGCCAACTTGCCTACATTTCCTGGTGCCGCAAAATCGCCCTTAACACACAGCAGCTTTCCTTCTAGAACTGTCACCTACTGTTCATTAACCCATTGTCCCTTTCCTTTCCCCAAAATTCTGCCCTAGAGTGGATCCCCTGAGAACATTATTCACATGTGGGTGTTGTGACCTGTGGTGTATCAGTCTGAAAAAAATAGGCAAACAGATCTTTATGGTACGATATCTTGTGTCATCTTTCAAACAATTGTCACTGCTTCTTTTAAATTACGTCTCCCGAAGGCTGTGTCTAAAAGGAGCTGGCAGAATTCAATGCTTGTCGTTGGGAGTCCTCTCAAAGGACACAAAGTTCAGTGTGGGACCACTTGCCCTAATGGAACTTTAGATAAGATGTTATTTATTCATGTCTCGGCATAATAAAAGTGATCACCATAATCCAATCAAGAAGAATCAAGAAAACACCGATTTTAGATTGACTTTCCAATTTAATGCATGGAGACGTATGGAGAGAAAACAGAAAATGACTAAACTCTGATGTCTGAGCACATCCCCTTCCTGATAAAACCCATCAGTGTTTAGAATAAGGACAAAAGCCCTAATGAAGCTTCTCCCTCCAGCCTGAAACCTAAACTCCCTGTCTCCTGCCCGCCCCCCCCACCCCCCCACTGTGAGCTCCCTCCAGCCTAGGGAATCCTGCACGAGCCACCTGGACACTCTTCCTTCCTCTTTGCCTCGTTGACTCCCACTGAATCAACCTCAGCTCTGGCCTCAAATCCCTCGTTCCTTGGTGAAGCTTTCCCTGACTTCCCGATGGGCTCAGATCCCCAGAGTTCATGCTTTCATAGCATCCACCGCACCCCGGCCCACAGGTGGTCTGTGGGGCGAGGTGGTGTCTGTCTGCGGTGTTCTCTCTACACCTGCTCCTGCCCAGGTGAGCAGCACGGGTCATGCAGAGGCCGAGCATCCTGAACAAAGAACTCACCGTCCTAAGTACTGTGTTAAGTTTATCACAGCGAGTTTACCCAATAAACTGATGGGGGTGGGATGGGCCCCACCACCATCCCATTTTATGGATGAGGAGGTTGAGGCTTAGGGATAGTAAATATTCTGTCCAAAGGTCAATGGCTGGTGAGTGATAGAGTCCAAGTTCTGGTGACTTTTTATCATTGAGCTAAAGATTCCCCAATTTCTTCTTAAATTAGGTCTGGCTTTGGCTGAGTTATCCACGCAATTGTCCTAAAATTGACTTCCCTCAGACTCCTTGGACCTTGATTTGTAATCCAAAGGGCAGATTGCAGACATCCAGGAAAAGAAGCAGGAGCTAATCAATAAGACTCTTTCCCAAGGACTTTGGCTAATGACCTGCCCTTTGCTTGGCTTCTGGAATCCATGGCATGGTGAGCTGTGTGGAAAGGCTTAGAGAAAAGCCAGAGCTGCTTGCATTGGGAGCAGGGCTGAGACTGGATGAGGGTGAGGGGAGTCAGGCAAGAGCCTTTGACCAGCTACCGAGAGAGGAGAGGGGATTTTAAGCAGTTTTTCCTATGTGCTATATAATTCATCCTGCGTACAGAGAACTCATAAAGGATTAAACAGCTTTTTCCTTTTTTCTTTTTACTTTTCATCAGTCATCCGGCTGGTGTTTTCTGAATACCACATCTTACGAAGATGAACTTTGCAAAAGGAGCAGAAAGGTTCCAATTTGGAATCTTCACATTATCCTAAAGCACCTGGATGCCGCGCAAGGATTAAGCTGCAGTGTGTTTTATGAGACCTCGGTCACTGCGGCAGAGAAACTGGATGGGAAGAGTCAAGGTCGGGTTAGGGAAGAGACAAGTAGTTTATCGGATAGAGAACAGACTTGGGGTTGCCAAGGGGGTGAGTGGGGAGGGGAGGGCAGGAATGGAAGTCTGGGATTAGCAGAGGCAACCTACTGTGTATAGGATGGATAAACAACAAGGTCCTACCGTAGAGCAGTGGAAACCATATTCAGTATTCTGTGACAAACCTTAATAGAAAGAATGTGAAAAAGAATATATATATGTGTGTACCTGAGTCACCTTGCCGTACGGAAGAAATTAACACAACACTGTAAATCAACTTACTTCAATAAATTTGTTTAAAAGTTCATCAGGATAGTCTGGGGAAGAAGAGCTGGGGACTTGGATCAGGGCTGGGGCGGGAGGAATGGAGGAAAGGAGAAGGATTTGGGGGTCTGGAGGGAGAAGCGTGAGGGTTTGAAGGTTGATTGGTCGCAGGCGTGAGAGACAAAGGAGTCGAGGACGGCACTGAGGTTTCACCTGGAGCAGGTGGTGCTTCTTTCACTACAATGACAGGAAAGGGGACGTGGAGCCCCAATCTGGATACAGGGGATCCGCCGTGATGCCTGGGAACAGACTGGGGCCTCAGGAGAGATGCTGGCCCTCGGCAGCAGATTCAGACTTTTCAGCAGACACAGAAAACCCCAATCACCAGGCAGAACTCCACTGCCCTCGTGGGTTTCCTGGTGACCACCTAGGACGGGGGTGGCGGGGCATCTCCTCTGCATTCAGCTCACACAAAGCAAACCAAGGTTGCCTATAAAAGAGGGAGAGAAAATGAGACCAGAACCGTCTAAGCAGCACAGGTGCGTGTGCCACCCTAATTCCCCTTGCAGGAGACGAGCATGCAGCCTAGACCTCTGCCATCCCCCCAAGTCATCTAACTTTACTGATGAAAATGACAAAAGTACTCTTTGCAAGTTCCTTTCCTTTAGAGAGAATGTCTACCGTATATACGTTTTAATAGCTTATGTTCCTGTAGTACTCAAAACTTTACAAATCTGTTCACGCCTTACTGTAAAGAGTCACTAATTCTTTTTTCTAAAAAATGTGCTGAGACACGTCTGCTCTCCTGAGGTCCCCTGGAGTGGTGGCTGGAGCCGGCAGCGACTCCGTGTCCCAAATTCACTGCCGCTGTCTTGTCCAGGAACGAGGCCTGGCACATGGTTTGCAGAATCAGTGGACAGAGGCCAACGTCACGTCCACTGCATCTGTTCACAGACGGTCCCTCCAGGGGCAGCTGCAGCTGCAGCAGAAGCAACCAGGGTTGGGGGTTACAGGGGTAGGTCTGGAGTGACAGCCAGCCCGCTCTGCTTTTTCCTGAGGAAACGATTGCAGATACAATACTGGGTCACGACTTCCCCCGTCAGGACGATTCACCCTCACAAAACCCAACAAACTCGGTGTTGAATGCCGGGGGGGGGGGGGGCAGGTCAATGGCTTTTGACTTTCCTTCCTTATGTCAGAGGTGGCACTGCCCTGTCTCTGACCACCTGGGAAATCCATTCCAACACCTCAGGACCCCATGGGTTTGCCCCCGAAGGTGCTGGGGTCTCTGGATTCCCCTTCAGTAGACCTGCAAGCTGTCTGGGCTTTGGGAACAGATGCCAGCCTTTGAGGAGGGTAATCAATTGAGGCCAGGAGCCCAGCCACCTGAGAGGGGTGTGGAAGGGGATAAGCAGTCAGGGGCATCCTCCTTCGGGGCCAGGCAGAGGGCAGCAGCCGTGAGAAGGATGGAGAGGAGGGGCCCCTGGACAGGTCGGAGAAAAGGCAGGGGAGGAGGCTGGCCTCGGTTTCTTTACCTGTGCAGTGGCCTCCCAACAATCCTCCTGTCTCCCTGCTGTGCTGACGATGACCCAGTTCCCTTCCTTCCCGAATGGTTTCTTGCCCAGTGAGTCACCCAGGTGCAACCAGACACAACGCACCTGGGAAGGCCAGAACGACGGAGACGGTGGTGCAAGCGCGCTCTTGGATGAGTCAGGGATGAGTCAGGGGAGCTGCGGGCCAAACGGCACCACCAGGACGGCTTCCTCCACAGCCTGTGAGCAGGATTTAGCCCAGGCCCTTCTGAGAAAGTGGTCATCGAGTTATTCTGCACACGTATTTTAGATCAAAGCCAGACCTCACATGTCACTCCAAGAGGAGCCACCCAGGCCTTCTGATGT
This sequence comes from Mesoplodon densirostris, assembly GCF_025265405.1. Classification (NCBI taxonomy): domain Eukaryota; kingdom Metazoa; phylum Chordata; class Mammalia; order Artiodactyla; family Ziphiidae; genus Mesoplodon; species Mesoplodon densirostris. The sequence goes on along the minus strand of NC_082665.1, from coordinate 4,249,145 downwards.
TGAAAGGCAGAGCTTTTCCCATGCCCAGCACAGCTGTGCACCCACTCAGGAGTCAAGGAGCATCCTGTGTCCCACCCGCAGAGTCACTGTCCTCGGGAAGCTAGAATCCCACGTCTGGAATCATCAGGGAACAAAGCCCCCAAGTCTACAGTGGGTTCTGGGCAGGATGGACAGGAGAGGGACGGGCAGCCCCCAAAGAGGGCGACCAACAAGGCTGGAGCAGTGCCTGGTCCACAGGAAGAATACTCCCCCTTTCTCTCTTTCTTTCTTTCTCTCTGTATGTCTCTCCCTGTCTCTCTCTCTCTCTCTCTCTCTGCTGTCTCTCTCCCATCTCTCTGTCTCTGTCTCTCCCTCTGCATTTACGATGGTGAACAGAGGATGCTCCATTGGAGAACCAGCACATGTCACCAAACCACCCAAAGGAAGAGCTGCGCTGGGCAGATTACTGGAGGGCCAGCGGCCTGTGTGTACTTTCCGGGCAAGGGAGAGGCTCCCGTGTCCTCCTCAGCCTGGCACTGTGAGCACGGGCCTGGCTTCCCCCCGGCAGGCCACACAGCTCTGCTTCTATCACGGACTCATCTTGTTCCGGGGGCTACAGACATCCACAGCATTCGAAGATAAAATCAGAGCCATAGAAGGGAGTGAAGACTGCAGGACAGGGAAGAAGGCAGGGCTGCGGTCGGACCCCAGGGCCCACACCCGAGAGGTCGCCCGTCTGCCTGCGAGAGACTCAGGGGCCCAGTGTCCACCCTGTGACAACCAATTCTGCAGCCGAAAGCAGCATTTCCACGTGACCTCAAGTGCCTCTGTATCAGAGGTGTTTTCCCAGCACCCGCCACAGCCTCATATATTGGGGGAAGGGGGTTCCTATTTCCAGAGAGTGGGCCAGGCTTGGATTTTGAACCCAGACCCTCAGAGAGGGTGGAGGAGCCAGAAGCCAGAGACTGGGGAGATACAGGCGAGGCAGGGCTGTGAGACTCTGGGCCGGCACCTTAGAAGCGGGGCAGGCGGGTTGAGGTCCCAGAGGCAGGAGGGGACTGGCGCCTGGGCCCAGGGGTGCTCACCGCAGGCGGACCTGGGCCGGAGACGGCGCGGTCCTGGACCACCGCCGGGAGACACTGCCAAGTCACCAGCAGCCTTTCCGAGCCCCCGCCCCACAGGGGACCAAAAGCTGAGCCCGGCTGATCAGATTCAGACACGGAAGAACGGTGCCTTCCTTCTCTCCGGGGTGCTTCTCACGTTCTGGGTTCTGTTTGCTCGACTTAGCGACATCCTGGGTCGACTGCTGCCCCCAGAGCCTGAGTTCAGGGCCTAGCCTCCCTCCCTCCGCTCAACAACCTTGGGACAAAGACCCTGTGTCCCAGGCCTGTCCAAGCGGTGATCTCCTGACAGGCGTGCCAAGCAAATAATCCCCATCTCCCGGTCCCGCGGGGCTGAAACGTGGCAGCTGGTGGGCTGTGTCCTGCGTGTGTCGTACGCTGGGTGGCTGAGGGACCACACTCCCCAAAGGAGCAGGAATTAAAAGGGTGTCCAGCAGGAGAACCCACAAAAGTACACAGGGGCAGCTACCAGACACTGGCAGACATAGACCACCGTCCTGGGCGGGAGCCTGGCTGCGCACAGGGCCTGTCTGGGGGCACGTGTGCGGGTGTGGCCCGGAGACTCGGGGGCCTGCCAGGGTGAGTGAGAGCCCCAGTTTCCTCCAGGGTGCAGGGAGGCTGTGACTCAGCCCCCTGTGGCCGGTGTGAGCTCCCAGCATGGTTCCAGTACGTCATCAGGGCTGTGTCAATATTTGCCATTTTGAGTTGTACATTTTCAACAACCTGGGATTCAGGTTTCCGCTTCACGGGTAAAAGTGGGTGACGGAAGTTGGATCCAGAATGATGTCACTGTGAGAGGTGTGGTTTCCCCCCGACTGTGGTCAAAGCCAGAGTGCCTGGCCTGAAAACAGCGCAGAGCAGGGTTAAGCAGTGTGGGACCTGGGACTGTGGGATGGGGACCCTGGGGGGCCGCGACCAGCCCTGGGATCCTCTTCCTCATCCAGGCAAGCTTCCACGCTGAAGACGCCCCATCTCCTCCTTTGGCCTCAAGGAGCTCCATGCTCTCCTGTATCTCTTGGTTCCCTGGAATTCTCCAGTTGGCCCAGACAGAATCTCATTTTGCCAAAATACATCAGCATCTGACATCATCAGTTCTTTAAGGCTAAAATTCTCTGAACACTCCCTGAAGAGTGCGGGAGTTTCGCAGTAAGATCCTATAATTTTTGCAAAACCCAAAGGAAACAGAGTCCAGTGGTGCATGCCAGCCCTACCCCACACGGAATTTATTTCTTCTTCTTTTTTTTTTTTTTTTTTTACATCTTTATTGGAGTATAATTGCTTTACAATGGTGTGTTAGTTTCTGCTGTGTAACAAAGTGAATCAGCTATACATATACATCTGTTCCCATATCTCTTCCCTCTTGCGTCTCCCTCCCTCCCACTCTCCCTATCCCACCCCTCTAGGTGGACACAAAGCACCGAGCTGATCTCCCTGTGCTATGCGGCTGCTTCCCACTAGCTATCTATTTTACGTTTGGTAGTGTGTATATGTCCATGCCATTCTCTCGCTTTGTCACAGCTTACCCTTCCCCCTCCCCATATCCTCAAGTTCATTCTCTAGTAGGCCTGTGTCTTTATTCCTGTCTTAAAGCACAGACCTCACCACCGGGCAGAGATTCCGGTTTCCTCCCTTACCCACTGGGGCAGGCACCATTCACTGCCAACCCAATATCCATTTCCCCACATCCTAACCAACAGGACCCCAATTATGCCCAGGCAGCTAACATGCCCAGTTAAAGGTACTCGCCTCTTCAGACTCATTTGAAGCTAAGGATGGCCACATGACAGTTCTGGTGAATAAGACAGAGACAGAAATCTGCTGGGGCTTCTGAGGCAGTTTTCCTTCCCTGAAACAGGGACCACCCTTCCTTCTCCCATTCCTTCCTCCTCCTTGAACCATAGATGCAATGCCTGGAGCTGCAGCAGCCATCTTGCAATCATGAAGCCATGATCTGAGAATGAAAGCCAGCATGAAGGGCGGTAGAGAAGAGACAGAAAGAGCCAGTGTCCCTGATGGCACTGTTGGGCCACTGCACAAATGCGGGGCCTACCATGTGACTTCTTCTAATGTGAGACAAAAGCATTATTCAACCTGGGTTATTTGTGGGGAGAGCGTTATGTCCAGGTGAACGCTCTTAGAATGTACCTGAGTTTATACGGGAGGCTTGGTAATGCGACCAGAATTGACCTGGGTTGAAGTCAGGAGGGCAATCTGGCCAGTCACAGGTGTATTGTTGCTGATACAGACACAGCAGGCAACCACGGACAGGCTTCCTGGATAAAGGTCCACTACTGAGGCCACGTGGCCACATTCTGCCTGTCCCCAGAGCCCTACACGGTGACTGTATGGCCTGGGGTGGTCTTGGAGGCCTGTGGGATCTGCTAATGAGTCGAGCAACACAGAGGCAGAATCTCTGCTTCTCTGGACCTCAGTTTTTGTTGGTTGATTGATTGTCTTTTGTTTTTACTGTACATTAGGGTTCGTTCCTTCCTGATCCATCCTTCTCTACACCTGGCTGAGGCTGGCAAGATGGCCAGTAAATGGAGGCGGAAAGGGCAGGGAGAGATTTCACTGGAAAACCTTTTCTGACTCTGGTAAGATAACCATGTATTGTTAGAGGTGTGGGTGGGGAGGTGTTTCCACATAAAACAGAACTGCTTTTATCAGAGAAGCGTTTTGGTTTTCTTCCTGTTTGACAAGAATGCACACCAAGTATCATGGGTGTTGGTATGAACTCAGCATCCTGAACCCAAATATTTACATTCCAGGTGAATTAGTCTTGCTCCCATGTCTGCTGGGTCAGTTTGCATACCAGCCTGCACACAGGAAAGAATGCCCTGCCCGGGATCCAGAAGGCTCGGGGTCCCAGAGGGAGGTCACGTGAAGCCTCTGACCTTACTTGCTCAGCGAGAGTCCTGAGAAATCAGAGTGATCCCGTGGCCCTTGCTCTGCAAATACGCAGCTGCAGCCACAGCCAGACCCACCCGGCTGCATTCCGAGAACTGACCGCACAGCCGGATGCGGGTCTCAGGTCACATGGTGAAGCCCCCCTGCCCCCACGGCTGCATCCTTCAAGGCCGGCTGCCCAGAGAAATCCAAGCCACATCACCAGTTCTGTAAGGCAGGGCTCTGGGGCTTCAGGGGGTGCAGCAGACACCTTTGCTGGATCCCCTGCTCTGTCTTTCCTGCCCCCCCAGCCCTGGCATCCCAAATTCAGCAATGGGGGGCATGCCCATCCACCCCTCATACGTGTCATCAATAGGATTCGTGTTTCTATTACTCCTTCAGAAAATCCTGATGGCTCTCAGGACACTTGGGGGCCGGAGATGGAGGAGAGAGGCTGGGACTTACACCTCTCCAACAACAGAAACTACACTGACTCTCCCACCCTGATCCAGGTGAGCCCAGGGAAGCCAGGGCCAGGCTGTTAATTTTGTATCTCTGGCTCCAGACATGGGGCTTGCATACAGTAGGTGCTCAACGCTTGTTCCATTGAGCTATTCCTTTTTTACTTGAAATAAGGGCATGCATTTGGCTTTGAAGAAAAAGCTCTTATTTTGCTTTTGAAACTCAAAAAGAGATCTATAAGGCTATAATAATTTAGGCATCTTCATTTAGCTTGAGGCTTTCAGATAATTTCACATCACAAGGTGTTTGATGTTCACAGTGGGCCCATGTGGGGCAAAGTACTAAAGAACACACACATACACACACATCCTAGACAGGCCATATTTTCTCAAGATGTCATCCATATAAGATGCTCCATTATTTTATGTACGTCTAAGCAAAAATAGCGGCTACCATATAAACTATGATATGCCATCATTTGGAAGATGTCTCCCCATTTCAGAGATGTTAAAATGTGGCCTTGAGTCAAGGAAGTATAGTTATTTATCTTGACTTAATGTGTGTCATCATATATATACCTGAAATAAATTTAAAAACTGAGACTGTAATTACGAGCTATGCTGTTTGGTATAGGTGACACACACCACGGGAATTCAGAGGGGAGAAGTGCCAGCTGGTGCTGAGTCAGATCGAGGAAGGATTTGAAAAGAAGGTGACGTTATCTGGGCCCTGAAGAGTGAAGCTCTAGCTGCAAGGAGAGACCAGGAAGTGACATCATGGAAAATCCTCAGAGCAAAGGCACAGGGAGAGGGTCAGGGTGGGACGGGCATAGGCAGGGGCAACGGATGCCAGGGAGCCAGTCAGACTGACTGCAGCTCAGGTGTCATGGTGAGGATGACCACGCACCTGTGCGTCGGGCTCTTCACACACCATCACATCTCACTCATCACGCCCCACAGGTGAGGCAGTTTCCCTGGGAGCACACGTCGTGTTCCCAGGAAGTACTCCCAGGAGAGCCTGGTAAAGGGCTGGGACAACCAGATCAGGGACCAGAAGAAGGTCAAGCCCCAGCCTGATCTCACAGGGGCACTGAGCGTACGACACATCTCAGAGAAAGAAGCTGGGTGCGCCCCTGTCAGCCTGGTCTGGGAGCCTGGGTGGATGCAAATCCCCAGGCACTGCGGACTCACTAAGATGTGTGGCAAAGTGGCTCCTTTCAGGCAATCCTCCAAGGAGACCTGTGGATGACGGCTGTTCCAAGCAAACCCACAAGGAAGCCAGGAGGTTCGCAGGTGTGGGGAATGGGGTTGGAGAGCACCTGGGCACAGCTCCAGTGGGGTCGGCCCAGCAGGCATCACTCCCCTTGTACAGGTGAGGACGACTGAAGTCTCTAAGCCGACACTACTGGGGGGCTAGAAACAGGCTCTCTGACTCTGAATAAAGCACTTATCCTTTCAAAGAGCAATTTATTTTTCACTTTTTTTTTTTTTTTTTGCTACAGCCAACTGCTAAGCAAAGGATTTGATTGCACACTAAAGAAACTTGAATTAGGGCTTCCCTGATGGCGCAGTAGTTGGGAACCCGCCTGCCAATGTAGGGGACACGGGTTCAAGCCCTGGTCCGGGAAGATCCCACATGCCGTGGAGCAACTAAGCCCATGCGCCACAACTACTGAGCCTGCGCTCTAGAGCCCGTGAGCCACAACTAGTGAGCCCACGTGCCGCAACTACTGAAGCCTGCATGCCTAGAGCCCGTGCTCTGCAACAAGAGAGGCCACTGCAATGAGAAGCCCACGCACCACAACGAAGAGTAGCCCCTGCTTGCTGCAAATAGAGAAAGCCCGCGCGCAACAAGGAAGACCAAACACAGCCAATTTAATCAATAAATTTATTTTTTAAAAAAAGAAACTTGAATTAAAATGGGAAAACCAGGACCATCAGTGAGCTGTGGAATTTTTCAGCTATCTTTTTTCCCCTTTGTTCTACTTTAAAATAGAAAAATATAGAGAAATGATAGATAGATAGATACATAGAAGATAAATAGATAGATGGTAGAGTGATAAAATAATACCATAGGGAAAGTATAAGACAAGAAACAAGTCGGAAAAAATATTTACAACTTGTACCACAGGAAAGTGCTATATCACTAATATAAGAGCTGCCAAAAATCAGGGAAGAAAAAGACCAACACATCAATATTTTAAATGGGCTGGAGATATGAACAGCACCTCACAGAAAATGAAATGCAAATGGGCTTGAAAAAGATGCTCAAACTCATTTTAAGAGAAAGGTAATATTTTAAAAACCACAAAAGATACTATTTCCTAGCTATCGGAATGACAACAAGTCAAAAGCCTGATGACACATGCAGTTGGAAAAACTGTACAAGATAGGCATTCTCACACCCTACTTGTGGGAGTGCAAAATGGAACTACCCAATACAGAGGGCAATTTGACAGGGTCTACCAAAATTTCATGTTGATCCAGTGATAAACAATAAATAATAAAATGCTAGAAATGTATCCCAAAGATACACTGGCAAAGTTAGTAAATGATATCTATTCATGGCGGTGTTACTCAGAATAGCAAAATACAGGCGGGAAAACAATTCTCCATCAATAAACTGTGTTACTTTCATATATGGAGTGCTAGGCAGCTGTAAAGAAGAGTAAGGAAGGTCTTGAAACCCTGGTATAGAGTGCTCTCCAGGATGTATCAGTAAGAGAAAAATCAAAGCGCAGACCAGGGTGTATAACATGCTACCTTTTTGTAAGAAAGGAGAATAAATGTTGGTTACATTTTTTTAATGGAAAAATGAATCAAAACTCAATAAACCATTACCCAGAGGGGGAATTCAAAAAACAGGTGGAAGAGACTGGAATGAAAGCCAGACCTCTGTGAAGGCATCTTGCAGGGAGTTATTGAAGGTGGCTCTTAGAACACAGATTCCCATGGGGAACGTGATGGGAAGCCAATCAGCTTAACGGCAGCAATCATGCTGGAGCCGTCCGGAGCTGACTTGTACCAAGTTGCAAGAGGCAAGTATTAAATATTCAGGAATTTTGCAAGCTGGTTGTTAAACTACTGATAACGTTGTACCGGACATGATCAAAGTGTGCCTGTCCGAGGACTGGCTCAGATCCAGGAGCTGGGAGAGGGACCAAACTTTCTACTGGGGTGATGGTCCTCACCTTCCTGATCAACCAGCTTAGATTTCTGTTATTTGGGGGGGGGGGGGGCGGGGGGTATTTTGTTTTGTTTTTACAGGTTTTTGAAGAGTAGGCGAGTGATATGTTGGGAAACTAGCCTTCCAAAAAAAGTTCGTGATTTGCAGTGTTTCCCAATTTCCTTGATGTAAATGCTCCCACCCCAGAAAGAAGAATCTTTCGATCAAGACAAGTGCATGTAGTAATAATTATCCCAGTCCTTCCCCTGTGCCAGCATTTGCTCATGCAACAATACTGGGGAAGGGGAAGGATGGTTGAGCGCAGAGTTCACTCCGGAAACATCATTATGGGCTGTCGACATGAGAAAGAGGGAAGGGAGGTCTTTAGTGGAGTCCTGGCAACATCCAGCTCAGAGCGGATCCGCTGGGCCCACAAACCAACCCATAGGTCATTCCTGTGTCCCTGGAGGTATAATTGGAATGGATGTCCTCGGTGTTTAAAACAACTCCAACATTCATTGCCAGGCTTTGGAAGGAATTATCATATTAAGAAAGGTAAGCTTCTGAAACTGCTTTCCCCTACCCTCCCCACCCCAAGTCAGGATAGTGATTCAAAATCAGCATTGCAACCTGGGAGCAGTGGCAGAAATTAGTGCTGCTTTAAAGACTAAAGGATGTGGGGGCGGTTCCTGTAATATCTCCATTCACCAGTCGAGACCCTGCAAAAACCAACTGGATCCTGGGAAATGACAGGGGACAACTGCAAACTCAACCAGGGAGTAGCCCCAGTTGCAGCTGCTGTGACAGGTGTGCTACGTTTGCTGGAGCAGCTTAACCGAGCATTCAACTTATGGATTTCATAAAATTTAAATAAATTGGATTTCATTAAAATTTAAAAAGTCTATGGGACTTCCCTGGCGGTCCAGTGGTTAGGACTCCACACTTCCAATGCAGGGGATGTGGGTTCGAGCCCCGTTCAGGGAACTAAGACCTCACCAGCCAAAAAATATCGGGCTGACCAAAAAGTTTTATTATGCCATCTTACAGAAAAACCTGAACAAACCTTTTGGCCAACCCAATAAATAAATAAATTTTAAAAATACTAATAATAAAAAGTCTATGTATCAAAGGACACTATCAAGAGAGTGAAAAGACAACCCATAGAATGAGGGGAAATATTTGCAAATCATAATTCTGATAAGGGCCTAGTAACCAGAATACATTAAAAACTCCTATAACTTGATAACAGAAAGACAAACAATCCAATTTAAAACGGACAAAGCACTTTGACTGACATTTCTCGAAAGAGGATATACCAACAAGCACAAGAAAGGAAGCCCAGTATCACTGGTCATTAGGGAAATGCAAATCAAAACCACAAGGAGATGCGACTTCATGTCCACTACAGTGGCTATAATTTAAAACAAATGAGTAGCAAACAAACAGAAAAGAAATATCAATGAGCATGTGAAGACATTGGAATCCTTGTACATTACCAGTAGAAATGTAAAATGGTACAAATGCTATGGAAAATAGTCTAGCAGTTCCTCAAAAGTTTAACACAGCATTACCATATAGCCATAAATCTACTTCTGTTTTATCTGTAAAGACTTTAAAATTTTATATTGCAAGTATTTTCTGGTGGTTCAATATCTTCACTTTGTATACCAAAATGATTCCTTTTGGGTTCTGATTGAAATTACATCAGCGATGGATCCATCCAGGGAGAGTGGAGATTCTACAGCCTCAAGTTTCTTGCCCACAACTCTCTCGGGTCCCGGCGGACACAGGATGTGTGTGTTCTTCGGCGAAGTTTACTATTTTGTTCACAACTTAATTTCCTAACATTCCTCTTCGGCGCTTTATAGTTTGGGCTGCAGTAGTGCTGGGCATCTTTCCCTGTCGCGTTCTCACACTGGCACAGCGGGTGTGAGGGAGGGACTACCAGTGGCTGGGAGTTTATCTCACGCCCAGCCCGTGCCTGGATGTGACTTAAGAACCGTGGCAGTCACTCAGTAGAAACTTGCGTCATATACTCCCTACAAGTTTTCTGGAGCCAAAGAACAGATGAGAAAACAGATTCTTGCAACATACTCACAAGTTTAATGAGTAAAAGCTGACTGTAGAAAACATAGCAGCCCTAACGAGGGGCTCATGCAACCAGCTCCGAACATCAGCAAGGAAGGTCAGGCGTGGGAGCCTCCTGCTGGGGCCACACGCGCACCCTGGGGTGGGGGGTATAAAAGCGGATATCCCCAGCACCTCACACACACTCACACACTCACACTCCTCCAGGCCCCCTGCCCCACTGCGGCCACGTCCACCCTGTCCGTCTGCTCCAGCGCCCTGAGCTACGGCAGCGGCTCTGCCTGCCCAGTTCCTGCACCGGCTCCTGCTGGCAGGTGGACGACTGTCCAGAGAGCTGCTGCGAGCCCCCTGCCATGCCCCCAGCGGCTGCGCCCGGCCCCCTGCCCGACCCTCGTCTGCGCCCCAGTGAGCTGCGTGTCCAGCCCCTGCTGCCAACCAGCCTGCACCAGCCCCTGCACGGCCTTGTGCTGCCAACAGTCTAGCTGCCAGCCCCACTGCTGCACCTGCTTCCCCTGCCAGCAGGCCTGCTGTGTGCCCGTCTGCTGCAAGCCTGCGTGCTGCACACCTATCTGTTGCACACCTGTCTGCTGCAAGCCCGTCTGCTGCAAGCCTGTCTGTTGTACACCTGTCTGCTGCACACCTGTGTGCCGCGAGCCCGTGTGCTGTGAGGCCGCCCCCTGCTCAGCCCCCTCGTGCTGCCAGCCCACCCCCTGCCCCTCGTCCTGCCACAGACCCTCCTCCTCCGCGTCCCTGCTCTGCTGTCCCGCGTGTTCCCGCCCTGCCTGCTGTGTCCCCACCTTGGGCACGTCCTGCTGCTGACTGGCTGGATCGTCTGCCCCCGACAAGCCGCTGTCTCTCGGGAGCCCCTGCCCCTCTGCTGGTGCCAGGACCTCCCCTCTCCCCGTCGCTTGACACTCAGTGGCTGCCCAGAGGCAACCCCAGAGGGGGTTTGAACACGCCGTCCATCCCACAGACCCCTCGACCAGGGTGGACTGCAGGCCCCGGGCGCCTCCTCTGCGGGTTGGCAGCTTGAATCCCATGTGACAAAGGTCAGCTGCTGTCATCAATAAAACACTGTGTCCTCCTCAAAGACAGTCTCGAATCCGAGTTCAAGCATCTGAGAGACCACAGGATCTGAAAGCGGGTGCCATCTGCATGCTCCGTGTCCCTTCCTACCCCAGGGCCCACCGTCCCCAAAGCCGGCAGGGGAGGCGGGCGTGGGGGCCGAAGGCTGGGACCCTGAGCAGGCCCTGGGCTCCTCCCATGCCCACACCCGTGCCTGTGCAGGTTAAAGGTACGTGGGGAGCAGCAGAAACCCTGTTGGGTCGGGAACTGAGAGTCCAGGACCAGCGCCGTTGGAGGGAGGTGCCCACCCGGAAGAGGCCTGCCTGCATGCTGGTCTGCGCACGAGTCCCTGTGGGCCCCGAGGGCGGTGCAGGGTCGGTTCAGACATCACTCGTTCTACTCAAGATGTCAAGGCCTGAGTGAGGAGGCACAGAGCAAAACAGACACCTTGTGAACAAACCCTCAGGACAGTCGGGGAGGACGAGCCTGCGGTCTCAGTGGACCACTAGCTCTAGAGTCAAGTGGGCAGCAGCCAGACTGATGATGTCAGCATCCGGCACCCTACTTATCCCCCAGTCACGAACAGGCTGAGGAGGTCTGGAGCAGCAGAACAGAGGAGGCCAGGCAGGAGGGACCAGGAATTGACGGCACCTCCCAGGGGGCTCCGCCCCCACCCCAGCTCAGCTCCATCCAGGGAAGAGGGAACGGAGCAAAACCCGAAGAGGATCTTTAAACAGGAAACGGCCAGATGGCAAACCTGCCTCAGTGCTTAAGTCTCTTGCCCGAGTTTCTTCAAGACCTGTACCCTTTACCTGTTCATTCAAGTTTTAAGAAAATATAACCATCTCCGTACGGACAATGGACAAAGGCCTTGATGGACTCTGCATAGCACAGAGTTAAAAAGACATAGAGAAGTTTCCACGTCACCCCAACCCGAGAAAAGAGAAGCACAGGGACGTTGACACGCGTGGAAACCTGAACCTACAACCCACGGGGACACCAAGCCGTCCACCAGCAGGATGAGCAGGGCGTCCTCGGGGTTCCTGACAGGACAGCAGTGTCGCCATGGGCAACGCGAGCAGGTACACGTGGCCGCATGTGCACCAAGTGACACCAAGCAGAAAACGGGCTGACTGCTGGCGCTGTGGGTGTCCACGCCGGTCAGGCCACAGCGCAGACCCGGAAGGAGAGAATCGGTAAGAGACATCCAGGTCTCTACTTGGGAGAGCTTGCTTAGAACACGTTTGTGACAAAACGACAATTCTAAATCCTCCGAGAGCCTCCAGATCTCAGGCGAGCGCCTCTGTCACCGTGACGCATCTATCGTCCATGGGACGAAGACACGGACAGTCACCACCCTCAAAGGCATCTCATGAAACAAGAGCAACCTGCAAAGCCTTTCTCCCCTGTCTGGTGGACAGCGCAGGTGACACCCTGGGGGTGTCCGGGAGGGGGTCGGAAAGGCCAGGAGGTGACATCAAATGGCCCGGCTTGGATACAGGTGAAAATAAACAGGCCTGGCAAGAAGGTTTGGTTTGAAAGCAAGGATGGTGAGAAAATGCCAGAGTAGTGGGTGCCCTAAGAATTCCTTCTGCACTTCACAGCCTCATGATCATGGGACATCACAGTGATGGAAGTTTCTAGATATGTGCCTTCCAACAGGAAGGATGCCCTGATGGCACTCCTTGGGCTATTTCTTGGTTTCCAAAGAGCTCCCCGCTGGCATCCTGCTGTGGCAACAGCTTCCTTCTCTTGGGGATGGTGCCTTCTCTGGGCATCCCCTCAACCCCCTCCCCAGGATGGCCCTTGCTCCTGAGGGGCCCGCGTTCACACCACAGGGGCTGAGCCGGCACTTTCTGGGCCATCCCACACGCAGGCCTTCACCTCCCTCCTATAATCGCCATGATTCCGGACACGAGTGGGGCCTTTGTGCACAGTGAGCTTGTCAAGTGTCAAGTGAGGCGGGATTCTCAAATTGGACTCTCCTGGTTCCTCAGGAACCAAGAGGTCAGATGCCACAGGACAAGGGGAACGGCGGCACAGCCACACGGGTGCACGAAGGAGGGGCCGGACTCGTCTTGCAGCTTTGAGCTGCCCCTCTGGTGGGTTGAATTGTGTCCCCACCCAAAGATACGTTGAAGTCCTAACTCCCAATACCTCTGAATGTGACCTTAGTTGGAAATGATGTCCTTACAGATGCGAGCATGTTAAAATGAAGCCAGTGGGGTGCTCCCTAATCCAAAAACATATGGCGGTGACTTTATCAAAAAAAAAAAAAAAAAAAAAAGGAAACTCTGGACACAAAGGCACGAGCAGAGGGAAGATGTTGTGAAGATGAAGGCAGAGATCGGGGTGATGCCTGTACGAGCCGAGGAACCCCAGAGATGCCAGCAAACAAACGCCAGGAGCCGGAAGAGGGGATGGATACTCCCTCAACGCCCTGGGAAGGGACCAGCCCTGCCCACAACCTGATCTCCAATTCTGGCCTCCACACCAGCAGACCATACATGTGTGCTGTTTAAGCCAGTACCCTGGGGCTTCCCTGGTGGCACAGTGGCTGAGAGTCCGCCTGCCGATGCAGGGGACACGGGTTCATGCCCCGGTCACCTGCCGCGGAGCGGCTGGGCCCGTGAGCCATGGCCGCTGAGCCTGCGCGTCTGGAGGCTGTGCTCCGCAATGGGAGAGGCCACAACAGTGAGAGGCCCACGTACCACAAAACAAACAAACAAACAAAAACAAAACAAAAAAAAATTGAAGCTAAATGAAGTAAACAATCTCAAATTTTTGTCTTCATAATAAAACAAAATATGAAGCTGAGAACTGGACCACTTGGCCTTTCTCTTCTTACCTCTTCCCAGTTCAAAATGCCTGCCTCTCTTAAGAGCCAGCCTTCTCTTAGATCTGCAGTCGGGCTCAACACATTCAGGCCTCAGCACCATCTTCTTTGTAATTTTAGCCTTTTTCCGGAAAATCGGCTTAGTGTGCCCACCTTACTCACTCTGCTTCCTGTCAGAACGCCGCTGTCCCTGGGCATATGGAGAAGCCTGGCCCTTGTACTGCGTCTCTTTGTGGGGCTGGCGCTTGCCACTCTGACAGAAAGTCCGGTGGGTTTTAGGAACGTTCTCCATGTCTGAAAGAGCACTGTCGGCACGGAAGGAAGGTAAATGTCTTTTTTTAAGAGGTGAAATCACTTGCTGTTTATTTTTTGGTACAATGAGAAAATAGTGGGATATTGAATATGGGAGGTTCTGATTGTCTTGGGTGTCAGCTTAACATTCCACAGATGGGGGGTAGCTTTTATATCCTGTAATACAAAGCTTACTACATGGCAATTTGGAGTCAGTTGCACATTTAATGTCTTGAACACTTTAAATTACTTCTCTTCCCACGTTGTTTTTGGTAGAGTTGTTTCCTAAAGCAAACCACTCACCCCTTGATCTTGGCTCTCCTGGGCAGAATTTTGCACACTCTGTAACAACTTTGGTCATGGCAGTCCAGTTCTTCTAGTAACTTTGTTAATGTGCTGAACGATTGACAATTTGAGTGTGTAGTGTATGTGATATTAAACTGTGAAATAGTGGACCAAACGTAAAATAGGTAGCTAGTGGGAAGCAGCCGCATAGCACAGGGAGATCAGCTCGGTGCTTTGTGACCACCTAGAGGGGTGGGATAAGGAGGGTGGGAGGGAGGGAGATGCAAGAGGGAAGAGATATGGGAACACATGTATATGTATAACTGATTCACTGTGTTATAAAGCAGAAACTAACAAAAATAAAAAATAAATTGTGAAATAGTGGGACTTACGATGGAACAGCATATCAATATTTGAAGATATTGGTACTTGATATCCCGTCAAGGAAAATTGCCTCCAAATTTTAAGCTGGAAAGTCACTGGAATAACTGTTCAGAAAAGAATCACAACTACATGATTTTTTAGATTTTTGGTACATACGTTAAGAATTGTCTACAAATTGAAATGTCTGTGTATTGATCCTCAAAACAACCAGCAAAATTTAAATTATGAAAGAAAAAAAAATTTTTAAAGACAGTACCCAGTCTGTGTACTTTGCAGCCCTGGACGTTACCCCAGCCCCTCCCCAACTCCAGCCCCCTAGAGAGGGTGGAGAAGCCAGGAGGGGGTCTGTGTGTCACTGATGCAGGCCCGTGCCTGCCGGGGTCAAGAGCCGTCCCTGGAGAAAGCTGTGCCATGTCCCCTCACCCTCCTGAGGAGGAGGGACTGGGACAGTTATGTCTTCTGCAGGCAAAGGAGGGGCTCCCAGGGGGTCCCCAGGAGTGTGACAGAGTCCCCTGCAGGGAGGCCCACCACTGCCCGGTGCCAAGGTGCCCAGAATCTGTGCTGGATGCTCAGGGGCAGGGTGGCCTGAGAGTCCCCACATGTGGGAGAGAGGACAGGGCCGACTCAGGCCAGGGGAGAGAGCCTGGAGTGGGACAGACCTGGGCAGAAACATCATCAGCTACAGCGAGCGCCAGAGAAGGGCAAAGACCCGCTGGAGGGGCTTCCTCCCGCGGCTGGGGGCTGAGGGTCCTATCGCCCAGCAGGAAGGGCCCCCGAGGAAGAATGGGCTCCAAGACCACACAGCAGGGTGAGGGGAGCTGACTCCACAGCCCCGAGTGGTTCCCCGTCCGTCCCCGACCTCTGCCCGCGGCACTGATGGTCACGGTGCAGCTGGCAGGACCGCGGAGGGAGGGTGGGAGTCCGAGGCTGTGCCGTCCAGAAGCTGGACTGTCCTGCGGCTGCCCTAACAAGTGCCAGGGACACGTGGCTGAGACAACACACAGTGTCACCTCACAGCTGTGGAGGCCAAATCGGGAGTGAGTCTCACGGGCCACAGTCACGGTGTGGGCTGCCCGCTTCTCGCCGCAGGCTCCGGCAGAGTCTGATCCTCGTGTCTTTCAGCCGGAAGCACCGCATCCTCGGCTCGTGGCGTAGCGTCTGGCGTCCCTCTTCCCGCGGCCTCCCCTTCTGTGGCCGAGTCTCCCCGGCCCCTCTCGCAAGTCCCACCCGGATGACTCAGGACCATCCCCCGTCACAAGACCCTTACTTTACTCCCGTTGGCAAAATCGCTTTGCCGTGTGAGGGGACGCATCACAGTCCTGGGGGCGGGCCGTGGGCATCTCTGGGGGACCACGGAAGGTCCCCACGAGGCTCTTTCCCACCCATCGGGAGGCAGAGGAGCCCTGCTTGCCAGTGGAGCATCTCGTTTCCATTTAGACTCGGGGTAGGGGGACGCGGGGCACCACGTATCAGCTGCTGAGCAGAAGACCTTTTCACCTAAAAGGGGTCAGTGCAGGAAGTTAGTGACTTGCCCTCAATCCACGCAGAGCAGGGTGAGGACTGACCTCGTAAGTTTGGGGCACAGAGTGGGGTCCCTCGAGCTGAGTGTGGGGAGCTCGCCCCTCGGCCGAGAGGCCACCTTCCCACGCTCGGTCACCCAGGGCAGGGCAGGAGGGCTGGCAGCACCCAGAGGGCTGGCAGGAGGGGGCCACACACACAACGGGCTTGCAGCTCACGGGCACACACACAGCAGGCTTGTGGCTCAAAGGCACACGGCCAGAGCCTGGCAGAAGCTGGGCACACAGGAGGCCGGCTGGCAGCCCTCAGAGCAGCTGGCGTGGCACACGGTGGCACGGGGCTGGGTGCAGTCAGGGCAGAGGGCAGGGCTGGTCCGGAGGCTCCTTCCCCAGGGCAGCCTTCATACCCGGGCTGTGGCGTCCTGGCCACGCGGCACCCGGATGTCTTCCTCGAGGCGGCCAGTTGTCCTTCCTCCTCGTCCCCCTCTTGGGTCTCTTCCTGGGGTTTCCAGTGGCAGGGACTCAGTTCAGGAAGCTCCTTCTCAGCTGGAGGCTGACGGTGACCCAGTGGCCCTGTCATTTCTGGAATCAGAGCCTGGGTTGGATGGGGAAGGGCCATCAGTTGGGGACGGGGGCCCCACTTCACGATTTTTAAGGCCCTCCTCAGGTTAAACACCCTGTCCTTTGTCCACAGAAGCAGAGTCACACTCACCGCACCAGCTTCCCCCACTGCAATTTGGAAACTCAGAGATCCAAAAGGTTCTCCCTCAGGGTCGGGCGCCTCACTGGGGGCTGTGGCCATGTTATGGCCATAATCATAATGGTGGGTGATGATTCCAGCTTTGTGCCGGGGCTGAGCTAAGCATTTCACATGGACCCTCTCGGAACTGATCACTTATCAATCCTGCCACCATTCAAGGGGCAGGTGACACCCCATGTGCACAGATGTTCAATCAGGAAGATCTGGAAGGATCCCAGGATGTGTGCACGTCCTCACCACTGCGAATAGAGAAGCAGGCGTTGAGGCGGCCCAGCCTCACTCTGGAATCCATGGTCTTCCCATTGTGCCTAACAGTGCTGGGACCTTAGGGGTGGTCTGAGATTCTTGGATCTGTAAACTGGAATATTTTAAAATCAGATTTGAGGATTTTGTCCCGTATTTCTTCAGAATATTCTTAGGCTTCAGTGTCATTCTCTTCTCCTTCTTGGGTAGAAGTTATTTGCATGTTAGCCCTTCGGATGTGGTCTCATCGGCCCTCGTCATGTTTCTTAACTCTTTGCGCCTCTTCATCAGATTGGATTCTTTCTACTGATGTGTCTTCAACGCACCGAATCTTTCATCTTCCATCCATGCTCTGAGTCAGCCCCTCTGCGCCCGTTCCCTAGCACCCCATGCTGCGCTTGGAACACGACGGTTTCTGCAGCAGGGTCCTCACAGCCCCCTGACTGCCTCTGCCTGGAGCACCGCCCCTGACCCTTCACTGCACCCAGTGCCCGCTCAGCATCACCGCTTCCCCGAGGCCCCCAGACCACCCACCAGCACCCACTTCTCTCTGTCTGCTGAACCTGCTTTCCTTTCCAGGCCTCAGCACCCCGTGGAATGATTCCGTGCATTCATTTTCCATTTATTTGTTGCCCTGGAAGGCTCATGAGGCCGGGCGTCTCTGTTGCCAGCCCAGAGCATAATCTATTGCATGAACAAATCAGTTCTTGTACGATTACGTAAGGCAGAGCTGGCAAACTTTCTGTAAAGGGCAGAGGCTTTGCAGCCACACGGTCTCACTCACAACGACTCAGCGTTGTCAGGGAAAAGCAGCCTTAGACACACTAAACGCACGGACGTGTCTGTGCCCCACAGAACTTCATTCACACACAAGCAGCAGGACAGACTTGCCTCACAGACGGCAGTTTGCAGTCTCCTGCTTCAATGTTTTCCTGTGTGAAATAAAAACTCAAAATACATGACGGCCTCAAAGTCTTCATTGACGGCATGAGGTAAAAAGGAGTAAAATGGTACAGCACTCTGAGTGGATCCTGGGGTGCCCTGTGAACAGCGATGGCCTGGAGAAACACCACGAACCCCACGGGAAGGCAAACCAGAACATCCTGTTTGCAAAAGGAGGAACTGGCCTCAAAGCCAAACTAATTTATGGCAGAGAACAACACAGGAAGGTGCGTCCCAGGATAATAAGCTGCTGGGGAAGCACGACGGCAGCAGCCATGAGGAAGTCACCAGCTGTGCTTCTGTGTCGCCGGGACGCCCACGGCCCGGGTATAAAGGCCCCAGGGAGGCAGCCTGCAGACATCAACACCCTCCTCCCAACACCAGCCCAGCCCCACGCCCCCGTGTGCCACACCAGCTGCCCCTAGGGCTGCCCGGCTGCCTGCCGCGTGCCCAGCTCCTGCCAGCCGTCCTGCTGCACGTCCAGCCCCTGCCAGGCGACCGGCATGCCCGTGAGCTGCAAGCCAGTTGTATACATGCCCGTGAGCCGCAAGCCTGCCGTGTGCCTGCCCGCAAGCTACAAGCCTGTGTGCGTGGCCTCCTCCTGCCATTCCTCTGTGTGCTGCCAGCCCTTCCGCCCCACCCTGGTCTGCAGACCCGTCCCTGTAGCATCCCTTCCAGCTTCTGATCACGAGCCTCCTCCCAGCTGCTCCCGGTGCAGATGGGGTCATACCTGTACCCCTCCCGGCATGAGTCCTCGGTGGGCCTCCAGGTTCTGCACATGGCAGATGACAAGCACGCTCAGCCAACCCTCTGAACTCAGGCGAGGAGGTGGCAGGATGATCTGGACCCTTCCGTGAGCTGGCGCATCCCCCCTGGGAAGCCCTGGTCCCCAGGGTCCTCCTTCATCTCCAGCAGGAAACCACGCCCCATGTGAGCCAAATAAATCATGCTTTCTCAATGCAGCCTGTCCTCCTGTTTTAGCTTCACATATTTTTGAAGTTTCCTTCCTGAAAGTATATACAAATCACAAGCACGGAAGACCCTCCTCAAAGAGCCCTCTTCCCGATGGCTCAGCTGAAGGTGGAGGGTCCTTGGTGGGTGGAGGGTGGGGGAAGGTGTGTCCTCACGTCCACCACTCGAGACTCACATTGTGGATGGGGAAGGACTTCCCCTCCCTCTGAGTGGGGCACAGGAAACAGGCCTGGGTCCAGGGTCCCACCTGGTGCCTAAAGGATGTCTATACAGGGGGGGCTGGAAACACTCACACAAACCCACCACACACACAAAAGGGGGTCTGGCCATCCCAGGGAGAAGAGGAAGAAGTCTGAGAAAGCCTCACCCCCAAGCCCCAGGCACACAGGGCCTGCCAAGGCTGACCCTGGGCCAGGACCAGAGACCCTCCCCTGCCCCCTGGCTCCAGCCTGGCCAGCACAGATGCCTGAGCAGCATCGTTCTCCACCAGGGAAAGGCAGATGCGTGTAGAGGTCGCTTCTGTGCGCCAGGCATGCAGTACAGCTGAAAATATAGGACAGAGTGAAATCATTCTGCTCCCCAACCCTTATCCTAAGCACAAGGCACAGGTCCCCACAAGGAATCTGAAGTTGCTGGTACCCTGAAGGTCCTCAAATTATAATAAAACCCAAACCAAGGTCAAAGCAAGTTGATTCAAACCTCCCCTCACACTGATGACCTGACAGAAGAAGAGATGAGAGATACCCATTCCCAGAAGGAAACATTGTTTATGTTCATTTAAATTAACACATGATACCTGATATTCAACAAAACTAATAGATATACAAGAAAGCAGGGAAAAATCAATCCATTGTCAACAGACAAAGCAGACCCAGATGTTGGAGCTGTCGGAATGAAATTTTAAAATAACTATGAGTAGTGAACTAAGTGAGACAAAGAAAGACAAATACTGTATGATCTCACTTATATGTTGAATCTAAGGAAAAAACAAAACTCATAGATACAGAGAAGAGATTGGTGATTGTCAGAGGTGGGGAGACGGGTGGGCAAAATGGGTAACGGGGATCAAAAGGTAAGAACGTCCAGTTATAAAACAAATAAGTCCTGGAGATGCAATGTACAGCCTGGTGACTATAAGAGGAAAAACATTTAGTTTTAATTAATTACTTTTATTTAAAGAAATAAAAGAGAGAATTATGAAAACAGAGTGATAGTCTATTAAAATAAAAGAAAGAAACAGACTTCAGGAGAAACAAATAGAACTTCTAGAAATAAAAAATCAAGTCATGGAAATTAAAAACTCAGTTAAACAAAATATTAGACACAGCTGAAGAGAGAATTAGAAAAATTAGAAGGCAGTTGTTCAATATCGCTTATCACTTTCTGGGAGTTGCTTCAGCTGAAGGCGATAGTCTTGACCATGGTCAGACTGTCTTTTCAGGGAAACTCACATCTAATAACTGGTCCAGGATAATAAAGACCTGGGCTGGCGCCCCAGCTCAGGACAGCTCCAAAAGACCCTCCCCTCCACAGATGTTGATCCTGAGAGAACTCCCTAATAAACCTGATATCTGGGCACCTCTGTCTGCAGCAAAGGACCTGGAAGCAATGGCAGCCCTGTAGCAATGAGTGCCCCAGGATCTCGGATGTGGTTGCTAAATCTCATTTCCCACTAAAAAGGACCAGATGCTCCCTGAAAGAAAGGTAGGCTACTGGGGCAGGAAATGAGCTTAACGAGTCTGGGACACCTTGAGCCCCAAAGCAAGGAAGCTCTCAAAGACTACTGAGATTATATCAACAGGACACAGGAGCCAACCTGAAGGGGCTCCCACTGATGCCCACTGAAGAAGGAGTAATTTCATCCTCCAAAAGAATAACTCCTGGTGTAGAGTGAAACACACCAATTATATAAAAATCCTTAAGTGCATAAAATACACAAGATTTTATGCATATAAATATATACATATACATAAATATATATATATATATATATGAGTATATATAACATTTATAAGCATGTATGTATATAATTAGAGATCTATAGAGGTTACTAGGAAACCAAAAATTATTCTGAAAATTGATTAAAAGGACAGAATAAATCATGTATCTGGACTTTCCTGGAAAAAGAGTATTTTAGGGTAGCCAAATAGGTGTGGAAGGAAAGTTCTTTTTTGTGGTACGCGGGCCTCTCACAGTTGTGGCCTCTCCCTTTGCGGAGCACAGGCTCCGGATGCGCAGGCTCAGCGGCCATGGCTCACAGGCCCAGCCGCTCCATGGCATGTGGGATCTTCCCGGACCGGGGCACGAACCCGTGTCCCCTGCATCGGTAGGCGGACTCTCAACCACTGCGCCACCAGGGAAGCCCGGAAAGTTCTTTATAGAAGAATTCCAGGTTATAAATGTCGAAGGGGTGATAAACTTAGATAACAGCCACCTTGCAATGCCCAGTGACATGAGAGATCTAAGCCCAGATTCTCAGTGGCTGCTGAAACCGAGCTGAAAGGCTGGTGGGGAACAGGCTGACAGCAGCCATCCCAGGGATGACAGCCGCCCCCAATCCGAGGCACCCAGACATCATCTGCCTTTTGACGTCATACACTTGGAAGCACACAACTCCTGTGAAGTATTCTCGCCAAAGGAGTTGAACCTGCATTTCAGCCTACCCACAGATCTCCCATTCTACAAGAAATATAGGAGATGGAGGATTATTTTAAAGAACATCTAAAGACACAAACAACCTAATCCAGAATGTGGAAAACTCTTCAGGACAAATAACTAAGTTTCTTTAACAAACACACGCTGTAAGAATTGCTGTCAATCAGAAGGGACTTAAGAGAAGCAACACCCACGTGTTTTGTGTGAGCCTTGTTTGGACTCTGATCTGAAAAAACCAGCACTTTAAATGTCTGGTTTTTTTAGACAATCAGAATAAATTGAACAGAATAGGTATTAGTTAACCACTGTTTACAACTTAGTATTTCAAACTTATATAAATGCTCATAGTATATATATTACATAAGTCTAATAGTGTTGACTGGAAAAAATACACAACTTGAAAGTCAAGAATTATGTTTTATTTGGTGGACATGCTGCATACTTCAAGCCTGGGACACAGCATCTCAGATCACGCTGAGGGACAGCTCCGAAGAGGCAAGGGGGGAGCCAGGATATGTAGGAGTTTTTGCAGCAAAGACCGGGTAGTTGGAACATCAAAATATTACTGTTAATTAAAGAAAATCAGACATCCCAAGTTAAGGAATTTAGCGCTTTTCTATGTATGGGGAGATGCAAGAGTCTGGGCTCACTGAATTCATTCCTTTAATCTGCACCTCAGCTCTCTGGGACCAGTCTCCTGCTTTTCTCCATCCCAAATCCCCACAGGGTGCACAGCTGCAGGTGGCTTCCCTGGCTGAGAGGTGGGCAGTGGGCAACCCCTTGGTCTCCACCCTGAGTTCCCTCAGGGCTCACCATCCCAGCTGCTGTAATGTGATGGCTTGATGGCTGCAACATCCTTTGTTTACTGATATGGCAGGCAAGATTATTCATTCACAATAGACACATGTCTATCCATATACACACAGCATTTTGTAATGTACTTATACTTAATCAATTTGCTCCTCTTGGTAACATATCAAGGGCTTCTTCCCACCTCCACACACATAGATCTACCTCGTTTTTCTTAATGCCTGAGTAGTATTTCATTACACAGACATGCAGAAATAACAGCTTTCCTCTATTAATGACCTTCATCTAGTCTCTTTTTTTTGCTGTTGCTATTACAACGTGGTCATAAACACCTTCACGCATATCTCTGTGCAAGCATTTCTGTTGGGCTGATTCCTAGGAGAAAATATCCACTTTTCAAAGGAAGTGGAGAGGACCTGGAAAGACCCCTGCCCCAGGCTGCAGTCAGTGTATACACAGCAGAGCTTGATGGAGTCCAAAACCTGGTCTGTGTCTGTCTGTCCAAAAGCAGATCACATCTTCCATCTCCTGCCCTGTCTCCTGCTCTGGGGACTCTTTTAGACGGTGCAATGAACTGACTGTAAAAACCTGGGAAGGGGGTTGCAGCAGCGTCCCACCTGGTTGACAGCCACTGCAAACGTCTGCAACCTGCAGTCAGTGAATCGGGAGATCGCCAACCTCCCCATGGCTGAGCGACATTTCTCCGTCGGAATCCGGTAAACTGATGGAGCCCGTCGCCGCCCACTCGGGCCGTCCCGGCAGTAACCAGGTGATGGCGGAGGATGAGACAGCGGGCATGGAAGAATTCCCCTCGGGATTACACTTGGTAACACACACCAGCCGCACCCAGGGGCTTCAAGTTCTCTTCCATTGAATTGAGGACGCAGGGGAAGAGGGGACAACGATGCCTCTTGAGTGGGTGGCCCCGAGAGAGGCTCCCCTGTCTTGTCCCCTTCCAGGGGGCAGTGGGGCTGACCTGGAATAAGAAGGCTTCTTTTCTGGTATCTCCCCCAACCTGTTTTGTCCATCTCCGGCGAAGGAGGCGTTGCCTAGCAACTGGAGAGGGGCAATGACGTCCTTGGACTATTCTGTTCCGCTCCTGTGACACTTAACTCTGGTTGATTATTAGCACTGGGGAGGCGACAACCAGCCTTAAAGAAAAACGAGTTCTATAAAGTCACCAAGGGGCAGAAAAGGGACTTCTAGCCTGGCTTTGGGATGGGGTCTGGCCCATACGAGATTTTTCAGTTCTCAGAAAGAATCTTTCTTCCTAAACCTACAAGATTCCTTGGGCAAGAGGACAATAGGTGCTGAGAAAACTCTTTGAAATATGAGCCATTCCATTTACTTTCTAATCTGCAAAGCTGCACAGCAAATGCGATCTTTGCTGGCCTCTCTCCCTTGACAGTTATAGCCTTTATGCTTTGTAAGTATATTAAGCAACTGGAAAATAATATCGTGTAGGTAACTATGATATACCATTAATGGGCTTTCTGTGTCTTTTTGTATAAGAATGTGTTAATAATTTACATTTTAACTCAGTACTGTTGACACAGTGGTAGAAAGACTTTTCAAAGAGCCGTTTCTATCACCAGGTAAATAATCCTAGATAAGCTTTGCTTACCCTGAGACTCAGGTATCTTGGAAACTTTAAGGTATGCCCTTTGGCTGCTGTCCTCCTATAGTAAATTGGCACAAGAAAAAAAAAAGCCACCCACTTGTTCACACAGAGGAGATGTCAGGCGCTTTCACATAACTCATGGTTCTGGACTTGTGGACGAGGAATGTCGCCTGCCATTTCAGTAAACAAAGGAGGTTGTGGCCGTCAATCCAGCAGCCATTGCAGCCACCAGAGACTGTGCATCCCGAGGGGATTCAGGATGGAGAAAAGCAGGATACTGGCCCTAGATCGTTAAGGTGCGCATCAAAGGAATGATTTCCATGAGCCCCGACTCCTGCATCTTCCCATACAGAGAGATCATTAACTTGAGGTGTCTGTTTTTCTTTAATTGACAGTAATCTTTTGATGTTCCAACTACCTAGTTTTTGTTGCAAAAACTCCTATACATCCTGGCACCTCCTTGACCTCTTCAGATCAGTCCCCCGGAGCATCTGACAGGCTGTGTCCCTGGCTTGAAGTTCTCAGTATGTCCGCCACATAAAACATAATTCTCAACTTTCAGGTTGTGCACTTTTTTCCATCGACAGCCTCAACGGAGGGCAAGAGTCGCGCTTGCCCAGGGCTCGGGACAAACCTCAAGGATTTCTTCGACCCGGCCAGTCAGAGTTCCTATAAAAAGAGAGGGAAAGAGCTGACCCCACCTCCGCACTCCCTTCGGTGGGAACCACTGTTGAGATTTTGGTGCGTTTTTTAAAAATCCTTTTTCTGTATTGCGTGCGTATGTTGGTGGGGGTGGAGAAGAGTTTGCTTCTTCTTGTTATAAAGATGTGGCTATATTGTTGGTATAACTTTGTTTCCTGCTTTTTTCTCATACATCTCATTTGTGACGTAGACCTATTAGCAGAATGAATTGCTATGGTGGCCATCAGCCTCCTGTTTGCAGTCCATGATGTTGTCTACATAATGCTTTGCTATTTAAAATAATCTGCTGTATTGGAGTAGGGAGGACTCTGAAAAATAACAAATCAGAATTTGGATTTAGATGACAGTGGAGGGACGCTGCAAAGCCCCATCGAAAAAGGTTTGAACTTGGGAGCAGTTCAGGTCTGCTCTCCTCAAATTTCAAGCTGGTGTTTCTGATCATTTCTGTGATATTCTAATATGTTTGCAGGGTGTAAACTTTGACCCTTTTGGTCAGATGACCGAAACCCCAAGTATGCACTGGGATCCCTGCAGTAGTTTGTCTGGTTTCCTCGTTTTCTCCACTGGAGTCTTGATTCCCTTCTGGGTAAAATCCTGGCATTTCCATCAGGCCGCCTGTCGACTGAAAAAAAAAATACAGAACCTGAAAGTTAAGAATTGTGTTTTACTTGGTGGACTTTCTGAGGACCCAAGCCTAGGAGGCAGCCTCTCAGATAGCCCTGAGAAACTACTCCAAAGAGGTCAGAGAGGAGCCAGGGTATAGAGGAGTGGGTTTTTTTAACCTTTTTTAAAAACTTTTTTTAAAAATTAAAGTATAGTTAATTTACAATGTTGTGTTACTTTCAGGTGTACAGGTGTACAGCAAAGTGATATATATATACACATATATGTTGTTATACAGGAGTTTTTGCAACAAAAACCAGATAGTTGGAACATCAAAAGATTACTGTTAATTAAAGAAAAACCAGACATCTCAAGTTAATGCTGGGGGGACAGCATCCTGTGGCTGTAGGAACCTGGGCTCCCGGGTCTCGTGGGGACAGAGAGGAGAGAAGCTCACAGGCCGGGAGTGGACCCCTCAGAGCAGTGCCTCCAGGGACCCCACTGGGGGGCGGGGCTCTCTCAGCAACCTTCCTCCAAACCACCGCCTGCGGGTTCCTGAGCCCCATGTGCTGTCCCAGCAGCAGCCGTGGGCCTGTGTCAGCAGCCAGTGACGTCACTGCCCTCTCGATCCCGTCACCAGGGCAGGCTGTGGAGCAAGAGGGCTCAGCGTGGCTGGACCTCGGGTCCTGACCCCTGTGGGTCCCTGGGAGAGTCCCCTGAAGTCGATAGTGACAGAGAAGCTTTGCTGGGACATCGATCCATAGCGTGGAGGGAGTGACCTCGGCCAGGGTGGCCAGCCTGATAGCCTGTGAGCCCTCAGAGCAGGCCCCGCCCCGCCACCTCCTTCTCAGGCCCCCGCTGACCTGCATTCACGGGCTGCTGTGAGAACCACAGCCCCAGGGGACAGGATCCAGCCACGAGATGCAAAGTCCCTGAAGTCTCATTCCTGGTAGGATTCAGACTCAAACCGAGGCTCGGGGTCAGGGCAACGACCTCCGGTCACCATGTGCGGGCCGCCAGAGTGTGGAGCACACCTCGGGCTCTGTCCCAGGAGGGACCCTGGGCCCTCCAGAGTGTGACCGCAGGAGGGGAGGAGGTGGAGAGAGGACCCTCAGCCCGAGGTGCTCTCCAGTGTACCCAGCTCATCCGTGGCTCGCTTCGCCAGTCTACACCTGCTCCCTTGCAGGCACCCCTGGGCCCACCTGCAGCACGAGACAGAGGTCACAGGCACCCAGAGCCTGACTACACCACCAAGGGCACCTCTCCGCCTGGCAGCCACCATCTGCGAAAGGCTGAAGGATTGTCCCCCAAAGACACCCACGTGCTTCCTAATTCCTGGAACCTGTCACTCTGACCTCATACAGCAAACAGGACATTGCAGATATGATTCAGTTAAAGCTCTTGAGATGAGGAGATGATCCTGGATTACCCACACGGGCCCTAAATGTCATCACAGGTGGCCTTACAAAAGGAAGGTAGAGGGAGACTTCACACACACACGCAGAAGAGGAGGAGGCCATGCGACCACACGGATGGAGACTCAAGTGATGGGGCCACAAACCAAGGATACCGGGCAGCCTGCAGCAGCTGCAGGAGACAAGGAACAGCTTCTCCCCTAGAGCCTCCGGAGAGACCACAGACCTGCTGGCACCTTGTCACGCCTTGCCAGCCCAGTGATAGCGATTTTGGACTTCTGGCTTCCAGAACTGTGAGAGAAGGCATTTCTGTTGTTTTAAAACCCCTCCGTTTCTTTTCTTTTTTTTTTTTAAATTGAAGCGGAACCTAATGTTTATTTTTTTAATTAATTTTTATTGGAGTGTAGTTGATTGACAATGTTGTTTTAGTTTCTGCTGCACAGCACAGTGAATCGGTTATACATATACATCTATCCACTTTTTTTTTAGATTCTATTCCCATATAGCTCATTACAGAGTATTGAGTGAGGTGCTTTCTTAACAGCAGCCCCAGGAAACTCATCCACCCTCACGTCTTACAGGCTCTGACTCAGGACATTTCAGCTCTACGTACAGGGAGACGCACAAGATGTACAGCCCAGGAGAAAATTCCCATTGACGTGACCTCCTTCAAGGGCACCCTCATGGCTTTCTGGCCCCAAGCACTCTCTCTTTGCTCCTGCTTATTAAACCAGAGTAAGAAAAACAGAAAGAAATCTGACTTCTAAGGGGCTCCTCTTTCATCTGCAGCATGCAGACCCCCAGCCAGAAAGACAGGCCCACGGACGAGGAAAGGACACCTTGATCTGGCCCGTGGGCGGGTCTGGCCTTCGTAGCAGCGTCAGTTCCTGGATGAGATGAGGCTACAGCAAGGAAGCTCTGGCCCCGCTGAGGGCCAGGCCCCTGCAGGACGGGCCGTGCTGCGGCCGAGGCCTTCCTCCCTGTCCCTGTGCAACTGTTTGTCTTGCATTTGTGGCCCAGCGAGAGGCGGGCGTCACGGCGACACCTCTGAAAGGCCCCATGTCGAGGGGACCGCTGGAGTGTGGTCACGGCAGCTGGCTTATTCTTTGGTGTTCAGTCACCTGCAAACCCAGGCTGC
Source organism: Mesoplodon densirostris (assembly GCF_025265405.1). Classification (NCBI taxonomy): domain Eukaryota; kingdom Metazoa; phylum Chordata; class Mammalia; order Artiodactyla; family Ziphiidae; genus Mesoplodon; species Mesoplodon densirostris. The sequence goes on along the minus strand of NC_082665.1, from coordinate 4,221,205 downwards.
GGGTCACTTTGCCAAGAGTCAGCCCTGACAGGTTTCCAGAAGGTGTGAATAGAGCCAGTAGCCCGAGGACGTACCCCCGCCTCAGCTCCAAATACCCACAGGTCAAGGCAACTTAACCCTGGCACTTGGCATTTCCCCAGTGAGAACGTTCTTCATCCAGGTCATCAGGCCCAGTCCTTTTCCTCCTTCACAGCTGTGCCCAGTGCCGCCTCCTTAGAGTAAAACCCCCTCAACTTCGAGAAAGGCCAAGATCACGGCCAGCGGGAAGATTGAGCCGGTGTAGCCAGGTGACCTGGGTCAGCACCAGGCTTTGTCCCTCATTAATCAACAGGGAAAGTCACTCACCTTCTCCAAGTGTCTGTGTTATCAGGGTTCAGTGACACAGGACACAGGGCAGGACATCCCAAAGTTGGAGGTAATTGACGTAAAGTGCTGAGCACAGGCCGGCACAAAATTGGTGAGTGCCGGTCAGCGCTGCTGCTTCCAGCCAGTCCACCCTGATGCGCAGTGCTGGGGCTGGTCCGGCTCCAAGACAGCCCCCAACCATGACTCTGCCTCTTGCCGTTCATGTCCTATGTGACCCCCCGAGTGACTACCTTCTAAAGAATAGAAAACAGCAGGAATGACAGGATGTCACTTCCGTGCTGAGGTCTCAAGACCGACTTCCGTCCTGCAGGGCTTCTCTCTGCTGTGCTCCCAGCTTGCACACTCCAATGAAGCAGCAGTTGTGTTAGGCTCTGGTCCACGTGGCAAGGAGCTAGGACAGCCTCTGGCCAACAGCCCGCGAGGCCCGGAGCCTCTGGCTGAGAGCCAGCCTGCCGGGCACCGAGTCCTGCTAACGAGCACTGCATGCGGGCAGACCCCAGGGGAGCTTCAGATGCCTGGGGTCCCACACGGACACCTTGACTGCAAGCTTGGGAGAAGCCCCGACGAAGAGTCAACCCAGCCGTGCCTGAATCCCCGCCCCACGGAAACTGAGATGATAAATGACGTTCTCAGCCACTACACCCTGGGTTTATTTGTTAGGCAGCGATAGCTAACTCGTACAGAGCCATGCCCTCTCTGTGCCTGCAGAGTGTATATGCCACTGTCAGAAATGTGTTTCTTCAACTCAGTCCAGGTTTATTAATAACTGCCACCTGCAAAGCACAAGGGCTGGTCCCACTCTCCAGAGATGGTAAATCTCCCAGTGTCTGTGGAAAGGGTGACGGGGCCACAGAGAACTGTGAGGCCCATGGCCTGCTTGATGGGCAGAGATGATCTCATAGACAGATGGAGCTGAGAACAGAGATAGTGAACAGCTGCACAGCTGGTAGGGCTGGGCCTCTTGTCCCTGAAATACTCCAGTCCATAGATGGCTGCGGTACAAAGGCCCCCCAAGTGCTCCCTGTGGGGACCTCCCTAAAGAGGTAAGTCCTGGATCATGGGGGTCCCTGGGGCCCTGTTCCTGCACCCCGGCCAGTGTCCATCTGTCTATCAGTGCCCAGTGCCAGGCAGTTGCAGGAAGTCAAACTCTCTCTCTCCATCTCCAGCTGGCCTGAGAATTGAATGACATAAGACATATTAATAGGAGAAAAGCAGACACATTTGTTCCATGTAAGACACAGGAGCCTTCATAGGACAGTGAGGACCCCAAGAAGTGGCAAAACCTACATGCGTTTATACCGGGTTGAACAGAGAGACGATTGTGGAAAAGTGACGAAGTACGTGGCGAGGCAAGGGGGAGGGAAGCGCTATTCTAACGAGGTCTGTTTGCACAGAACTTCCTGTCCTCCTGGTACCGGGAGGGCAGCCCTAAAAGGGGACTTTTCGTTGCTGTTGTTGTTATTGTATTTTGGCCTCACAGCACGTGGGATCTCGGTTCCCCGGCCAGGGATCAAACCCGTGGCCCCTGCAGTGGAAGCACAGAGTCCTAACCACTGGACTGCCAGGGAAGTCCCCTCAAAGGGGACTTTAATCTCTCACTTTCAGAAGGAAAAAGGGGTCCAGAGCACCCTCCTTGCACTGGCTGTTTTTTAAGTGCCTTCAGCTAAATTTGATCCCTATGTCAACAGGGAAGTTCTGGGGTGACCTATTCTGTCCGCCCCACAGGGGAGAGTTTTTATGAAACTGTTCCTCATTAAGTGAGACACTTGGCTGCACAAAAGGCCCCGGCTACCTTCCCCCGGCTCCACCCAGAGTCCTGTGAATGCTTTTGTCAAATAGGAGAAGACGACCCTCCTTGGGACAGGTGCAGGCTGGGCAGCCAAGCAAGACGGGGTGTGGTCTCCCCAGTGGCTATGCCCGGATTGGTCACGTGCTGGCCGCCGGGTCATGGGCCTGGCATCTCTCTGTTAGCCGGTCTGAAGTCGGCCAAGCCCTCAGAAGACTGCACAAAATAGTTGAATGTAGAAGAAAAAAGCATCCTGGTTTCTACCCCAGCTCAGCCACTAGTCACTCATGAAGGTGTCTTAGGAAATTCCCTCGATTTCTGGGCGAGTTCCTGCAGCTCTAAAATGAAGAGAATTAAGTCAGTGCTTCTCAAACTTCTCCACTGAACTGCGCGCGCCTAATGCAGGGAAGGCTCGGGGCACCTCCCGGGCATCTTTGGCCCTGAGTCGCCTCCTGGAAGTTCAAAATGTCTTCAGAGACTTATGTTTTATCTTTTTTTTTTTTTGCGGTATGCGGGCCTCTCACTGTTGTGGCCTCCCCCGTTGCGGAGCACAGGCTCCGGACGCGCAGGCTCCGGACGCGCAGGCTCAGCGGCCATGGCTCACGGGCCCAGCCGCTCCGCGGCATATGGGATCCTCCCAGACCGGGGCACGAACCCGTATCCCCTGCATCGGCAGGCGGACTCTCAACCACTTGCGCCACCAGGGAGGCCCTATGTTTTATCTTTAAAGGCCATGAAGTATTGTCATTCTGTTACATAGACTGCCCAGGTTTTTTGTTTGTTTGTTTGTTTTGCGGTACGCTGGCCTCTCGCTGCTGTGGCCTCTCCCGCCGCGGAGCACAGGCTCCGGACGCGCAGGCTCAGCAGCCACGGCTCACGGGGCCCAGCCGCTCCGCAGCACGTGGGATCTTCCTGGACTGGGGCACGAACCCGTGTCCCCTGCCTCGGCAGGCGGACTCTCAACCACTGCACCACCAGGGAAGCCCCCACGTTTGTTTTAAAATAAAAGTAAAGCCTCAGCCCCATAAATTGCCCCTCTGAGATGTGTGGTTTGACCACGTGATGGTGGGGTTATTCCCCTCGCCAGCCCGACTCCACCCCAAGGCGGTCCCAGCCCCTCTGTCCCTCCCACAAGGGAGGGGAGAGTCAAGCACTCACCAAACCTCCCATCCCCACCCCCATGCCAAGCTGAGGGGTCGAGAGGATGACTCCCTGGGTTCGAGTCCCAGCTCCATCACTACTGGCTGTGTGACCTTGAGCAAGTCACTCAACCTCTCTGTGCCTCCCTTTCCCAGCACACAAAATGGAGGTGACGGTATCTACTGGCAGGGCTGTGGTGAAGCCTCGAGGAGCTGTTCTGGGACACTCTTAAATGACACCCAGCACATGGTAAGTGCTTCATGTGACGAGCGTCTCAGCCCCTTTCACCTCAAGAGCCTCTTCCGCCTGCCTCCTCCCGTCTCATCACCTTCACCTCTGCCTTCAAGCGCAGATAAATTTCTCTTCTGTTTTATTTTACCTTTCCCTGGCTTTCTTCTCCCTTTACCTCTCTCTCCCTCTTTTTTTGTTCTACTTGTGACCCTAAGATTACCTCAGGGGCTGGGGCTCAGCATCAAAAGGCTTAAGGTCACGTGCCCTTGACTGTTGCGCTTCCAGTGCAGGAACCCATCCTCCCGTGGCCACCAGCACACTTCGAACCCTGTGTCCAGCACGGGCACATCGCTGACACGAAGGGTGGCCTCCTTCACAGTGAGATGCACGGGAAGCTGCTTATGAAGCGCACAGGGCCATGCATATTGGCAAACAGAGGCGGTCAAGATGTGCCCCCGTAGAGGACCGCTAGGTAATTCATGATGCATTCACAGTGTAGAGTGCCTCGGAGGCATACCTAAGGCAGGGGTCTCCTGATATTCTAGCACTGAGAAGCTTTATTGCAAAATTTTAAATATTGCACAGTGGCCTCCAGACCAAAAGCCTAAAGCTGTTCTGCTTGCAGCAGGGCAGGGGAGTTGGAGTACCAGCCCTTCCCGTGCCCCCCATGGTGGCCCCTCAGCCCCCTTGGGCTGAGACTGCAAACATCACGGTAGAGACTATGGGATGGCGCAGGGGTGTTCGTGCTGTGCTATCAAGTGAACGAAGCAGGACCCCAAATCCTACAGTTTATCTCACTCTTTGGCACAGTGCACATTAACTATCTCCGTCCATTCGGGCTGCTGTAACAAATGCTGCAGCCTGAGCTGATAAACAAGAAGTTCACTTCTCCCAGGTCTGGAGGGTGCAGCATGGTCGGTGAGGGTCCTCTTCCGGGCCTCACGCTTCTCACTGCGTCCTCACGTGGGGAAAGGACAAGGTTCTCTCTGGGGTTTCTTTCATAAGGGAGACATTCATGAGGGCTCCCCCCGGGGGTCCTAATCACCACCCAAAGTCCCCACCTCCTGACATCACATGGGCCATTAGGATCTCCAGATTTGAATTTTTTTTAATATTTGTTTATTTATTTATTTATTGGCTGCATCAGGTCTTAATTGAGCACAGGGGATCTTTTGTTCTGCCTCGTGGGCTCTTCGTTGCAGTGCGGGGGCTTCTCTCTAGTTGTGGCCCGCGAGCTCCAGAGCACATGGGCTCTGTCATTGCAGCACACGGGCTTAGTTGCCCCGCGGCAGGTGGGATCTTAGTTCCGCGACCAGGGATCAAACCAGCGTCCCCTGCATTGCAAGAATCTGTCGATTCTTAACCACTGGACCACCAGGGAAGTCCCAAGATTTGAATTTTGAGGGAACACAAACATTCAGACTATAGCTCTTACCTACAGAAAACATTGAAAAGACACCAATTTGTTACAGGCGATTTTCTCTGGATGGTGAGGTTACAGGTGGTTTAAAGCTTTTCTTTTTTCTTGAAATTTTCAAAAAAATTTAGCATAAACTTATATGACTTTTGTATTAAGAACAAGAGTCAGTAAAATTCTCTTTGGCAGCAATAGCAGCTGAAATCGATGCCCTAGCTGAGGGTGGTGTAGGATGAGAACAGCAGGGACAGTGCTGCAGGGCTTCAGACCCGGCCCTGACACTGGACCCGGCGAACTCCACCGCAGGGGCCCTGGGAGCCAGTGGGAGTTATGCCGGGAGGGATGGATGGACTGTCCCTTTGGGTATATTGTGGGGGACACATGGGGGTACTTAGAGGAACTGGATGGACGGGAGGGATGGAACGGTGGGTGGGACCAGCAGGGGGCGTGGCCTGCTTGCATTCCGTTGTGAGGGGCCACACAAGGCCGCCCTGCAGGGATGGTCCAGGTGCACAGCCCACTCTGCGTCTCCCTTTAAGGAACCAGCAAAGCGGATGTGTCATCGACAACCCAGTGTTAAAGCACCGTCCTTGGAATTAGCTGCAGCCGCCTCTCCTTCCAGGCTCCCACAGGCAGGATGGAGAGACAGAAAGGGGGAGGGGTGAGGAAGCAGGCGGAATGGGCCAAGGTCCAGCTTGCGGAGGTGAAGCCAGCTGAGTAGTGTGGGACAAGGGTGTGACCCCCGGCTGAGTGGCAGGAGTGGGTGGGAGGTTAGGAAGAACTGAGCTTGGGGGGTGAGCAAAGTCGCTGAGGACAGCCTGGGGGGAGGGGCGGACTGGGAGGGGAGGGGTCAGTGGCGGGGTGATGGGGGAGGGGAGGGGGGTAAACAGATGGGAGCACGTGTCGTGATTAAAAAGAAGAGAGCCCTTCCCTCATGGGTCCTGATGTGGGGTGAAGTGTATCCCCCAAAAGACGCACTGAGATCCTACCCCCCAGCACCCTTGAAAGTGACCTGATTTGGAAATAGGGTCTTTGTAGACGTAGTCAAGTTCAGATGAGGTCAGGCTGGATTAGGGTGGGCCCTGATGCAGTGACTGGTGTCCTTGTGAGAAACTGGAGACACAGAGATGCACGAGGAGAAGACCGTGTGAAGACAGAGGTAGAGACTGGAGTGACGGAGACACAAGCCAAGGGCTGCCGGCAGCCACCAGAATCTGGGAGAGGCAAGGCAGGATCCTCCCCTGGAGGCTTCAGAGAGATCACAGACCTGCTGACACCTCGAGTTCAGACTTCTGGCCGCCAGGCTGAGAGAGAATAGGTTTCTGCTGTTTAAGCCCCCAGACTGTGGTACTTTGTTACAGCAGCCCCAGGAAGCCAACGCTGGTCCTCGCGGACACTGCCCATCGCACGGTGCCTGCCTGGTCCCTGACGGACACGCAATGAGCCTGTGAGCCAGGACCACCCCGGACCCTCAGACAGACCTCACTGCAGGGGGCCTGCACCTGCACACACACATGCACACCCCCCCAGAGACGAGCATCGGGCAGAGGCGTCTGAACAAAGCAAGATCAGCAGGGAAAGGTGCGGGAGGAGGGGATGAGATCAGGAAACGGAGCCCCTGCAAAGGGCCGTCTGCACCCCGAGAGCACATGCCGACTGGGTTGGGGGGGGCATGAAGCCAGTCCCTCCAGCTGGGCGGCAGAGGCGCACAGGCTTGGGGCGGGCGCGTCCACGTAAGCCTCAAGCCACCCTGCCCTTTGGGCAGCACCGGACACCCCGTCTTGCCACCTCCCCACCCCCAGGACAAGCCCCGGGGGCCTGGGGGACACAGCACTCCTGGATGGAGGTGTCACCGTGTCCCTCCTAGGACAGCGGCCGGGTGAAGAGGGTGGTGTGTGCAGAAGTCGCCCTGCTGGGCGGTGGGGGACAGGGGGCCTTGTGCGACTGCCCGGGTCACAGCCCGCGAGGGCAGCCTGGGCCAGGCGCTTGTCCTAGAGGGACCGGGCGGTCCTCACAGGGCAGAAGGGCCAGGGCCACCTTGGGGACTGGAGTGTCCTGCATAGCAGGTGTTAAATAAATCCAACACAGAGGCTGTTAAACAGATACGGCTCAAAGGCTGCGTAAGCAAACCAAGATCTAAGCCTGCAGACGCCTTCCGGTTCTGAAATCAAACCCGAAGGACAACCAATCCTAACAGCCACCTAGGCCTTCAGCTACACCCGTCAGGAATGGCCCGCTTTCCACGTCTCCGCCTCCGTCTGCGAGGGCTCCCTCTCGCCACTGCTGGTTTGGGTGCTGCCCCATTCCAATCAACTTTTGCTCAGATCAACTCTGAAAATATTCACGATGCCTCCATTTACCTTCTCACTAGGAGAGAAGCCGTGCCTGTCGGCCAGAGCACACACTCACCGCCGCCCTGGTGGGGAAGCAGGTAGCGACAGGCCCCTGGAAGGGATCTGAGGCTCTTCCATTCTATATGCAAGTGAGGAAAGCGAGGCCAAGAATAATGAAAGGTACAGCATCATTAGTTGAGAGCCAGGCTCCAGGCTAGTACGCTGTGTCATTTAACCACCACAGTCCCCTGGAGGGTGTTCCTAGTGGCCCATTTTACAGATGAAGCAACTGAGCCGACACAGGACCTTCCCCAAATTCTTGAGGCTGCAGAGGCGCATTGGGGCTGAAGCCTGGGATGAGGCTGGTGGCGTGGCCTCCTGCTGCCTTGACTTACCAGTGCCCCTCCCCTGAGCCGGGGCTCTAACCCACGAGGTCCTGATGCCCTTCCCCAGCGTGGAGCCAGGCAGTGGTCAGGCCAGGCTGTCCAGCCAGGACAGGAGGGCAGAGGCTCGCGGGCCAGGCCCTGAGCGCTGAGGAGGAGCTGCACAAAAGCTGCTGTGCAGTGGGCGAGGCCGGCCCCAGGCCAGGTCCCCAGGGCTGTGGAAGACCTGGGCACAGAGCCTGGAACTGTGGCTTGGTGGCTTCAGGGAGGAGCCCAAGGACGCTGGAAGCCCAGGGCACACACCGTGCTGGCGGCGGCTGAGATACTAGACGTGTTCAAGCCTGACACGAGATACCAGGAGAAGATACCACTAGCTCGGGGCGCTGTTCTTTGGACGCTTTTGATTCGGGATTTTTCTCACTGTCTCAAGTTAAGGAAGTTTAGGGCTCTGCATTCTTGAGGTTTCACAACTCTACCCCCGGAGCGGTGGCTGGGTTCGCATCCCTCCCCGTTCCCTGGGGAGCCTCTCTTGGTTTTGCCCATGGCTCCAGGGGTCCTGAGGGGGTGAAGCTGATGCTATGCTCGCCTCGCTGTGTGCGGGCTTCTTTCTAACCGTGTCCCCCCAGAAAGCGATATCCAAGTCCTACCCCCCAGTACCTGTGGATGTCACCTTATTTGGAAATAGGGTCTTTACAGATGTAACCAAGGTGAGATGAGGTCAGGCCAGAGTCGGGTCCCTTAACTCCCTCCCAGCCAGGCCTTGCTTGTCTCACCCTAGGCTGTTGCCTTACTCCCCACTCCTCCCCACCCAGCCCTGACTATGGACTTGACCGTGGTCCTAAGCAGCCTGGCCCAGACCCCCTATCACCCCACCTCCTGCTACTCCTTCAGGCGAAGCCTTGTCCACCCAGATCAACGCCACCTGCCAATCCATTCCCACCTGCCCGCTTTGGCCAGCTCTCGTAGCCTGGAAACCTCCATTCATATGTCTGCTCCTCCAGGAAGGCTTCCAGGAAGGCCCCGTGTTGTGGAAGAAGCCCTCACACTGGCATTTCCCACACTGTTGGGTTAATCATCGTCCATGCATGGGTGTCCTCTGCTGGACGGCGGCTTCCCTGCTGGCAGGGACTGCAGTCATGCTCGTGGAGCCCCTGATTAGCACGGGGGCTGGTTCCCACAGGGACACCATGAAGGTCAGGGGAGCAGAGAGATGATTCGACAAGGGCGAGGGGTTAATTCACTTCCATTGTCCATGTGTTTTCCCATTTTTTGGCCCCGAGGCAGCGTCTTTTCTTTGGTCCCAGAGTTCCTGTGCGGTAGTTAATGATGGGGATTAGACTGTAATAATGAAACTCATCTATTCATCCAGGTTCTGGCACAGAAGACGGAGGAAAGCGGGCTGGCACCAAAGACTGAATCAAAAGGGCAAGTAGCGGGGCGAGTGGGTCAGAATCGCTGGCTGGGGACAGGCATGGGCGAGATACAGGAAGGGGAGGTCGGGGGGGAGCCAGTGAGCACTGGGTGGGTACCCCTCCACGCTGGTCCTCTGGGGCGCAGTCTGGGGATCCGCGCCCTACAGCCAGTTTTCGACTCCGTCACAACACAGCACCTCGAGAATCTCATGTCACCATCCAGCTGCTCTAAGCTACCTGCTCCAGCTTGTTAGCTGAGAAAAGCTTGATAAAAATCTCTGTCCTAATTTTGACGTCAGCAGCGCAGGGATTGCAAACATCCGTGAAGAATCCAAAGTCCCCCAGGCCGCTTAGACTCGAGGGGAATTGCGTGAGGATGGTGCCCCCTCACCTGTCTCAAGCGGACACTGGGAGATATGCCTGTGCTTCCAGCCCTCACGGGAGCTGCTGGCTTCCGCCTCTGGGTCCCCGATCACATGGCCTCCTCCCCAGACACTCTCAGCTAGAGGTTCATACCATGATCACCACTCTGCTCTCAAAGCTTAGAAATGTTGGCTTTTTTTTCTTTTCCTTTATTCTCTTTTAAGAAAATTGTGTGTGTGCATATGTGTGTGTATAAACATATATATGCGTATAGTTATGACTGAATTGTGTCCCCTCAAAATTCATATATTCCAGCCCTACCCCCAGCACCTCATTAGTTAAGATGAGCTCACACTGGAGTAGGTGGCCCCTCATCCAGTATGCCTGGTGTCCTTATAGAAAGGGGACATTTGGACAGAGGACGCAGGGAGTTGCCATGTGAAGATGAAGGCAGTGATCAAGGTGATGCTTCTACAAGCCTAGGAGTGACAAAGATTGTTAACAAACCCCCAGAAACTGGGGGAGAACCTGGGAAGGATCCCCGCCTCAGAGACTCATAAAGAACCAGCCCTGCCGACGACTCCATCTCAGACTTCTGGCCTCCAGAAAGAACTGTGAGAGAATAAACTTCTGTTGTTTAAGCCACTCAGTTTGTGGTACGTCGTTACAGCAAACCTAGCAAACTAATACCTACAGACATATGCAAAATACATGCCTATTGAATAAATATGGAAAATATAAAAATCATAAAGATGAAAATAACAACCCTAGCTAGAGATAGCCCACTTTTTGGTGGATGTCCTTCGATTTTTTTGCGCCATGTGTGTAGGTATCAAGTTGAGTTCATACTATTCACTTTTCCTTTAAAATATGGCTGTTTTCCTGTATTATTATTTGTTCCTTGAAATGTTATATAATACACCATCAAATAGCTAAGCCATTTCAATTCATTATTTCCAATTGTTTGCAATTTAAAAGAAATGCAAATGAACATCCTCATGTGTAAATCATTTCCTGCATTTCTGAGCATTTGGGTGAACCTACCCAAGCTTCAGGGAAGGCCTCCACTGTTTTAACCCAACTGGGTGAGTCCATCCTCTTAGCCCAGGGATCAGAGTGACCTTGGCCTACGGTCATCCATGTGAGATGGGTTCAGAAATGAAACTGCAGCCTGCCTGCTGCCATTGAGGCATGGGGGACATCTGCCCTCACAGAGGTGGAGGGAACAAAAGGCTCTTGGCTCTTCTAAGAGGCATTTGGGAAACCAGCCTGCTTTTCTCCTGGATGGTGCAGTATAAAGATGTGATGCGTGGAACCACTGCAGCCTTTCTGTCACCATGAGGGAAATCCCTTGGGGTAGAGCCTAGAGACAGAAGGCAAACAGGCCCTCGATGACACCCATTCCCAGACTTTCCAGGAGTGAAAGCCAAAGGATCTGGAATTAAAGCTGGATTGAGCCAACGTTTGTATCATAGAAAGTCGTGATGGATGCAACCTCTGACAGCTGCCACAGCAAGGAGAAAAGCTAATAAAAGCACACTGGCCCTTCCGTTCGTACTTGGCCCTTCACACCCTGCTTTGTCAATACTTGTCTCACCGTCCTGTTGAACTTGAACTTGGAGATATTAATAAAAATCCCTCGGCAGACCCATTCGGACATCGGTTCACCAGACCAGGAGGCAGACCCAGGTCATCATGGGTGTCCACAGGGTTCCATCCATGTGGAGGGACCATGGGTCAGGCCAGGCTGGTGAGGCCTGGGCAAGCACTTTTGTTCTCCAGGGCTGGAGGAAACAGGCTAGAAAAAGGCTGTGTAAACAGCAAACTGTACGAATGTGGGGCAGTCCAGCCCCTCCTCTTTTGTTTTTCTCCAGCGTAGGAATTCACTGGTGTAGTGGGTTGAATGGTGTCCCCCCAGAACTTATGTCCATCTAGAACCTCAGAATGTGACCTCATTTGGAAACAGGGTCTTTGCAGATGTAAGCGGTTAAGAACCTGGAGATGAGATCACACCGGGTTATCCGGATGGGCCCTGAAGCTAATGCCTGCTGTCCTTGTCAGAAGAGGAGCAGACACAGAGACACACAGTGATGGGAAGACAGGGCAGAGGCTGGAATGATGCACGTATAATCCAAGGAACGCCAAGGGCTGCCAGCCACCTGCAGGAAGCTGGAAGAGGGGCCTGGATCAGATTCGTCCTCGGATCCTCCAGAAGGAACCAACCTGCCCATGACCTGATTTCGGAATTCTGGCCTCCAGCTTGGTGACGAGAATAAACTCCTGCTGTGTTAGTCACAGAGTTTGTGGTCACTCGTTCTGGCAGCCCTAGGAACCTGACACCTGGGAATTCTGGCTCTAAATCTAAAGGCCACCCCCAGGCCCCCTGCTCAGTAAAGAACCCCTGTGATCATGCAGCGTTATCAGGCAGCGTGTCTGGAGAACTGGCCCAGCCTCACTCATCTTGTGTCCAGTGGCACCTAATGCCCCTTAAGACAGGAAGAGGTGCTCTGAGAGAAAAAGTGTCAGGTCTCATGGAGCTGGTGGCCACCTCACGTTGCTCTAAAGCTCCCTGTTATAGGGACCTTCATATTAGCGTGTCACCAGCTCTGAGATAGATGGCCTGGAGGAAACAGAAAACTTGGAGAATTTCTTCAGGCAGAGTTTCTGTTCATAGACTCTTTTCATTCATCAAACCCTTACAAATACATCAAAGAGCCAGAACACACTGTGGGTCTCCACGCTGTCCTGCACTGTGATATACTGTCTTCCTGGTGAAAGAAGGGGACACCAGAATCCCAGGCAGATCTCAGTTAAATTCGCAGACCAAGGAAAGTCATTTATTTATTTTTTCAGCATAGAGTTGAGCTGATGCAATGGCACAGGAGGTGGGATTTGGGGAGAGGGACGTATATATATATGTATACACGTATGTATATACGTGCTAGGGAACTTCATAGATGTTTCTGCCCAGAACCCTGTGTTCTGCTCACCAGTTCCTCCTTGCCGAGTAGCTGTTCCCAGGTCAGGAAGAGAGGATGTGGCCCAGCCCAGAACTGTGGATCCAGGGCCATCTGAGACGTGTCTGGTCTGACGGAGGGTGTAAAATGCACACAGCCTACTAGAGAATGGACTTGAGGACACGGGGAGGGGGAAGGGTAAGCTGGGACGAAGTGAGAGGGTGGCATGGACATGTATACACTACCAAACGTAAAATAGATAGCTAGTGGGAAGCAGCCGCATAGCACAGGGAGATCAGCTCAGTTGTCTGTGACCACCTAGAGGGGTGGGATAGGGAGGGTGGGAGGGTGACGCAAGAGGGAGGAGATATGGGGATATATGTATATGTATAGCTGATTCACTTTGTTATACAGCAGAAACTAACACACCATTGTAAAGCAATTATACTCTGATAAAGATGTTAATAAATAAATAAGTAAGTAAATAAGTAAGTAAGTAAGTAAATAAATAAACAAATAAATAAATAAAATGCACACAGGCCTCCAAAGACTGTGTAGAGCAAAGAATGTGCAATGTCTCATCCATAACATTTTATATCATTACATATTGACATGTTACTATTTTGGATATATGGAGTTAAAGAAAATTTACTGATGAAATTAATTTTAATAATATATTTTAATTTTTAACTGTTTTTGAAGTGGCTGGTGCTACACTCCCACCAGGCAGAGCTGCGACTAGGGCTCGGGTGTCCTGACTGCCCACCTGCGGGAGGAGTGGGCCTCACCTTGGACCCTCCCAGGCTTCCCCAGAAGAAAGAGGTCAGCTTACCCAGCCTGGGAGATTAAGGTGTAAGTTCCCAGAGGCTTCTGGTGCTCATACTTGGGGTACAGGGTCTAGATGGGGGCTGCTGGAGGAGAGGCAGGAGTGGGGAGCCTTCACCCGGCCGAGAAACAGAATCCCCACTTTTCTTCTCTTTCTACTCACCGTCCACTGACCCCACTTTATGGAGGGTGGCCTTCACGGTCCACAGAACCTTTGGTGGATGACCTTGGGAACAAGCGTGTGCTCCGCTCATTAACCCTCATCCAGTAGAAGCAAGTCTGCTGCTGCGCTTGCTGGGTGGAAGGTCATGGAGTCCTCGGCAAGTTCTTGGAGGACGCGGGCTGGATCCGATCGCTCTGGGAGCCCTTCTGGCCAAGCACAGTGCTGAGCGCATGGTGGGTGGTCTCAAATGCCTGGAGGATGTGAATGAAAACTATTGCCTGCCACACCAGTAAACAGAGGAGGTGGCAGCCATCAAGCCATCACATAACAGCCGCCCAGATGGTGAGCCCTGAGGGAACTTGGGATGGAAAACAGGAGGCCCACCCTCTAGCCCTCAGCCACTGCAGCCCTCCCCCAAGCCCCCAGAGGAGACTCAGGATGAGAAAGCACAGGATACTGGCCCCAGAGAGCTGAGGTGCACAACAAAGGAGTGATTTCAGTGAGCCCGGACTCCTGCATCTTCCCATATGGAGAAAAGCACTAAATTCCTTAACTGGTGACGTCTGGTTTTCTTTAATTAACAGTCATCTTTGATGTTCTCACTGCCTGGTCTTTGTTACAAAACTCCTCTATATCCTGGCTCCCCCCTGACCTCTTCAGGGCGGTCCCTCAGAGCTATCTGAGAGGCAGCCTCCTGGGCTTGAAGTCCTCAGAGAGTCCTCCAAATAAAACACGATTCTCAACTTTTAGGTTGTGCATTTTTTTTCCGTCGACAATAGAAAGCAGGGGTTGCTGCTTTTCTGCCTCACAGTCTGTGCAGCTCACTCGCCCCCCAGAAGGCCTGGGGGCGTGTGGAAGAGCCCTCTAGGGTTACAATCTAACCTTCTCTTAAGAGTAAAAGACCTTTCCTCTAGCTGCGGGGGATTGAGGCTGGCAGCCCTCTCCAGCTAACAAAAGGCAGAGCAGTTCCAGAGCAGCATGGGGGAGACCCGGTGCTCCCCGGCCAGCAGGGAGCAGTGTGGCACGTGTCTGCTCACCCAGGGCCCTGCCTCTAAAGAAGGGATTGCTTGGCGGGGTCCCCTATTAAATAGAAGATCCAGATCTGTGGCCATAATCATTTACTAAGAAAGTTCAGGCAGTGCTTGGGGGCTTTTGCTGCTGCAGGCGTTTCCAACACTGATTTGATAACTTGAAAATACACAAGCAAATCTAAATAAAAGTAAAAAGACGGACCTCAGAGAAGTTTCTGGGAGGTCCCAGCAGCAACCTGTCCTGGCAGGGGAAACGGAAGCAGTCACGGGCCTTAGCACCTCTCCCCACAGGCCAGCTTCTGCCAACGGTGAATGACCCTTAGGACTTTAGTCCTTGAAGAGGCGCCCACACACGACTTACTAATGTATAATCTATAATTTATTGCACATACATTAATTCTCCCCCTAAAGCATGAACCCTGTTCTGGTCATTTCTCAGTGTTCCTGAGGCTGAGGGGTGTCAGCCTCAGGCAGTAGAGGCACATCTGGACCCTGTGCAGAAGGGGATTTGGGGGTCTCAGTGTGAGGCGGGAGGTGCCACGGCCAGAGAGGGGGGCCCTTCAGCATGTCACCAGGTGTCAGCCCCTCAGAGGCAGGGATGCAGCGGGCAGCTGGGGCTGCACCCACGGCTCTTCGCCTCAAACTGGGAGGAAGCATCTCTGTGATTCCTGTTTGCTGGAACCTGGATGAACCTGAGCAGGACAGACACCTGGGTTCAGAGCTGCAGCTTCCAGACGAGGGAGCTCTCTCCCTTGCCTTGACGGGTGAGCCCCTACACTGTCCACACCTTCTGGTCTAAGCCAGCGGTGACCTGGCCCTCCCCTGGCGGCCTCAGCTTCCACAAGCCCAGAAGCACAGGATGCTGGACGCAAAGCAGCATCCCCACCCGGGGAACCGCAGGGCGGGCAGTAGAAATGTTGAAGCCCACCTCCCATCCCTTCGCAAACACATGTTCCGTATTTGGGAAGATGGCGGAGAGAGTCCCTGTCCTTGTCTGGAGCACTGCAACAACTGAAGAGGCAAGAACATTAAATATTTTTCTTTTCTTTTCTTTTTTTAGCAAAACTGGTCCCTGCTGAATGCCTTGAATTCTGTTGCTCAAGTCCCAGACTTCCTGGAGCTGCTGCCTGTGGTCGAGGCTGAGCAAAGCGAGGGCTGCCGGCTGAGCTCTCTATGGACCGCGCACTGGGGGCAGGGAAGGTCTGTCTAACTGATCTGCACCCTCCACACACGCACACACATCTGGCCCACAGCACGCCCGGGCTGTCCAGCTGGGAAGGGTCTCAACTTCGTGGAGGGCATCCATGCAGTGAGTTCAGAACGCACCCTTCTCTTAAGAAAGGCAGAGCCACCCAGATTCCTTTCCCGTCTCTCTCTGCCAAGACACACATACGTTAATTCTCCCCCAGTTTTAGGTTGAAAGGAATGTGTGTTTGCCTGCAGCGACTTTAGCCTCGGGACTTGAATGGCGCTTTGATCTGGATCCTGGAGCTCAGTGTGGGAAGCTCACAGCTCCCGGGCCTGGGAACAAGCCCAGACATCCCCGCTCCAGGCCTCACCTCTGCCTTGTGCCCTCCCCTCTTCCCCTCCCTGCGGTGCTCCGCAGAGGGGCCACCCTGGAGAAAATTCCCGGGAGGAGGATCCAGATGTCCGTGTGCAAACTGCCTTCTACCTTCTGGCCTTCATGCTCCGAGAGACTGCGTGCGTCTCCCTGAGCTTACCAAGTGGAAGCTCCCTTCACGCCTCTCCGTGTCACTTATTTAAATCAGTCCATGTCCACTAGTCGCTTATTCATTCACTCATCCTACAAACCTGTCCTGCGTCCCTCCCACACCGTGATGCCGGGCTTCATGCTGGGCTGGAGAATGGATCCCTCTGAGGCTCCTTCTCAATGGACACTCCAAGTCTAACTCAGAAAACATGCTAAAAATGGAGGCTGAAACAGTGAGACTTTCTAGCCTCTGTAGCTGGTAGATGGGAGAGATAGAGCATCCTAGAGAATGGCAATTTTTCTTAAAGATCTTAGTTTATAGAGCAGTTTTAGGTTTACAGTAAAATTGAGAGGTAGGTACAGAAATTCCCTCTTGACCCCATGCCCCCCCCCCTTGCCTATCTTCCCTGCATGATCAACATCACTCCCAGAGTAGCACATTTTTAACCAAGGATCAGCCTACACTGGTACATTATAATCTCACCCGGAGTCCATAGTTTACATTAGGGTTCACTCAGTGCTTTACATTCTGTGGGTTTGGACAAATGTATAATGACATGTATGCATCATCATAATATCATATAGAGGATTTTCACTACCCCCAAGTTCCTCTGTGCTCTGCCTGTCGTCTCTCCCCCTACCCACTCTCTGACAACCACTGATTTTTTTTTTTTTTTTACTGTCTCCATAGTTTTGCCTTTTCCAGCATGTTGTGTAATTGGAATCATACAGTATGCAGTCTTTTCAGATTGGCTGCCTTCACTTAGTAATCAAATGCATTTAAGGATCCTCCACGTGTTTTCATGACTCCATAGTTCATTTCCTTTTAGCACTGAATGATATTCCATCATCTGGATGGGCCACTTTATCTGTTCACCTGCTGATGGACATCTTGGTTGCTTCCAAGTTTTGGCATTTATGCATACAACTGCTATAAACATCCATGTGTAGGTTTTCATGGGGACATAAGTTTTCATCTCCTTTGGGTAAATACCAAGGAGCACAATTGTTGGGTTGTACGATGAGAGTATGTTTAGTTTCGTAAGAAACCTCCAAACAGGGCTTCCCTAGTGGCACAGTGGTTGAGAGTCCGCCTGCCTTTGCAGGGGACACAGGTTCGTGCCCCGGTCCAGGAAGATCCCACATGCTGCGGAGTGGCTGGGCCCATGAGCCATGGCTGCTGAGCCTGCGCGTCCAGAGCCTGTGCTCCGCAGCGGGAGAGGCCACAACAGTGAGAGGTCCGCGTACCACAAAAAAAAAAAAAAAAAAAAGGAAACCTCCAAACTATCTTCCAAAGTGGCTCTACCATTTTGTACTCCCATCAGCAATGAATGAGAGTTCCTGTTGCTCCACATCCTCACTAGCATTTAATGATGTCAGTGTTCAGGATTTTGGCCATCTTAAGAGATGTGTAGTGGTATCTCATTGTTGCTGTTGTATTTCTCTGGTGACATACGATGTGGGGGGGAATGGAAGTTTGATGAGCCAGCCACTCAGGTCTGCCAAAGTCATCAAAAGAGTGATTCCTTCATCCAGTATATATTTACTGAAAGTCAAGTATTACTCTAGGTTCTATTTAAATAGCATATGCACGTAGGTGAAATAAATAGGCTCCTAGACACATACAAGATATATTTTTATAAACACAAAAATATAAAAACAATTAAGAAGGTTGTACCACTTCAAAAAAAAAAACCAACAGAACTTTGCATTATCCTTTTTTTAAAGTGTGCTTTCAAAAAACTGTACCTGGATATTCCAGCGTGATTGCTTCCTCTGGAGCCTGTGGTCTAGGAAGAGAGACAGTAACCAAGGTAAGAGCTCTAGGAGCTGCAATGGGAGAGCCCACCTTGGCAGGGCAGGTGGGGAGAGACCTCCTTGATCCAAGACCTGGAGAAGCCGTGCTGCACAGAAGAGAGACCCTGAGTGGGGAGGAGTCTGGCTTGTTCCAGGCACTGAAGGACCCTGTGTGTAGGCAGAGGAATGACCCCACCCAAAGATGCCCACGTCCTAATCCACGTCACCTGTACTCCACGTTACAGCACACGTCGAAGGGAATTCAGGTTGCAGGCAGAGCTGAGACTGCTAAACCACTGACCTTAACATAGCGAGGTTTTCCTGGCTTATCCGGATGAGCCCAAGGTAACCACAAGGGTTCTTAAAAGTGGGAGGTTCTGACCCAGAGTAGCTGCCTGTGAAAATAGAGGAAGGGGCCCCAAGCCAAGGAATACAGGCAGCCCATAGAAGCAGGAAAAGATAAGAGAACAGATTCTCCCCTGGAGCCAGCAGGAACTAGCCCTGCTGACACCTTGATTTCAGCTCAGCGAGACCCGTTGCACACTTGTGACCTCCAGATGCTTAAGATGATAAATTTTTATGGGCTAATTTTTTGGTAGTTCGTTACAAGAGGCTGATAACACCTAACAAAACCACTTTTCCCTTTTCTAAGCTTTAGCACAGAACAATGAAATAAACGAGGATGCTATGACCAGGGACATTCCAGAAATGGTCAGGACCTGCCGTCTGTGGGCGAGGTTGCCACAGCAGGAATGCAGCATGTGGTCACCTCCTCTCAGTGCAGGGAGGGTGAGGAGGGGCAGGTGGGTCCATGGGCAGCTGTTTCTCCAGCCAGGCGAACCCCAGGTCTCTGCTGACCAGCTGTGCAATTCAAGGTGGCTACTTAGCCTGGCTGGGTCTCAGTGTCCCCTCCGCTGCCAAATGGGCATAAGAATCTCAAATTTAGGGTCATTGGGATGATTATTGAGAGTAAGTGCAAAGCATCTCACACCATCTGGCTTTTAATAGGATCTCAAGAAAGGGATGCTCATGTTAGTTTTGCACATTTATTTTTTTTTAAATAGAATGCCTGTCATCTGCCCTGAGAGGATATGAAACAGTATATAAGTCAAGACAATTGCATGAAAGTTATAAAGTGAGAACAGAAACAATTTAAAGAGCGTGTTCCAGGTGTCTGTGATGAGCTAATTCCTGCAGGTGAAAGCCGCACTTAGTTCATGCTTCCCGGGTACAGGGTGGAGAATAGGCCAGGTGTCAGGAGGCCCCTGTCGCCCACAGAACACCTGTAAGCTTTGCCTAGGGGCTGCCTTCTTTCTGCTGAGAAACTCCAAAAGATATATCACGTATGTTTATGTGTATGTGTTTTTGCAGGGAACACATTCATATGGTTTAAATATATTCATACACATACATATATTATAAAATGCATGTATACATACACATATGAACTCACCACATATTACATATACAGTGAAAGGTCCCTTCAACTCTCCCCTCCAACAGCCCCTTCCCATCCCCACCCCCTCCTTAGACAACCATGTTACTAGCTTTCTTATGTATCCTTCAAGAGTTTCTTTAAGGAAATAACAAGCAAATAAAACATAGACATTCTGGGGCTTCCCTGGTGGCACCGTGGTTAAGAATCCGCCTGCCAATGCAGGGGACACGGGTTCAATCCCTGGTCCAGGAAGATCCCACATGCCACGGAGCAACTAAGCCCATGCGCCACAACTACTGAGCCTGAGCTCTAGAACCTGTGAGCCACAACTCCTGAGCCCGTGAGCCTAGAGCCTGTGCTCCGCAACAAGAGAAGCCACTGCAATGAGAAGCCTGCACACCACAACATAGAGTAGCCCCCACTCGCTGCAACTAGAGAAAGCCCACGCGCAGCAACAAAGACCCAACAAGGCCAAAAATAAATAAAAATAAATAAATTAAAAAATATATAGACATTCTTATTCCCCACCTCCTCTCTTTTTATACAAAAGGCTTTACGATTACAATGCTGGCTAACATTTACACAGTGCTTATATGCCAGGCATCGTTTTAAGTTAACCTTCACAGTAGCCCTGGGTGATGAATAAATTATTGACTCTGGTTTATGGATGAGGAACCCAGGCACGGGGAGGTTAAGTTACCTGCCCGACGCCATGTAGTCAGTAAATGATCCAGTGTCTGGGAGCTTCTCTTGCCCCGGATCCCGTCTCTGAAGCGCTCACCTGCCCTTGCCCTCTTCTCTCTCTTCCTCTTCCTTCCCTCTTTTCTTTCTTTCATTTTTTTTTAAACTGAACACTACACCATTCCTTAGTATATAGAAATACCTCCTTTTATGGTGTTTCAGTTTTTGTGCTTCATAGATATTGCATGTTTTTACGAATTGAAGGTTTTTACAAATTTTGGCACCCCTATGTCGAGCAAGTCTATCGGAGCCGTATTTTTCAATATCATTTGATCACTTCACGTCTCTGTATCACATTTCTGTAATGATCACAATATTTCCAGCTTTTTCGTTATTCTATTTGTTAGGAATATAAAAACTTTAACATACAAGGAGTTGCTTCTTATGGATGAGCAAAGACGGTGTTTCCTTGAGATGGAAACTACTGCCAGTGAAGATGCTGGGAAGACTTGAAATGACAACAAAGGATTTAGACTATAACTGAAATTATAGTTAGTAAAGCAGAGGTAGGATTTGAAAGGATTGACTCGCATTTTGAAAGAAGTTCTCCTGTGGGTAAAATGCTATCAAACAGCATTGCATGCTACCGAGAAACTGTTCGTGAAAGGAAGAGTCAATCAATGTAGAAAACTTTGCTGTCGTCTTATATTAAGAAATTAGCACGGCCACCCCAACGTTCAACAGCCACCACCCTGATCAGTCAGCAGCTGTCAACATGGAAACAAGAGTCTCCACCAGCAGAAAGTTGACGCCTCGCTGAAGGCTCAGATGATGGTTAGCATTTTTAAGAAACAAGGTATTTTTTTTAATTAATTAATTTAATTTTTAATTTTTTTTTTTTTTTGCAGTATGCGGGCCGCTCACTGTTGTGGCCTCTCCCATTGCGGAGCACAGGCTCTGGACACGCAGGCTCAGCGGCCATGGCTCACAGGCCCAGCCGCTCCGCGGCATGTGGGATCTTCCCAGACCGGGGCACGAACCCGCGTCCCCTGCATCGGCAGGTGGACTCTCAACCACTGTGCCACCAGGGAAGCCCGAAACAAGGTATTTTTAAATTAAGGTCTGTACATTTTTCTAGGCATAATGCTATTGGACATTTAATAGCATACAGTATAATGTAAACATAACTTTTATATCACTGGAAAACGAAAGAATTGGGATGACTCAATTTATTGCAATATTCACTTTATTGCGGTGGTGTAGAACTAAACCCGCAGTATCTCTGAGGCCGCCTGTGTTCATTCCCTACTGCTCTTGCAACAAATTACCAAAAACGTAATGACTTAAAACGATCCAAATTTATTATCTTATAGTTCTGGGGGTCAAGAGTTGAAAATGAGTTTCACTGGGCTACAACTCATATGTTGGCAGAGCTGCATCCCTTCTGGAAACTCCGTGGGAGAACCCATGCCCCAGCTTCCAGGGGCTGCTCACTTCCCTTGGCTCGGGGCTCTTCCTCCAACTTCAAAGCCAGCAATCACGTTATCCAGACCTCTGCTTTCCTCTTCACATCTCCTTCCTCCCCGACCCCCGCTTCTGCCTCTGCATCAATTAATACCCTGTGATTACACGGGACCCACCTGTACGATCTGGGTTGATCTCTCCATCGCAAGGTCCTTAATTTAATCACATCCTCAAAGTCCCTTTTGTCACATAAAGTAGCATAGTCACGAGTTCTAGAACATGGACATTTGGGGGGTCATTATTCTGCATACCGTACCTAGGGAGCCCCTTGTTTTTTGTTTTTTTTTTTACAGATAAGTAGTCTTCCACAGCAGGGGAGTTCTGTAAATGTATTCACCCACTCCTCTCTGAATGGGTCTTTGGCGTCTTTCCAATCTTTCACCATTATTGAAAAGGCTGCAGTGAACAATCCTGTACATGACATCCTTCTTCACATGTGCAAGTAGGGATGGAGGGTAGATTCACAGAAGTAAGATTATTGGGTCAAAAGATGTATACGCCTTTGTAATGTTGTTGGAAATTGCTAGCTTTCCCAGCTTTCCCAGCTTTCCCTCCAGTCTGAATTTCCCACCAGCACTGTGTTTCCCCACGCCCTTACTTTTACATCATTGCCAATCCAGAAGGAACATGTCACATAAGGCCACGTACACCTATATTTGAGAAAGCATCATGTTTTCATCTGGCTTGGCAGGAGAGCGGGGAGTGTTCTTGTTTTGGCTCTGGAGAGAAGCCAAGGGCATTGTATTAGCTTATTACTCAGTGAAATACGTTATTGGGGGGAAGGGCAAAGCTAAAATAGTCATTTTGTTACTTTCTGATGACTTTTTAATTTCAAGCAGTATGGAGCTTGGAAACTAAAAATGGGTGGTAGGGCTTTTAACAATGTCTGTTCGGTCATAGATGTCTCAAACGTATTTTTGGCAGGAACTAGAAATCAGTCAATTTAGCCCGAGAATGCTAATTCCATATTTTGTGTTGCTTATTGAAGAGAGACCAAAACGCTCCAGTTACCAGATGAGAAAATAGCCATCGGCATTCAGATATTTTCACAGAAGAGCAGAGATGGCCTCATTCAAACACAGGTCACCCCTTCCCATGCACCCTGTGGGAAAGGCCAAAAGATTCCCTCAAAAGAGATTTGAATCAGCTTAAGTCCTAGGACAAGCATTTAATTAGGAGCCCAGAGTTCTGCTCCCCAATGCGTGGAGATTTTCTGGCTCTTGAAAATTTTGAGATCGCATGCTGTTTATTCGTAGTTACAGCAAATGAAAAACAACCCACAGGTCCAGTGAGGGCAGGATGGCCAACGACCGCCGGCCCTGCCTCTCAGGCTTCAGGGACAAGACTCCGGTGACCCCTGCAGCATCCCCAGGACTGAGCTCTCTGGGCCAAGGCAGAGAGCTTTCAGGCAGGTGGCACTCTTCCTGCTGGTAGGCCAGGTCTCCAGTGGGCTCTTGGGTCAGCTCTGAGGGCTGGTGTGTGATGCCCGCATCACTAATCTCCTCCCTCTGACAACATCTTCTTACCCCAATACTGTGGTCTGGTCTCCTGCCTCAGTTTCCATTTATAGGTCTTCTGTGGTCTGGCAGGATAATTCCAGGATCCTGTAAAATCCTGCCCAGCTCTTGTTAGCCCCTGGTCTCTTGGACTAGATTCCCCATCTCACTGCCAACTACACTTGGGCCCCATCCTATAAGTGAAAGAAGTCCTCCAGGGGCACAACTGAACTATGACCAAGAATCTCACACCACCTGGAGCCTCCCACAAGCTCAGACAAACTTCCCACCTCTCCATCCAAGACAGACCAAGCCTACAAGTACAACATTCAGCTGGGGTTTCCCTTAAACCGGTGTTTCTTGAGCTTGTATTTATGGATCCCCTAAAAGAAAAATTGTATGAACTTCCAAGTTTTTGTTGAATCCTTCTAATGTTCTTGTTACTTATATGTGTAGCA
The DNA here is from genome assembly GCF_025265405.1 of Mesoplodon densirostris. Classification (NCBI taxonomy): domain Eukaryota; kingdom Metazoa; phylum Chordata; class Mammalia; order Artiodactyla; family Ziphiidae; genus Mesoplodon; species Mesoplodon densirostris. The sequence continues at coordinate 4,197,693 of NC_082665.1, read as the reverse complement.
ATACTAGAATATGGGTAAATATATTACATTTATAGTTCATATGTAACTAAAACCCAAAGAGATTTATAAATGAAATGAAGCAAAACTACAATACCAATACCTGTCAAATTAACAATAGAAACTTAATGTGATGGATGATGCTGTTCTGTTAAAAATAAATCACCAAATGTTGGATATAAATTTTTCTTTTAAAATTTTCTATTTCTGTTTTATATTTTAGTTGATTCCTTTGGTTTTGAGAATAATGATTCCTCTTAGAGCTATGGTTGTTGTAACTATTATTTCTCTTTTTAAACAAAAAACCATTTAACCTGCAATCCATCACTTTGATGATCCAAAAAATGTAAGAGTCCACCCCAAAATATAATAAAAAATAACTTGTAATAATAAAGTCTGCACTGGGTGTTTTTATTTTTTCCAGAAATAAACCCACACACATATTACTTGCTGCTAATGACATGCTGGGAGTTTCTACAAAGAGGGACAGGATCCCCACCATTTGTTCACCCCCAGCAGGAGGACCACCCTCAGTGCTACAGTGCAGGTCAGGGTCTTGGTGGTCACCACTCCTCCTCTGATCTGTGTCAAGGTGACCACGGCTCACTCAACTTGGTCGGCGGCAAAGCTTCACTCGTATATTTGGCCAATTGACTACGATTATAAGTCCATTATAAGTAGATAATGAGGGCTCGTGGCTGCAGAAAACTTAAGGTGGTCATTCAGACAATCTAAACATGTGTGCAACACAGACACATGCACATGTGCACACTCATGCACACTTGTAAAAATAAGAATGAAAGCACAAAATTAAGACAACACTGTGATGTTGACCTGTTTCTGAAACACTGTGTTAAAAGCCTAGTAAACAAAGATTTGGAAGTGTGATAGCATTTGCTGGTGAGTATAAGAGCAGAGTCACACTCCCATACACCATTGCAGGGAATGCAAACTGGTGCAGCCTTAGGAAGAGCAATTAGAAAAATCTAACAAAATTTAAAACTTTCATACCCTCTTGACCCAGCTCCTGAAATGTGTCCATCACTTACTCCAAAGCACCAAATTATGCATGCTGGATATTTATTACCACATTGCTTAGAGGAGCCAAGTTTGAAAACAACCCACATTTCTAGCAGCAAAGGCTTTATTGGCATAGTATGGCACATCTACAGGCTGGAATAGTATACAACCATGAAAAGAATGAGGTTAATTTGTACATCCTTACAGGAAAGATGTTCAAGACACATTGCTAAGCAAGCTGCAAAAATTCTAAATATAAGAAGACCTCATCATTGCTTTAAAAATTAACATATGTTTTAAAATACAAAAGAATTTAAAGCAAATTGTTAAAATGGTTAATTTGGTCTTTTCCCCAAGATTTCTTTGGCTATTCAGGGTCTTTTGTAGTTCCATACAAATTGTAGGATTATTTGTTCCGGTTCTGAGGAAAGGGTCATAAGCATTTTGATAGGGATCACGTTAAATCTGTAGATTGCTTTGGGTAGTATGGACAGTGTAACAATATTACTTCTTCCAATCCATGGATATGGGATATCTTCCCATTTACTTCTATTATTTTCAACTTCCTTCATCAGTGTCTTACATTTTCAGAGTACAGGTCTTTCTCTTCATTGGTTAAATTTATTCCTAGATATTTTATTCTTTTTGATTGGATTGTAAATAGTACTGTTTTCTTCATTTCTCTTTCTCACAGTTCATTATTAGTGTATAAAATGCCACAGATTTCTGTATGCTAATCTTGTATCCTGCAACTTTACTGAATGATTTATTAGTTCTAATAGTTTTTTGGTGAAGTATTTAGGGTTTTCTACATATAACATCATGTCATCTGCAAACAGTGACAGTTTTACTTCTTTCCTTCCAATTTGGATGCTTTTTAATTCTTTTTATTGTCTGATTGCTGTGGCTAGGACTTCCAATATCATGCTAAGTAGAAATGGTGAGAGTGGGCATCCTTATCATGTTTCTGATATCCTTATCCTTATCCTTATCCTTACCATGTCTTAGAGAACAACAAAGCTGGAGGTATCATGCCCCTGACTTCAGACTAGACTACAAAACTACAGTAATCAACACAGTATGGTACTGGCACAAAAGCAGACACATAGATCAATGGAACAGAAGAGAGGGCCCAGAAATAAACCCACACACGTATAGTCAATTAGTCTACCACAAAGGAGGCAAGAATATACAATGGAGAAAAGACAATCTCTTCAATAAGTGGTACTGGGAAAACTAGACAGCTACTTGTAAAAGAATTAAATTGGAACATTGTCTAACACCATATACAAAAATAAAATCAAAATGGATTAAAGACTTAAATGTAAGACCAGAAACCATAAAACTCCTAGAAGGAAACAAAGGTGGAACACTCTTTGACATAAATTGTAGCAATATTTCTTTAGATCTGTCTCCTAAAGCAAAGGAAATAAAAGCAAAAATAAACAAATTGGACCTAATTAAACTTAAAAGCTTTTGCACAGCAAACGCAGCCATCAACAAAATGCAAAGACAGCCTCCTGAATGGCAGAAAATATTTGCAAATGATATGACTGACAAGGGGTTAATACCCAAAACATACAAACAGCTCATACAACTCAACATCAAAAAGCAACTTGATTTTAAAATGGGCAGAAGACCTGAATAGACATTTTTCCGAAAAAGACATACAGTTGGCCAACAGGCACATGAAAAGACGTTCAACATCATTAATCAACAGGGAAATGCAAATCAAAACCACAATGAGGTATCACCTTACACCTGTCAAACGCCTATCATCAAAAAGACCACAAGTAACAAATGTTGGTGAAGATGTGGAGAAAAGAGAACCCTAGTACACTGCTGGTGGGAATGTAAATTGGTGTAGCCACTGTGGTAAAGAGTATGGAGGTTCCTCAAAAACTTAAAAATAGCACTACCATACGACCCAGCAATTCCATTCTGGGTATTTATCTGAAGAAACGAAAACACTAATTTGAAAAGATACATGCACCCAAATGTTCACAGCAGCATTATTTACAATAGCCAAGATATGGAAACAACCTAAGTGTCCAACAACAGATGAATGGATAAAGAAGATGTGAGATATATATATATAGATATAGATAGATAGATATAGATATAGATATAGATATAGATATAAAGGAATACTACTCAGCTTTAAAAAAAAGAATGAAATCTTGTCATTTGTAACAACATGGATGGACCTAGAGGGTATTATGCTTGGTGAAATAAGTCAGACAGAGAAAGACAAATACTATATATGTTTTCACTTACATGTGGATACTAAAAACGAAAACAAACAAATATAACAAGACGGAAACAGACTCACAGATACAGAGAACTAGTGGTTACCAGTGGAGAGAGGGAAGGGGGGAGGGGCAAGATAGGTGGTGGGGATTAAGAGGTACAAACTACTAGGTACAAAATCAATAAGTTGTTACAAGGATATAATGTACAGCATACAAAATGTAGTCAATATTTTATAATAACTTTGTATGGAGTATATTCTCTAAAAAATATCAAATTACTATGTTGTACACCTGAAACCAGTACAATATGTCAACTATACCTCAATTTTTTTAAAATGGTAAATTTGCAGGGAGAAGTATGGAACTATGGGAGATTTAACTTTCTACTTCATATAGTAAGAAAGCAGAGTAACTTTTTATTTTATAATAGTGCATGCACGTGTGCCAGGCATTATTCTAGGGGCTGGTGATCCAGTGATGAATAAGCAGGATGGGTCCCTGCTCCCACGGGTAGCTATTCTACTGGAGAGACGGGCGATAAGCACGTGGATACGTGAGGAGGCAGAAAATGATCTGTGCTGTCATAGAAAACAACCAGGCACCGTGCTAAGGAGGGATGAGGGTGCTAGTGCAATGGCGTGAAAGTTTTCAATCAAAATCGGTCCTCCTCCGCCCTTCCCACTTGTTTTCCCCAGAGAAGATGGAGAGAGGGACATGCTCCCCTGGTGACAGGACAGGAGGCATCAGCATCGATTCCAGGCAGGAGGCAGATGAGCCGGTTCCCTTATTCTCGGGGCCCGTCTGTCCACCCCTTCCTGGGATGTGTGCTGTGGTTTGGGGTTACAGGCAAAGGGCAGGCGGGACCAGGCTCATTATAAAAGATTATAAAAAGGAGGATCTTAAAAATTATTGCCCAAATCAATAGACTCTGTTGCTTCATGAGGAATCTTCCGAAAACTATCTTTTATAAAGACTGTTATGTGCCAGGTGTTTTGCTTAGATTCACTCCAAGCTTTAGAGCATCAGGTAAGGCAACTATTCTTATCATAGAGTCCCAGGAGCCAGTGACTGGTGGTAGGGGGATTCGAACCCAGGTCTCATCTGGTAATTGGTCCATGCATATCACACCATCCTGCCTCTCCCCACTGGGCAGGTGACGATGAGCTGACCCTCTCCTGGTGCTCGCCTCGCATCCCTTCCACCATCGCTCACCCACCCAGGCTCCTTTCCAGGGGCCCTTCCCCCCGCCTCGGCTGTGACTCAGAACCGTGGAAACCCCCTGTTCTTCCTCGTGGCTCAGCAGGCACGGGCAGCCCCAGCCCAAGCAGCCGTCTCCTGGCAGGTGCTGAGTCAGCCCTGCCCCCGAGTGGCGACACACACACGTATGTCACAGCTAGTGTAACACACACGTGGTCACAGGCAGAGTCGAGGGCCTGGGGGTTTGAAGACAGCCTCAAAGGAAAGAGACAGATGTTCAGACTTTGCTCACATCACTTCAGGAACTCTGACAAAGCCCCCAGCCCAGAATGTTACCTGGAAAGGTTATTGACCAACGTTGCTTAGCCTGAGTCTGACAAAGTCACAAACAGACATTCCCGGATTAACGCAATGTGATTTAAGGAACAATCTCACACGTCCATCAGGTGGACCAGCTGTGGATTCAGATCAGCTCCAATCTTTAGCAATGTTAAGGGTATACTTTCTTGAAAAGAGTTACTCAGTTTCTCTAAGCCTCAGGTTCCCGATCTGCAAGATGGGCATGTTAATTCCTCACCCATAGGGTCGCTGGGAGGATTATCCGAGGTACTGAGTAGGGCTCACCTAGCACAGCCTGGCCCGTGACATGACAGAGGGGCACTAACGGGACCCTCATCTCATTGGTCCCTTCCAACGAAGAGGACAAATCCACTGCACAGCTGACCTTTTTCCTTCACCACTAAATTCTAGAGCTGAGGGTGGCAATGCCTAAGTTTCTCCTTCGGCCCCCGTGACCTCCCTGTTTGCCAAAGGTATTTTGCATAATTTCTCTTTTGAATCTTCCTCGCAAAGTGGAAACGGTAGCTTTCCTAGCTGGCCTCTATGACGACACTTCCAAGATCCTCAGAGAAAGCAAGCTCGTGCCTGACTGGGGCTTGAGCCCTGGAAATCCTGGCACTGCCTCTGCAGAAGGAGAAATGCTCGCCTCGGGGGACTGCCTTCCGCCCGTGGAAGACGGGCAATTCGTTTTGGAGGAAGCTCCTCCAGATAAATGATCAGTGCTGTTCTCTCCATATCTGCAGCTATTGGCGACCCTCTGCTCTGTTGGGCTCAGACAGTGTGAAACTGAACTTGTGCGAAATCAATTTTTCAAATCCATTTTGATTCTCGTAGAAAGCCATGTGCAACAGCAAGGAGGAGCACCCAGTGTTCCCTGGGCTCACCAGCCTGTCCGAGGTGAGTAGGTGACTCATCAGCTTTCCCCTCCCTCTGACGTGAAACACCAAAATCCGTTCATGCCTCTGCACCAGGGGCCGCCAAATGACAGCCCTGACCCCTCTGCCTATTTTTGTAAATAAAGTTTTATTGGAACACAGCTACGCTCGCTCACTTACATGATGCCCGTGGCCACGTCTGCACAATGACAGCAAATCTGAGTATTTGTGACAGAGACTGTATGGTCCCCAAAGCTGAAATTATTTTCCATCCGGCTCTTTACAGAAAAAAGTTGCAATCCCTGCTCCGCTCTAAATATCCATTAACTGTTTTATTCTTCTCTCTCTTTAGGGACTTCCCTGGTGGTCCAGTGGTTAGGATTCCACACTTCCACTGCAGGGGGCACAGGTTCGATCCCTGGTCGGGGAATGAAGACCCCGCATGCAGGGAATTAAGATCCCGCATGCGGCGCAACAAGGCCAAAAAAACACCAAAAAAACAAACAAACAAAACCCACTATATTTTTTAGAACAGTTTTAGTTTGCAGAAAACAAAAAATGTGCAGACATACCGAGAGCCCACATCCCCTGCCCCCAATTTGTTTCCCTACTAGTAACATCCTCATTTATATGGTGCATTTGTTACAACTGATGAACCAATTTTATTTGACACATTTTTATTACCTAAAAAGTTCATCATTTACATTAAGGTTCACTCTTGGTTTTGTACACTCTACAGGTTTTCACGTATTGTTTTATTTCTTCATTAAGATTTTTTTTTAATTACGAAAGTAATTACCTGTTTAACACAAGTTGGAACAATACAGATGATATAAGGAAAGCAGTGGAAGAGTTCCCCACCTGCCTTCTTCCCTTCCTGAGGGCAATACCCACACGGCCGATGTGCGTCTTCCCCTACCTGTTCCTGGGCGCACAGCAATTACACGCACAGAGGTCTGAGATTTTTCTAAACACAGTGCTAGACATGGTATTTCCCACGACACTGTATTCCATGGATACTGTCCTCAGATTTTATAATGGCTGCTGAATGTTCTATTGAATGCATGTGTCAAGGTTTATTTATTATATTATTATTATATATATAATTATATAATCAGTCTTCTTGTCCACCCACCTTGAAGCAGTTTGGGGAGCATCTCTTCAGAATAGATTCCAGCCCAGCCCAAAGGTATGGGCATATTTAACTTTGAGAGAAACAGAACAAAATGCCATCCAGAACGCTTGTGGCATTCACACGCCCATTCTCCCGCATGCAGCATGGGGTTGAGAGGTGAGAGGTAGATCCCAGGGCAACGGGGGCACTAGAAGGAGGGTTCCCATGGGTTAGGGCAACCCAGGGAGGCTTCCTGGAGAGGTGGGTTATGTACGGGAAGGTGAGCCAGACTCACAGCGTCTGGAGGAGTAGAAGGGGGTCCGCAGGACGAGAGCCCCCTGAGCAAAGGATGAGGAGCCCTTTATGGAGCCTGAGGTCACAGGCTGCTCCTTACAAATTGCATCAAACGTACGCCTTCTGGGAGGAAAAGACTCGGTAGTCAGGGCTGGAAAGTGGGTATAAAGTGCGCCTTCACCGGGGCGGAGGGAAGAGGCGCTGAGAAAGGGCACCATTGCGCATGCGTTCATGAGGCCAGGCACAGCCTCGCTCTCGGGCCACCGCCCAGGTGCCCAGTGTCGGGGTGGGGGTGGGAGGAGAGGAGAAGAAAGCAAGGGAGAGAGCAAAATGGAGAGGAGGGTGGACGGGAGAGAGGGAAGAGGGAGGGGAGGGCGGAAAGCACTGGCCTCCAAGTAACCCCCGGAAGACAGGACAGAATGCTCACAGCCATTGACTCACAGTGGCCCCAAACTGCAAACAACCCCGAGGGGCATTTATGATAGGACGGACAGACCGGGGTGCGGGCGTGCACAGAGCACCACACGGGCGGGAAGGAGAGCCAGGAGCTGCTCCTCATAACAGCATGGGGGGTGAGGGCACGGGGACGGCCCTGGGGGGCGCACATGGCCCTGGCGCCTGAGCTCTCCCTTCCCCCGCCCCCTGCCTCCTTTCTACCATCCTGACCTTGGCGGTAATAGCCTCCTGGTCACGCTGTCCACCTAAGCACACCTCCCTAAATAGCAGGCTTTCATCCTCCTTCAGCCAGTGTTTCTTCTCCTCAAGGCGCTGGGAGTGGATTTCCCCCAGGACGTGCTGGGAGAGGGTCCCATGGGATTTCTCTACCTTGTGAAGTTTCATGGAGCCGGTGCTTTCCTGTTCTGGGCACGTTCTTCTATGCGTAGCCTATTTCACAATAAAAAAGGTTCTCCAGCTTTAAAAATCTGAAAACCATTGGTTTACTCCTTCTCTTTATGCTATTTCTATTACATGTGCCATATATAGTATCCTATATATATTGTGTGTGTATGTATGTATATACATAGAGACAGGGACAGAGAGACAGGGATATATACTGATAATACATATATATAGTATATAGTAGATTATACAGAGGTACCCTGTATATATAGGTATATATGTATACCTATATATACACCTCTATTTATATATATATATATATATATATATATGCACCCAAGTATATATGCATATACATATATATATATACAGTACAGATTACAAAACAGAGGTATCCTGTATATATAGGCATATTTATGTGTGTGTATATATATATATATATATATATATGTGTGTGTGTATATATATATATATATAAATACAGTATCCTGTATATACAGGTATATATGTACACCTACATATACCTCTACTTTTACGTATATACATCTAGGTGTGTATATATATCTATATATGTATAGTTATATATACAGGATACCTCTATTTATGTAATCTGTACTATATACAATAACAGAAACAACAAAACGAGAAAACGCCCCCAAACATGTGAAGATGGCGGAATCGTGGCCTTCCAGTTCTGTGCTTTCTCAGCCCGTCTGCATGGAGATGTTTCCTGAGTCAGCCCCGCAGCGGCCCGGCCGGGCAAGCACAGCCATGACTGACGCTTAATCTTCCTGGGAAGCTGGCTCAGCGTCATTCATCTTTAAAAACCCTCGAGTGACTCATCCCACGGGGCCTGCACAGGACTAGGGCTGTCAAGACCTTTATGAGGCAACGTGTTTGCCCTCACTTCCCAGGCCAACTTAAGAAAGGGTGAGCAATTCAGGCAGCTGTGATTACAAAGAAAACAAAAAAAATTTTCCCTCCTCCCATGCTCCTGGAGAAGCCGAGGCACGGAGGGCCGCAGGTCATGTCGATGTGATCTTAGGCAATTCCTGCCGAGAGATTTAAAGTCTTGCACAAGCATTAGCAAAAATCATGATGGTCCCGTTCACAACCACAGCTTGAGAGTCGAAATTATCAACCCGCTCAAGAGCCACGAGTGAACTGTGGACGGTCTAGATCACTCTCCCTGAATCAGTTTCCCGGAATTTTATTTCATTTTTAGAGATCCTTCCTTCCCCCAACAAGGTGTTAAATTCCTGGGGCTGCCGTAACAAAGCACCACACACTGTGGGGGGCTTAAAGGAACAGAAATGTCTTCTCTCACAGTAGCCAGAACTCTGAAATCAAGGTGTTGCCAGGCTTGGTTCCTTCTGGAGGTTCTGAGGGGAATCGTCCTTCACCGCACCCCCAGCACCCGGCGGCTGCCAGCAGGCCTGGTGTCCCTGGTTTACAGAACCATCTCTCCAATCTCTACTTCCGTCTTCACGTGGCATGTGTCTCTGTGTCCAGGTTTCCCTCTTCTTCCCAGAGACACCAGGCGTGGCACTTAGGGCCCACCCTAATTCACACCCAGCATTATAGGACTGATGCTTATATGATTTGGGGGCCCTCGTTGAGGAAAAAACACAAAATCATTAAAGCAAAATTAGGTATAAATGTGAATTCATATTTAGAATGCAAACAAATTACAAGAGCTGCAGACATTCAGATGCCTTCCTTCTGCCATCTCTTTAGGTAATTTACCAGAAGTGGCTCTGTAGATTGTCTTCTGGCCCTGCTCCCTGCCTACAACACTCCATAGCTCCCAGAAGCCCTGCACATTCTTAGGGAACGTGCAGATGAAGGCCCTGGAGCTTGAGCTCATTTATTCCCAGGTGAAGCCCCCTCTGCCTGCAAAAGGAGGTACACTTTCAGGCCAGGCGGGTAGGAAAGGAAATGGGGCCAGCATGGGTATCAGAGTCTTGACAGGAGGGGGCAGCATGCTGGCTCGGCCTGAATGTTGCCGTCGCCATGGCCTGGGAGCCCGGCCCAGCTGGACAGCAGTGACCATGTTCCTCTCTCACCTCCCAGCCTTCTCCTGCTCCCCCAGGCACCCCCGCTCAGAACCAACAACCAGGAAGGGGGGCTCACTCCAGCAGCAATGTGCAATTCGTGCTCCCTGCCCCCCAGCTCTGAGAACTTCACTGGAAGCACGTAAAGTCATGCCACAGCTTGAAAGGCACATCCTGAATTGCCCCAGATTTATGTCCCATGTAAGATAGGGATGTAATCACAGCCCTCTGCTGTGATCCAGCCAAATGAAAGGTGTTAGTGAAAGGACAAGTGTAATTGGGCCACCTGAAGCCCCTGATGACAGGGCAGAGCCAGGCCCCAGGTTAGACTCTCCCGAGGACCGCCAGCCTGGCTGGGGCCCGCTGGCCTGATTTGGGAGGGAAGGAGAACAGAGCTGGGTGTCGGGGGGAGCAGGAAGCCACGCTGCCCCCGTCCCCAGCCGTCCCCTTTCTCTCTCAGTCATTATTCTTCTCCCTGCCTGCCACCTGTCTGTCCAAGCCCCACCGCTTCTCAAGGTAGAGGGTTGGCCCAAGAGTCCTGAGTGGGCTGCTTGTGTAAGGCACAGGGGGTCTTCTCCCTATACACCCCATATTTAAGCTCGGCCCTTTTAAGTATGCTATTAAATGGCCGGCTACAATGGAGATTTTGGCAGGATCCCAAATCTCTTCCTTATGTCCTAGAATTCTGTTCATTTGTCCATCCACCCGTTCATCCATTCATCATTCATCTTCCATCATCCATCCATCCATCATCCATTAATCCATCATCCATTAATCATCCATCCATCCATCCATCCATCCATTGATCCATCCATCCTTCATCCATCATCCATCATCCATCCATTCATCCATCCATTGATCCATCCATCATTCATCTATCCATCCATCCATTGATCCATCCATCCATTCATCATTCATCTTCCATCATCCATCCATCATCCATCCATCCATTCATCATTCATCTTCCATCATCCATCCATCATCTATCCATTCATCCATCCAGTTATCCATCCATCCATCATTCATCTATCCATCCATCCATCATCTATCATCCATCCATCCATTGATCCATCCATCTGTTATCCATCATCCATCCATTCATCCATCCATCATCCATCCATCCATTGATCCATCCATCCATCCATTGATCCATCCATCTGTTATCCATCATCCATCCATTCATCCATCCATCATCCATCCATCCATTGATCCATCCATCCATCCATCCATCCATTCATCATCCATCATCCATCCTTTCATCTCGTAGCAAAGTATTGAGCACTTGCTACTCTGCCAGGGTCTATACTTGCTTCTGAAGCTACAGAGCTTTTCAAGACCAGAGTCCTGCTGCCAGGGAGCCTTTGGTCTCTGGAGGAAGCAGACAGCATGTTTGCTGTGGGTCATCTGCGGTCACAGGGCACAAGCAGCATGGCTCAGCTGGTGAGTTGCCCCTCCACCATCACCACCTTCATTCTCTGGCTCTTGGTCCTACTTCTCAGCAGCCCTGGTTTCAAGGTAGGGAGCACCCTCCACCCGCACTGCTCCCTCCCTGCTCCAAAGCCTGGGAGTCTGGAGGAGGAGGACTCCTCACCCCAGGCAGGGGTGATTAGCAACCTCACCCTTGCCAGTCTGCACAGGACTGCCCCGGAGGCCACAGCAGCTCGAGAATGCTCTGCATTTTTCTCATTGCAATAAAGGTACAAAGCGTACTTCTGGAGGAGGGAAGCCAAGAAATCGTGCCCTTTCAGGTACATTCTTGGCTGCTGTGTTGGGGATTATGTATGTATTATGCTTTTTTAATTTTTTTGCACGGGGGAGGTAATGCTTTATTTGACAGTTTATCTCTTTGACTCAGGCCTGAGGAATGCCTCCCCACCCACCTCCTGACCTCTAGACCCCTCAGCCCTGCCAGTGAAGCACAGGGGATGTGTAAGAGAAGGCCGGGAGGAGTGATGCCCATCAGAGGGGGTAGGGGGGCAGCTGAGGAGCTGAGGCCGGGAGCAAGGTGCTAGAGGCTCCAAGTGGAGGCAGCCGAGAAAGGAGGAGAGAGCCAGCCCTGCACATCTTCTGAGCCACGGCATTGCCTGATGTGGTGCTTTTTTCTGCCCAAAGACAAACCTTGGCCTCCCCCCCAGCCCTGAGATTCACCCTGTGCCAGTTCTAGCCTTGACACATCGAGTGACTTAGGAAGAGTCAGGGTGTCCTCTGCCTGAAAACGAGGCTGGTAACATCTGTGACCTCACAGTGTGCCCTGAGACCCAGCGACTTACTAATTCTTCAGAGCACGTGGTCAGGCACTCTCCGAGAGCTTGGGTCAGGCAGACCACACAACTCACCTGGCCTGGGAGGTGGCTGCTAACAGAGGGACGATTTTCCTGCGTGCCCGGCTCCATCCCTCCTGAGTTGCCCATGACCTTGGCAAGGCCCTCCACTTCTGTGGGTCTCCTTGCTTATTAAACAGTGATGATGGGAAAAACAGTATCTCCCTCGATGGAAGGTCGTGTAGTTTCATAGTTATCGGCTTTGAGCTCCCAGGAGGACGGCACGGAGGAGCTACAAGGTGTTATTAGCAGTAACTGGGCCTGCAGCTGGGTCACCTTCAAAGTGGCCAGACTCAGTTTACTTCCCCCAGTTCTCTTCTTCCTTCTCAATCTCTCTTCTCTGTCCTGCTCGCTAATGAGTCCCCCTTTCCACTCCCCACAATCCCTTTCTCATTCTTGTCTCACCTGCAAGTTCCTCTCACACTTTCCCTCCTAGCTTAAGACTCTCCACAACAAGCATTCTGCCTCCAAAATGATGGGACACCACACAAACAGAACGTGCAAAGCCCTGGGGAGCAGCGCCTAAACCTCAAGCTAGAGAAGTAAAGGTTGTCCATACATCCACCCACCCACCCACCCACCCATCCAACTAACCAACTATGCATCCATCCATCCTTGTCTCCATTCACCTATCCAGCAACTCACCCACACAACCAACCATCCATCTATCCAACCATCCATCCACCCATCTACCCATCCACCCGCCTAAACAATCAACCACCTATCCATTCATCTATCCATCCACCCGCCTAACCAATCAACCACCTATCCATTCATCTATCCATCCGTCCATCTATCCACCCATCCACCCACCTACCCACTCATCCACCTATCCACCTATCCATCCATCCACCCACTCACCCATGCATCCATCCATCCACCCATCTACCCATCCACCCGCCTAACCAATCATCTACCTATCCATTCATCTATCCATCCACCTATCTACCCATCCACCCATCCACCTGCCTAACCAATCAACTACCTATCCATTCATCTATCCATACACCCGCCTAACCAATCAACCACCTATCCATTCATCTATCCATCCACCCATCTACCCATCCACCCATCCATCTGCCTAACCAATCAACTACCTATCCATTCATCTATCCATACACCCGCCTAACCAATCAACCACCTATCCATTCATCTATCCATCCACCCATCTACCCACCCACCAACCATCCATCCATCCACCCATCCATCCTTCGAACCCCTGCCCCACACCCAAGGCTGACATTGGCAGGCCTATGGTAGGTGCTGGGACACGCAGATGAACTCAGACCTGCGTCTAGTTCCCAGTCGGGCAGCAGAGCACAAGACTCACCTGGGAAGGTACATGCGTGACGGTGCCCTGCTTCTCGCAGGAGCCCCTTGTCCTGCCCTACTCATCCCCCACAGGCCTTTCTTCATTCTTATCACTCCTGATCTACACTCCACCCGCTCCTCTGCAGGGGTGAGGGTGTCAGAGGACAGACACAGGGGGATGACGCTCCCCATCTCTGACTCCCGGATTTTCTCTGCTGAGGACATCATGCAGACGGCCATATGTGGGCCCAGAAGAAAGCATCCAAAGCTGGGGGCAGTTTCCTGAGGAAAGTCGAGCCAGGAGAGAAGCAGCGGATCCGGGTGGCTCCTTGCCCACCGCCCACTGTGGGCTCTGGACTATGCCCTGAGAGCCCAAGGGGTGGCCCAGGGACCATCGGCTTCAGAACCCCCAGGGGGCTTGTTTAAAATACGCACATTTCTGGGCCAGCCCTTTTGGATTAGGGTCTGGGAGAGCCCAGGCATCCGCGTGTGAACAAATTCCCAGGGATCCCTCGTGCGTGGAGTTTGAGAACCGCGGCTCTGGACATCAGAAGTGAAGTGGCTTGTCCCAAAGTCCCTAAACCTATCAGCGCCAGGCCTTGCCTGTGTGGCCGGATTGGGGGCTCTAGGAGGGCCCTTGCTCCTGGGGCTGTGGGCTTTCGCCCTCTTGCTCTCAATCCTGAACCCAGGTCCACAGGCCAGCTGTGATGCAGGAGAAGCCTTGGGTTTGCAAAGGACAGGGGAGACAGCTTCTCCCACCTTTCAGGGTTTGGGGCCCGGCCAGCCCCAGGAAAAGTCCAGGGCGGTTCAAGCCCAACTTCAGGTCTCTGACCCCCTCCAGCCCTTCCTGCTCTTCATCTGCCTCCGTCACCTCTGTTCTCACACTACTTGCCTCACTTATTAGAGAGGGAAGTCTATGGAAGAGGGAACTTTATTTTATGGGTCTTTCTATGATCTGCTGGGCAACCTGCCAGACGTTTTCTATAACAACCTGTGAAGTGAACCTGCTTTCCTTCCCTCCTTCCTCCCTCGCTCCCTCCCTCCTTCCCCCTCCCCCCTTCCTTCCTTCCTTCCTTCCTTCTTCTTTCTTTCCTCCCTAAAATACTTCCTAGCCCAGTGCCTGCAGTGTGCCAAGCACTGCTCTAGACCCCAAGAAAGGCAGCATCTCACAGAGCTCACATTCTTGTGGGAGAGACAGACACATACAAACAAGCAGTAAATCTGTCATATGTCAGGTGGAGGTAAGCCCCTTGGGAAAGAGGAAGCTGGGAGAAGGAGGGGATTGTTTGGGAGGGTGCCACAATTTTAAATTGGACATTCAGGTGCGATTTGAGCAGAGACCTATGGAGGTGAGGAGCACCCCAAGCCCCTAACTGGGGGAAGAGGAGTCCAGCCAGCAGGTGCAAAGGTCCCGAGGCAGGATCATGTTGATGGTGTTTGAGACACAGTAAAAAGGCCAGTGTTGTTGGAGGGGAGTGACCGGCGGGAACAGCCGCAGGAGCTGAGACGGGAGGGGAGCAGAGGGTGACAAATCACCGACGACTTCACAGCCGAAAGCAGCGACTGTTTTATATGTTCAGGAGTCTGCAATTTGGGCTGGGTTCAGCTTGGGTGTGTGGGGGTGTGTGGATCTTTTGCTGGTCTTGCCAGTGGTCCTGGTGTGGCTGCTTTTAGCTGGCATGTGAGACGGGGGGCTAGCCAGAACAGGGGTGCTGGGTGGCTGGGCTCCTCTCTCCATGTGGTCCCCTTTCTCTCCCTTCTGTGGACTCTCTCGTTCTCTCCATGTAGCTCTCAGGCAGAGGAGCTGGCCTTCTTGTGTGGTGGCCCGGAGTACCCAGAAGTGCCAAAGTGGAGGCTGCCATGTCTTCTTAAGGCTTAGACCCACAAATGGCCACTTCTCCCACATTTTATGGGTTACAGTGGGTCACAGGGCCAGCCGGATTGAAGAGAAGGGGACCACGCGAGGTAGTGTGGTTCATGGGGGACCACAGATGTAACAGACACCACCAGGGAGAACGGATCATGGAGGGCAAGGACCAGAAGCAGCAGCATCACCTGGGGAACTTGGTAGAAATGCAGATTATCAGGCCCAACCCAGACCTACCACAACAGAATCTCTGGGGGCGGGGGGAGGGCAGGTGCCCTCAGGAATCTGGTTGCTTGCAGGCTCTCCACCTGATTTCACATTCTCAGTGCCATTTGAAAATGATGGATCTACGGCTTTGTTGAAAGGACTTTGGCTTTGTTTCAAGCTGGAGGCCACTGGGGGGCTTGGAGCGGGGGGCTTGGAGCAGAGGTCTAGTAAGAGAACCATGTTAATAAAAGGGCGAAGACACATAGGAGGCCAGGATGGAGATGGGGATTAATACAATGACATGGGCGACAGAACGGTGGTGGCCCAGATGGTGCTGGAGGTGATGAGACAGGCTGAATTCTGGTTCCAGCTTAAAAATGGAACCAGCAAGATCGTCCCACTCGCGGAGAGTGGGATGTGAGTGCAGTGGGGGATCCCAAGGCAGGATTCTGGGGTCCGAGAAAGAGTGGACGGTGAAAAGGCGAGGGCCATGGCCGCGGAGTGACAGAGCCCGTAAAATGGTGTTGTTTTCAGCCTCGACTTATTGGGTGTTTGGTTACGCTCTGCGTCCTCTCAGCTGGAACAGCCAGAAGAGTGGAATTGCCGTCTGCTGCGTTGGGTAAGAAACAAATTTGGAGTGAAGTAGGTTATCAGGAGTTCAGTTTGGACCCATTAAATTTGGGATGCTCAAATAGAGCTACCATATGACCCAGCAATCCCACTACTGGGCATATACCCTGAGAAAACCATAATTCAAAAAGACACATGCACCCCAATGTTCACTGCAGCTGTATTTACAATAGCCAGGACATGGAAGCAACCTAAGTGTCCATTGACAGATGAATGGAGAAAGAAGACATGGCCCATATATACAATGGAATATTACTCAGCCATAAAAAGGAATGAAATTAAGTTATTTGTAGTGAGGTGGATGGAGAGTAAAGTAAGTCAGAAAGGGAAAAACACTGTATGCTCACACAAATATAGGGAATCTAAAAAAAAATGGTTCTGAAGAACCTAGGGGCAGAACAGGAATAAAGACACAGATCTAGAGAATGGACTTGAGGGCACAGGGAGGGGGGATGGTAAGCTGGGATGAAGTGAGAGAGTGGCATGGACATATATACACTACCAAATGTAAAATAGTTAGCTAGTGGGAAACAGCCACATAGCACAGGGAGATCAGTTTAGTGCCCTGTGACCACCTAGAGGGGTGGGATAAGGAGGGTGGGAGGGAGACGCAAGAGGGAGGAGATATGGGGATATATGTATATGTATAGCTGATTTACTTTGTTATACAGCAGAAACTAACACAACATTGTAAAGCAATTATACTCCAATAAAGATGTTAAAATAAATAAATAAATAAATAAGTAAGTAAATCTGGGCTGCTCACAAGACATGAGGGCAAATATACAGGTTGAGAATTTGGGGAGAAGTCCATTCTGGAGAGAGAGAAATTTTGGAGCTGCATATAGTTCGGTCAGCTTCTAGGACTGGATGGGTCTCCTATGGGGTGACTGTGAATGGGAGGGGAAGGAAGTTGACACAAGGAGGGGATACACAAGGAGATGGAAGAGGCATGGCCAGCCAGACAGAATGAGAGTGGAGAAGGATGCCTCCAGGAAGTAGACCTGCTTAACGGTCAAAGGTATGACTCATAAAAGGTGAGCATAGGTCAATGACTTATCGATCTCAATAACCAGGACAGTAAAGCTGGTTCCAAAAGAACAGAAGGAATGAAGGACTGAGGTCTGTGACAGAAGGCGTGCTGGGATGCTGCTGCTGCATCGAACAGGGCTCCCTAGCACAATAATACCCTCCCATTGGGTGGTGATCTGTTGGTTGATAAATTATTAGCATCTCTACAGGACAAAGTTCAACTGTGTTGTGATCAGATAGAATCATTTGCATCACTCACAGTTTTCTACAAGTTAATGTGAACCTAGCAGAGTTGTCCAAAAAAACCCGAATTAGAAAATAGTCCAAACAAAAGGCACCTGCCCCAGTGGGTCCCTAGTGGTCTCCAGCTTGTCATTGGACGGTCCTCGTGTGGTCTCCTGAGACCTTGCTCCACCCAAGAGACAAGAACTTGGCCGCTGGGTCCTGGCTGTGGCTGCCGCTTGTCGCAGAAGAGAAATCCAGGCTGGATTTTGGGTTTTCAGAAGCCTAAGCCTAGCTGAGATCACACGGCCAGAGAGTGACAAGTCAGACGCAGGCTCAGGTGTCTGACACTGAGGCTCCCAGGTCCTGGGTCCCGTGAGCAGCTTTCCCATGAGCTCACTCCCTCCCAGGAAATGGTCCCAAGGGGAAAGCAATGTCTCACCCAAAAGGAATGATCCTCAGGCAGGGACGTGCCTGAGCTGGGGGGAAGACCTCAAATACCTTGCCTGAAAATGCAGTTTCTATCCACTCTCCTTTGTACAATGTTCATTGCACCCAAAGGGCATCTAAAGACCTACGGACTGTGATATCGCTTATATGCGGAATCTAAAAAGAAATGATACAAATGAACTTATTTACAAAACAGAAACAGACTCACAGACTTAGAGAACGAACTTAGCGGTTACCAGTGGGAAGGGTGGAGCGGTGGAGGGATAGTTAGGGAATTTGGAATTGACACATACATCCTGCTATATTTAAAATGGATAACCAACAAGAATCTACTGCATAGCACAGGGAACTCTGCTCAATATTATGTAACCACCCAAATGGGAAAAGAGTTGAAAAAGAATAGATACATGTATATGGATAACTGAATCACTTTGCCGTACACCTGAAATTTTCACAACGTTGTTAATCAACTGTACTCTAATATAAAATAAAAAGTTAAAATAAAAAATAAAAAAAAATAAAGACAGACCGAAGGCCAAAGACCCCAGCCCCGCCGAGCCCCTGCAGCTCACTGGAGTGAGGTCTTCGCGTTTCCCGTGAGCAGAGCCAGGCTCATGGCTGGAGGTGCTTCTCTGAGGGATCCCCTCACTGAGGTGGGTGCTAACATTTGGGGTAACAGAGCAAGCCAGAGACTTCCACTGGATCTGTCTTTTCAGCAGAGGTAATGAAGATGCAGAAAGAAGGAAACTATCCTATGGGGGCTGCGGGAGAGGGTGGTGCAGGGAAAGCCAGAGCAAAGTGCAAAGGGGGAGCTCCAGGGGCTTCTCACAGTTTCATGGCAGGACACTGAGGCAGCCTGGATCTTACTGGAAACCCCAAGATGAACAATAACCCCATTGATCCGCCTCCTGTGGTGACAATCGGACACTCAGCATCGAGGGAACACAATAGTCCTGTTTCCTGCCCCTCCCATCCCCCCACCCCCTTCTGAAGGCTGACTGGCGTATCTGTTGGTCACAGGGTGACAGGCAAGGCAGCATAAACGTTCATTTGAGACTGTGTTTATCGCTGTCTTTTCTTTTCGTACAAATGGAGACAGTTCCCAAGTTCTAAAAAGCGAAAGTGATAAGAGATAAAATAGCTCCAGAAAAAACACCCAAGTTAGTCATTCAGCGGTAAACTTTCCTGAGTTTTAGTAACTTCGCCATCTTTACCCCTAGAAAAGACCTTCCAACAGCTAATTCCTTGGAGGTGGCAGAAAGGGCTGTCAGAGAAGTGGTCCCTTCTCTGAGCTCCAGGGGCTTAAATTCTCTCAGAAGCTCATCCATGCCTCTCAGCCTGGGATCTCCTGGGGGCAGAGTAAAGGGGCTACTGATGCTTCTCCAAGTGGCCTGAATTTCAGGTCAGGATGGGAGTGTCTGAACCAGCCAGATTCAAAGGGATAGGGTCTATTTTCTCAGAGAAGAACTGTAGAGGAATTCAACCAGGAAGCTGTATTTCCCACTCAAAACCACAGGGCAACTATCCACTGCCCATGAAATTCCCTCGGATGAGAGGTGAGACCCCAGGGATGGTAGGGCTGGCCGAGACACAGTGGAAACCGTGTGATTAGGGTGGTCCTTGGAGTCCTGTTCTGAGGGCTAAGGTCTGAGTGCAAATGGGAGAAGAGAACCGTCAGTGAGATTTTGGGTGTCCTTGTCTTTTTTTTTTTTTTTTTGGTTGCGCTGGGTCTTAGTTGCAGCAGGCAGGCTCCTTAGCTGCGGCACATGGGCTTCTTAGTTGCAGCAGGCGGGCTCCTTAGTTGTGACATGCAAACTCTTAGTTGGGGCATGCATGTGGGTTCTAGGCCCCCTGCATTGGGAGCGTGGAGTCTTAACCACTGTGCCACCAGAGAAGTCCCGATTTTGGGTGTCTTTGAAAGCAGTTTTTGTGACCAAAAAAAAAAAAAGACCACTGTTTGTTTTTAATTTTAAATTAATACCAAATCAATATGATTTTAGATTAATATTGATTCACATTTTAATATCTGGCTTTCCTTAGGTTTTGTAGTTCAACCTGTATATTAAATTTTATTTGTAAATCCAGGAAATTCTAATATCACTTTCAGGAAGCTTCATTCGATTAATATTTGAACAGCTCAATTTGAACTGCTAAACTTCCGCATGTAATCAGTCACGTTTACAAACCTAATAAGTCTAATTTCCTTAAACATTTTAAATTGCATTTGTAAATGTATTATTTTCTTTTAAAATTACTTCAAATGTCTCCAAGAAGCAAAAGCCCCCCAAGCACTAAACTTGTTGCACTAAATCTAACCAAGAGAGTTTGAATGGGGTGAATATCAAGTGTCCTTGACTGTCCCAAAACCTTGTACAAGTTTAGCAAAATGCTCTTACACTTTTCCACTTAAATCACACTTAAATCAATTACTCCGTGACACAACTTAAACCCAAATGGCAAGGCTAATCTGACAGTTATTGTTGCCAAATTCTCTTAGTATTTCACGTTAAATACCAAACACGCCTAGTATTTTTGTTCTAAACTTAATCCTCCAATACTAATATTTGTGGTTGATTCCTCCATCGTTTTCATATTTAATTCTAGGCCTTCCTGGTATTAAAAGACTCTTGCCAAGTAAGAAAACAATTCTACCTTCCTAGGCAGACTGGGGTGCTCCTCCAAGGGACGAAGTTGCTTATTAACCTTTCAACTTGGACTCCAGATCTGACTTTTCCCTAATACACAAGCGGCCATGTTGAGCCTTTCAGGGCCACAGTGGCACCCGGCGCCTTGGGCAGAGCAGCCTTGGACCCAGGCCCCTGCATTTTCCTCAGCCCCACTTTTGTCCCTCCTGGAGCCACCCCCTCCCAGTGGCGGTTCCCTCACTGACTCCTCTTCCCTTCCTCGGTCATCATCACCCTCTACTTTCTGGCTGTACATCCCACCATGCGGAATAAAGACGCATTCCCCCCACCTCCACTCCCTGTTACCAAGGTCTGGGCAGGGGATGTAAGTGGACATGGAATGGGCAGTGTCCACACCGTCTGGGGAGGTGGACTCAGCCTCCTTTCCTTTCCTCTTCCTTCTGGCTGGAGCTGGAGATGCCATCTTGGACCACAAGATGAAGGCCAAATGCTGGGGATGCCAGAACCAGACATCACCACTGGATCAGGCTCAACTAATTGGCTTTCTTTCTAATTTTCCCGTCTAGTTTTCAGGACCACCATGCATGTGGGTATTAACATGGCTTCCCCTGGATCCAGCACATTCTCATAGCTTTGCCTGGCTCCACATTTACGACACTGAAGTCACACTGTCAACAAGATCAATGGGTGAAAATCCAAGGTAAAAGGATGCCGATGTAAGGTGACGTGTCCATGGATGTTCCAGGCCAAAAGATGGGCAACAGCAGTGCCAATGTGGGGAGCGGAAGATGTATGTTCATTATTTAAGACAACAAATAAACAACTGAGCACAAGGAGAAAGCTGAGGAAATCAGAAAGAAAACCCCAGTGCCAAGGAGAAAGACCCCCAGTGCCAGGGTGCGTCTGCACCTCCTCTAACCAGAGTACTCCCAAGGTACAGGTGGAAGGGAGCCGTCAGGCCACAAGACCAAACCTGTATCGCAGGTACTAGAATTACTCACATATGGGACCCTTTGTTTTTATGTAATCCTATATCTAGTTTCATTCAGCCAAAATATTGGCTTCTCTCCCAAAATTTCCTTGTTTTTCAAAAGTCCCAAGTGAAAAGACCTCATTCAGGTGTTGTTAAAATGATTTTACAATAAAAAAAATTGTAAACAGTTGAAAACCACCACCAAGTGGATGCAGATTAAATAAATTATGGTAAATCCTCATAACAGAACCCTTTGCAGACATTAAAAGTGAGGCAGAAGATTTAATGAGGGGAAATGTTTGTAGTCTGTGAAAAAAATTATGTAACTTTTTATATTGCATGATCCCAATTTGGCATAAATAAATATTTGTAGCTTTTAAAAGTTAAATTTTAAGCAACAACAGCAACCAAAAAAAAAGTCAGCAGTAAATCATTAAAAAATAAACAGTTTTAATAACCAGCAAGGATTGTATTGCATTCAATATTTTGTAATAACATATATGGAAAAGAATCTGGAAAAGAATAGATATATATGTGCATCATTGAACCGCTGTGCTGTACACCTGAAACTAATACAACATTGTAAATCATCCATACTTCAATAAAAAATAAAAATAAGAAAACATAAACAGATTGAATCCAGATTCACCCCTCATTTCTCCTGGTTCTAGTGGAGACGGCCTTGATCGAGTCTATTAGAAACCAGCGCAGCCAGAGGACAGCTCTGCTCAGCTCTGCTGGAGAAGGAGACCTCACACCACCCATGCGTGGAGTAAGCATTTTAAGGCTCCAGATGATAGAACGTACAGGAAATGTGCTCTTTCTTTCTTTCTTTCTTTTTTTTTTTTTTTTTTTGGCCACACTGTGTGGCTTGTGGGATCTTAGTTCCCCGACCAGGGAGTGAACCTGCGTCCCCTGCACGGGAAGCACGGAGTCTTAAGCACTGGGCCGCCAGGGAAGTCCCAAAGTATGTATTTTTTTTTTTTTTTTTGGAGGTGTGCTGTTTCCAACATCTAGCTCGTGCAGGATGAATGAACATCTGATGTGGATTCAGAAAATCTGGATATTTACTTTCCACTTGACCTTGAGCAAGTTCTTCCATCTCAGTTGAGTGAAGTGGGCTATGCAGCTTCCCCACGAACTCAGTGCAGGACCACCGTGAGGATGGAAGACAAGGTAGTGGATGCAGCTTGAAGGTGTCCAGAGAAGTGGGAAGGAAGCTTCCTTCTGTAGGTTTGTTGGGTCTGGGTTTTCACTTCGAGGAACATCTCTGCTCCTCATACATCGGTGTTGCCCTATTAGAGAAAAAAATCTGTTTTTACCCTGCTTTCTAAAACACGTTTATCACACTGAGGCCAAGCAGAAGAGACTCGTGAACTCCATATAAGCCTCATCAATTGATTTGTGTGTGTGTGTGTGTGTGTGTGCAGCTTAGACTCTAGTTCCTATTTATGTATGTATGTATTTATTTTATTGAAGTATCGTTGATTTACAATGTTGTGTCAGTTTCTGCTGTACAGCAACATGACTCAGTTATACATATATATACTCTTTTTCATATTCTTTCCCATTATGGCTTATCACAGGATACTGAATAGAGTTCCCTGTGCTCTACAGTAGGACCTTGTTGTTTATCCATCCTATTGCTATACATAATAGTTTGCATCTGCTGATCCCAGACCCCCAGTCCATCCCTCTCCCACCCTCCTCCCCCTAGGCAACCACAATCTGTTTTCCATGTCCATGAGTCTGTTTCTCTTTCATAGATAAGTTCATTTGTGTCATATTGTGCCGTGTAAGTGCTATCATATGGTACTCGTCTTTGTCTTTCTGACTTACTCAGCTGACTTTTAGTCATGTACCCCGAGCCGGCTCCTTTTAGCTCCCAGTGAGGTCTGTCCTTAACCCTCTCCGTGCATCTGGCTGTGTGCGGCTCCCACACCTGCTTGCGTGCCCGGGGTCCCCCCCAAGGGGCGAGCTGGATGAGCAGCAGTTCTGGAGGAGAGCAGCGTCTTCCTCCGTGTTGCTGAGCTGCCCGGACGCACATCCCCAGGGTAACAGCAAAACACAACACGCTCCTGCTCGCTCTATTCCTAAGACTCACAGCTCCTACGACCTGCCGCCAGGGCCTGGACGCCAGGGTCCCGAGCTCAGAAGGGCCCAAACTTGGTTTAAAGCTCTGCTGTCGATGTCTTGAAATTCCTAATACTTTTTGAACAAGGAACATCGTGGTTTTTTGTTTTTGGGTTTTTTTTTTTTTTGCGGTACACGGGCCTCTCACTGTTGTGGCCTCTCCCGTTGCAGAGCACAGGCTCCGGACGCTCAGGCTCAGCGGCCATGGCTCACGGGCCCAGCCGCCCCGCGGCATGTGGGATCATCCCGGACCGGGGCATGAACCGGTGTCCCCCGCATCGGCAGGCGGACTCTCAACCACTGTGCCACCAGGGAAGCCCAGCATCGTGTTTTTATTTCGCTCTGGGCTCTGACGAGTCAGTGGCCGGCCCTGCCTGCCCCACCCCCGCTCCTGCCCGGCTCCCTGCACCTCGAATCTGTCATCACCTCTGCAAGGATGAGGGGTGTCATAAGGAAGGAGCCTGGGAGGAGCAGAAGGAAGTAACAGGGGAACAATGCGGCAGCTAGAGGAACAGGTGTGGGGAACCTGGAGGGCGTCTCACTTCATCCCTGCATCCTTCTTTCCGAATTCCAGGAAGGGGCGGCGAGCTGCGTTCTGCTTTGCAAAAAGCAAAGGAGAAACGGCTCTCCGGTCTTCTGACTCGGCCACACTTCTGAAATGCAACAAGGGGTAAACATGATCATTCCGTGTAGATCTCAAAATCCTTTACAGTCATATGGAATCTCTAATCTCCTTTCCTGGGGTTCGTGCTTTCAGCTTTGCAGCCAGGAATAGAGGGCTCTGGCTGGAGCCTGGCAGGCTCTCCCCATCAGCACTGCCCCTTGCCTGAGGGCTCCTGAAGGCTGCTGCTCTTGTACGTGGCTCAGTCCCTCAGCGAAGTCATTGAAAGTCACTCTTAGTCGTTTAAATGTGAGAAACAGGACCTGATAAATGTCTTATTTGTTCATAGAGCAATGATTCTAAAAGCAAAAAAGAAATGGAATTTTCTAAACACTTTCTCATTGTTTCCTATCAGACCTTTAAACAAAGCACACATTTATGAATGGCTAAAGCCTTAAACTCTAATCCAGTGATCTTAGACCTAGGGCGCTGCCTGTAATTTACAGGTGAAGAAAGAGAAGACAGACCAGAGAGGCGGAGTAACTCGCCCAAGATCACACAGCCAACAGCAGAGCCAGGGTTAGAATCCAGTTCTTCTAGTTCTCAGGCCAGGGCCTGACAGAGCAGCCAGAGGGGAGGGAGACAAAGTGTCAGAGGCAGACATGGCAGGAGACCCCGCTGTGGGCCCAGGAGCTCGAAGGGCTGCCCCTTAGGCCCATCTCCCAGTCCCCAGGGAGTCCTGGTCCCCTGGCGGCGCTAACAGGCAGCAGAGAAGGAGGTCAAGGATGGAACCAGTCTGTATTTGATCTGAGATGTCAGCACCTGTTAGCACATTAGTGTGGAGGTTTCTTTGTTGTGGTTACTGTTTTGCATTTCTTATTACACAACACTTTTAAAAAACAGTTGTATTGAGATTCATTTCACATACCACACAATTACCCATTTAAAGTGTACAATTCAGTGTTGCTTAGTATATTCACAGGTGTGCAGCCATCATGACAGTCAATTTTAGAACATTTTCATCACCTCAGTACCCACTTATCTACTTACTCTCCGTCTGTATGGTTTGGCCTCTTCTGGACACTCCTTACAAAAGGGATCACACAGTCTGTGGCCTTTTGCGTCTGCTTCTCTCACTCAGCATCTTGTCCCCAAGCTTCATCCATGCTGCACCTCGGGTCAGGACCATTCCTTTTCCTGGATGGCTAATATTCCACTGGTGGATATTCCGTTGTCTGGCTGTGTCCCATGGCCAGATGTCCTGTTTCTCCTAAGGCCTGGGAGCTTTCACCCCAGGGCTGCCTTTCGGATGAAGGGCAATTCTCCACTGCAGCTGAAATGGCCTCCTTCTAGGGCTCGGTGGTCTCTGCCCTGTGATGCACCTGTCAGGTCTTGCTGGAGGCTTCACCTGACACCTTTCTCTAGCTCAGGCACCTCTAGTCACAAGGGCACTGCCATGTCATGTGGCCCAAGAAACAGGGCCCCATTTTACATTTGGGGAAACTGATGCTCAGCAAAAAGGCCAAGGAACCGGCCGTCCCATGGCTAGGAGTGGAGACCTACAGACCCCAAAGCTTTGCTTTCCTCCCCACCCTCCTCAGCCTCGCCAGGTGGGACACCTTGGACACATGTGCTCACCCATGTCACCCCTGACGTAGGGAAGCAGTGACGGAGCCGACAGGGTAGACCGTGGATGGGAAGCCCACTTCCCCAAAGGACCCGAGGGGCATCCCTCTCTGCTGAGGCTGTCCCTGGAGTCGGAGGGGAAGCCCTCTTAGCTGTCCCTCCACCTGCCCTCTCTGGCTATGGGGAGTGGGCTCCAGCAGGGGTCGGGCCCATGGGCTCCCTCCGACACCACAGCGGGAAGGATCTGGTAAGGTTGTAACAGGCACTCTCCATCCTCTACTTGGGGAGTTCCAAGGATGACCTCCCCCCTGCCATCACCTTGAGCCAAGAAAACAGGACTGCGCCTCTCTTTCTAGAAGGGAAAGGACGGCCCAGAAAGGATCCCGGTGGGGAAGAGTGGGACCTGGCATCCCAGGCCCTCCCAGGCACAGCCAATCCCATCCTCGTTTTCACTACTGATAGCTAAGCATTCACTGGGTACCTTCTGCATGAAATATGATTTCCTGGGGACAGGTACCAGATAAATCAGATCAGGTGATGGTGGGTGTAGGATGGGTGGGCGGCTCACAGGGCCTCGAGTGCCAGGTTGAGGGGTTGGATTTTCTTTTTTTTTGGCTGCATGGGGTCTTCATTGCTGTGTGCGGGCTTTCTTTCATTTCAGCGAGCGGGGACTACTCTTCGTTGCGGTGCGCGGGCTTCTCATTGCGGTGGCTTCTCTTGTTCCGGAGCACGGGCCCTAGAGCACGAGGGCTTCAGTAGATGTGGTACGAGGGCTTCGTTGCTCCACGTCATGCGGGATCTTCCTGGACCAGGGCTCGAACCCGTGTCCCCTGCATTGGCAGGTGGATTCTTAACCACTGCACCACCAGGGAAGTCTCCGAGGGGTGGGATTTTTTTGTAAAGAGCAGCGCTCTGTGCAAAGACAGCTGAGTGGCTCACAGCCTGGAGGACTGGGACAAGCCAGCCGGGAGGGAGGAGGGGGGCCCCCAGCAAGAAGAGGCCATGGGTGGGGGCGGAGATGGTGGCATTGATATGAAGCAGGGGTTCCTGACCTTTTCATGCTATGAATATTTGTCAGGTTAATGTGTTAAGATAACACAGGAGTTAAGATAACAAAGGAAACCAAGGACGTTCAAAGACAGCTATCAGAATGTGAAAGATCAAAGTTAGATACAGTAGAATCCGCTGCTTTGGGGGCACGTTTGCTTGTAGGACCAGCGCTGGACCTAATAACCACAATCATTCCAAACTGGTGATGCAAACGGTGCTTGGAGAGAAAAGAGGCAATGGTGACGATGTGGATGGTCTGTGACCGCTGCAGGAGACGCGGCCCCAGCACTGCGGACACCCCCGTGGTGGCTGCTGTCTGTCACTGAAAAGGCAGGAAATGCTAAGTTCATTCAGAAGTTAGCAGAGATAAGATGTGACTTTTTCCTCCAGATTTGTTTTTTCTAAGAGTGTCTGTAGACAGGTGGGGTCAGCAGGCCTTAGTGAAGGTCAGGGACATGAGACACACTGAGATTATCCTGAAGCCTGAGTGTCGGGGTACAGGGTCGAGGCAGAACCAACCAAAGTAGGAACGGGCTGGAATTCTAGACAGGGGTGGGGGGCACTAACTTCTGAGACATCTAGTACCTTCCCCATGGTCCCAACAGGAACCCAAGACCCAGCATGAAAGAGGAGCTGGTTGGAATGATTTAGATGCTAACCCAGAGCCCTTGATTCTTAGTCCCATTCTTGTCCCCGGGAGTCAGATCCCTGTTGAACCGAGTGGATCAGTCCAGCAGGTGTTTCCGACAAGAGTGAACACCGTCAGCCACGGCGCCCGGTGTTCACAGCCCCAGCTCAGACCACGATGCCAAGGGTACCAGAAGCTGGCTCCGTCTTGGGGCGTCATCACCTGGCTTCAGAAGAATGCATTCTCCATGGGGCAAGGGGGGAGGGGCCTTCAAAGACATCAGGCTCTTTTTCAAAGGACAACGCCTGGGCAAGGTGGGGCTGGCCTGCCCCCCGATGCTCCCTCCTGTGGCCAGCTGGCCGGCCCACCCAGTCCCGGCTTGAAGACCCCCAGAGCCTGTCCCATTTCACTGCACTCCCCACCAGCCCTGATCAATGCTGCCTAAAGCACCCCACGCCCCTACAGGGCCACCCCCAAGCCCTCAGCCACACAGGGAGAGTATCGGGGTCTTCAGGGTGTCTGTGAAGGGAGGGGCGAGCTGGGCGGCTGCCTGGGCTGCCGGGATGGAGGCTCGGAGCTCCTCCTTGGGGCCGTTTCTTATGGGACAGGTGCTCCCCGACCCGGGTGCCATGAAGCCACACGTGAGTGGAGAGCTCGGGGGCCCCGCCACACCCCACCCCCTGCTCCGATGAGGCCCTGCAGTGCCGTGTTTCCAGTCATTCTTGGGCACTTGTCAAATCAAAGAAAGATGAGGATTCAGTGAAGGAAAAGCAAGGCTCCCTAGATTTCTAGAGGAGTGTGGCTCCCCAGCCCTGCCCCTCCCAGCACGACCTGCGGCACTGCTGACCGTGACCCCTGGATGTCCAGGCGGGTCCTCGGACAAGGGCCCAAGTGCCCCTCCATGATGCAGCTTCTCCTTGTAACAGAGTACCACAGACTGGGCAGCTTAGGCCACAGACACCTGTTTTCTCACGTTCTGGATGTTGGGAGTCAGAGATCAAGGTGTTGGTAGGAGTGGCTCCTCCTGAGGTCTCTCCTCCTGGGCTTATGCACCGCTGTCTCCTCTCTGTGTCCTCACATGGTCGTCCCTCTTTGAGTGCCTGTGTCCCAATCTCCTCATCCTATAAGGACACCAGTCACATGGGGTTAGAGTCCACTTTAATGATCTTTAACTTAACTACTTCTTTAAAAGCTGCATCTCCAAATACAGTCACTTATGAGGTACTTGGGGTTAGGACTTCAACACGTGAATTTGGGACGGAGGGCAGTGACACAATTCAGCCCATAACACTCCCCAGCAGAATGCTACACATTCTTCAAGGGCAAACATCCCCACCTCCTCCAGGAAGCCTCCCAGGCCTGCAGTCCATGGGGAGAGGCCCTGTCAGCCTCAGCAAACATCTGTTAAAGCCTCTGGGTAGGAAGAACATGGTGCTGGGCACTGAGGGCCTGCACAGGAGTCGGGCAGGACGCCTGCCCTCGGGACATCCATTCTCACTGTGTTCTTCCCTGGAACTGTTTCATTCATCCTGTGATATTTATTAAGCGCCTACTGTGCACCAGGCATACACTGGGTGCTGGAAGGTGGTGAAGGATGCACAGAAACACCCCCTCTCCCTCCTGAGCTCTCAGTACCCACATGCCCTCTCTTCTCCTCCATTAGATGGCGAATTCGGGGAACACGGGTGACATCTCAACGCTTTCAGAACCCTCACTAACAGCCAGAGCCCAGTGTGCACAGCTGGCTTTTGTCAAATGACTGTCAGAGCATAAGCCAGGTGACTCCCCGCCACCAACAAGAGGTGAGACAGCCAGAGGCAGCCGCCATCTGCTGGGTGAGGGCCGCCATGGGGGGAGGGGCATGGCAGGAGAAGTGAGGGGGACCCACCTGTGCTGTCCCTCGGGAGCTCCATCTTCCAGCGGGGAGCTCTGTGAGCCCCGGCATCCCACTGCACCCGCCAGCCCCCGTGAGGGACACAGAAGAACTGTCCTTCCTCCCATTTCACTGAGGCGGAAACTGAGGCTCAGACAGAGCCATTGGTTTGTCTATCGCAGCTGTTCTCAAGTGGGAGCAATGTTGTGCCCCCCCCCCCAGGGTCATGGGCAACGTCTGGAGACTTTGGTGGTCACAGCTGGGTAGAGGGCTGCTCTGGCATTTAGTGGGTGGGGGCCAGGGATGCTGCTCAACGCCCTGCAACACACAAGGCTGCCCCCAAACAAAGAATTACCAACCCTGCAAAGTCATAGCGTTGAACTGACAACCCCTAGTCTATCAAGTGATGGATGGGTCGGGTCTGGGAGACAAGCATCTTCACCCCAGTCATCATCTCTCTGCTAAGGCTGAAAATAACCCTGGTTATTGTTATCTGTGATGATGAGAGATAATCTATGTAACATACAGTCATCGTGATCCATTGGGCCCTCTGTGCCACTAAGCATCCTTTGCAAACACGATCATTTAATCTACCATTAAACATGTGTTTATCATTAGATCACTATCATTAATCATGTGTCTTTGCACAACAAGGCTGTGTCGTGGGTACCAGCATCACCTGCTTTTACATTCAGGCAGATGGGCCCGGGGCTGACCAGCTCCTGTTCAGTCCTTTGCCAAGAGTCCTGTGAGCCAGAAACTGCTCAAAGCCAAGGGAAATCCCTGAGTATAAAGTTCCTGAGAAGCTGGAGTGAAAACTTGCCACTCTGACGGGGAAGTACGTAGCATTTTGTCAGCAACCCTCCTTTCAGAGCCTCCTAAGGGGGGAGAACCTAAGAAAGAGCTTCATCTTGCAGAACGAGTATGCAGGGCGGGGGCCAGTTTGCTCATGGATTCCTGGCTGCAGGGAT
Organism: Mesoplodon densirostris; assembly: GCF_025265405.1. Lineage (NCBI taxonomy): Eukaryota > Metazoa > Chordata > Mammalia > Artiodactyla > Ziphiidae > Mesoplodon > Mesoplodon densirostris. Next base: position 4,167,171 of record NC_082665.1, on the reverse strand, counting down.
TCCTCCATATCAGGACCAAGGAGAAAGTTTGCAGAGAGAGGGAGGGAGGGAGAGAGGGAAGAAGCTGTCTTGCGGGTGATCCCAGGAAACCCCCAGGAGGGGAGTTGTGAGTCATCTGTGGGTAGGGTTTTCTTGGGGAAGGGAAAGGGGTTTTTGTCTTTCTTTTTCTTTTTATGAAAAGAAGCAGAGTGTATCTTGGGTGGAAGACCTGATGCAAGTTTATTCGTAGGGTCCCAGGGGCGTTAGTTCTTTTCAAACGTGTCTCTTTTGTGCTCACCGGCTTCCCTGGCCCGGCGACCTTTCAGAACTTTCCAGAGAATCACCATAAGGAGGCGGCAACCACCTCTGTGCCTTGTAAGACCTTGGGTGGCGATTTCGAGGGAGCCCATGGGAGCCATCTCGGTTGACGTCCCTTTAGGCCCCGCTCTGCACAGGGCATTCAAGGCCATGGTGCAGGCACATGGCATCCGTGACCTTCGAGGATGGGGCAGTGACCTTTACCTAGGATGAGTGGAGGCAGCTGGATGCTGCCCAGAGGAGCCTGTACTGGGAGGTGATGCTGGAGACCTGTGGGCTCCTGACCTCTCTGGGATATCTGGTTCCCAAACCAGATCTGATCCACCCACTGATGCACAGGCAGGGGCTGTGGGTGGTGAAGAGAAGCCTCTACCAAAGTGCCTGTCCAGGAGCCAGAGAAAAATCACAGACTAGAGAGTCAAATACTTCTCCGCTGCTCTTGTCCGAGGGACCATCACTTCAGGTGTGGCTGAGACAGGGAGCTTCAAGGGACTCCAAGGCTGGAGAAACCAAAACTAAGGAAGGGCCATCAGAAATGCAGGAAAGAATCTTAAGTCCTGTAACAGATCCCCACGAGAAGACTGACCCTAGAAAGATGAGCCCTAAATGTGATGAGTTGGGGATAGGTGACAGTTTACACTCAAGAGTTTTACAGGAGCAAGTCTCTCCAGTAGATGTTCTCCATGAAAGTGACTTGCACAGACGAGTTAAAGACCCCAAGAGTCATGCACAGAAGAACCAGCATGGATATAGTGAATGCAGGAATATCAGGAGTCAAGATCTTGCACCACATGACTGTACTCGTGCTGAAGTGAGACCCTATGAGTGCATACAGTGTAGGAAGACCTTCAGCTGTACCTCAGACCTCACGCAGCGCCAGCAGATTCACACTGGAGAAAACCCTTTTGAGTGCAAAGAATGTGGGAAACCCTTCAAACATACGTTCCAACTCACAAAGCACCAGTGGATTCACACTGGAAAGAGGTCCTATGAGTGCAGTAAATGTGGAAAGGCCTTCATCCGACAGTCTACTTTTATTAAGCATCATAGGAACCCACACTGGAGAGAACCCCTTTGCATGAAAAGACTGTGGGAAAGCCTTTTGCTATAGGTTTAATTTGAGTCAACACATGAAGATTCACACTGGAGAGAAGCCCTATGAGTACAGTGAATGTGCGAAAGCTTTTTCTCAGAAGTCACACCTCACAGAGCACCGGTGGATTCGCATTGGAGAGAAGCCCTATGAATTCAGTAAATGTGGAAAGTCTTTCACCTACCACGTTTTGTCCAACATAGTTGGATCCACACTGGTGAGAAACTCTTTATGTGCAGAGAATGTGGGAAACCTTTTGCTCTAAGTTTAATTTTAGTCAACACATGAGGATTCCCATTGGAGGGAAGCTCCAGGAATGCAATAAATATGGAAAGGCCTTCGACCAGCAGTCATGCTGTATTCATCATATGACCCTCACTAGAGAAAAAAGCACTTGAATGCAAAGTCTGTAGGAAAGCCTTTTGCTACAACTCTAAGTTGACAAATGAATATTCACACTGGAGAGAAGCTCTATGAGTGCATCAAGTGTGGAAAAGCTTTCATTCTCAAGTCACACCTTACAAAACACCAGTGGATTCACATGAGATAAGCCAGGAAATGTGGATCAGCCTTTACTTAACACTCATCTTTTATTCATCATAATAAGATCCTCGCTGTAGGAAACAATGGTTTTTACTACTTCATGAAATACCAAAATGGCCATCTATCGCCATCCTGTTCCCCATGGTTAAATCCTCTCATTCACCTTTCCCTCACACCTCCATGGACTATTCTCTCCAAGGCTGGTGTCTCCTGACAAAGCTGTGAGGTGTTTCTGCTCACTTGCAGTGCTCTGAGCCCTGTCTCTGGAGCCATTACACCTGGTGTCAAATCCCAACTCTCCTGGCTCAGAGCTATACTGACCTGTGCAAGTTACTAAATCTTTCTCTGCCTCAGTTTGCTCACTGGCAAATGGGTAATTTGATAATATAGTATTTACTTCACAGGGCTGTCGTGAGAGTCAATGGTTTAATATATGAAAAAGTGAGAACCGAATCCTTTGCACCCTGAGGGTGTGTGAGTTGGAAGTTATGATCCCTGCTGACGTTGCTACTTAATATTGACTACACCATGATTATTATCATCATCTATGCCTTTGCCTGGATTTAAGGCTTTTTGGCAGTTTTGTGAACATTTGTGGTTAAATATCATAGCTACCAGAGACAGACCCAGATTCCCAACTTGGATTAACTCCTTACCATTTCCTTCCATTTCAGCAAATTAGATTATTTCCTTGACCTTCTTTATCTTCATTTAAAAATGGTGCCTTTCAAGGAACCTGCATCATTGGATGCCATTAGGAACACCTAGAATAAATCACTTCGTGTTATTTTATTTAGGATGTAAAAAGACTTTGCTCAATTTAAGACTTATACAGAGTGACACCAGCAAGATACTGGAATAGGAGGTTCTAGCCTTTATTCTCTCACACTAACTCCACACTGACAATGATCCGCACACAAAGATACCTTCTTGAAAACTCTGGTATCCAGGTGAGACATTATAGTACTTGGGTGAGGCACAGAAATGAGGGGAAAAAAATGCACTGAAGGGGGTAGGATCAACAGTTTCAATTTACCTGCATCACCTCTTCCTCGATTCCACTTCTTCACCCATTTACAGGAGTGCTGAGAGAGATTCCCTCCACTCAGGAGCTCTTTTGTGAGGAAAAAGGTGATGTGAGTGTTTGACTTTGTCACGGATCCAGGGTTCAGACTCACTCTTGCAGACCTAGATCCCAGCAGTTTCCAAGGCCACTTCAACCCCATTCCAGCCCCTACTAACCCACCCTCATGTGGTAACTCTATTTTTGTTTTTTTGGGAGCCTCCATGCTGTTCTCCAGAGTGGCTGTACCAGTTTGCATTCCCACCGGCAGTGTGGGAGGGTTCCTTTTTCTCCGCGCCCTCTCCAGCACGTGTTGCTTGTGGATTTTTTGACGGTGACCATTCTGCCTGGTGTGAGGTGGCACCTCATTGTAGTTTTGATTTGCATTTCTTTAGTGGTTGGTGATATTTAGCACCTTTTCATGTGTCTTTTGGCCATCTGTGTGTCTTCTTTGGAGAGATGTCTATTTAGATCTTCTGCGCAGTTTTTGATTAGGTTGTTTGTTTGTTTTGATATTGAGCTGCATGAGCTGTTTTTATGTTTTGGATATTTGGTCCCTTGTTGGTTGCATTGTTTGTGGGTGTTCTCTCCCATTCTGTGGGTTATCTTTCTGTTTTGTTTGTGATTTCCTTTGCTGTGCAAAGGCTTTCGAGTTTAGTTGGGTCCCATTTGTTTGTTTTTGTTTTTGTTTTCATTAAGTTAGGAGATGGATCCAAAAAGATATTGCTGCAAAAAAAAAAAAAAAAAAAAAGAAATGTATTGGTAGGAAGGATGTGGTGCCACCCGCTTCAGGGACCCCTGGGCCACAGGTCAGTGACAGCTGTCCCACAGGATTCAGAGTGGAGCTCTGCCTGACTCAACTGATGGGACATTCTCTCCACCTCCTCCTAAGACCGTCTTTGCTGTGGGGTTGGGAAGATATCAAATTGTTTCTGAACCAAACTTTGGTCCGCTCGCCCATGCACAGTAAAGCCATCTACTGACACCGGGTTGTGGTGAAGGAAGGTGTTTATTGCAGACACCAAGCAAGGAGTCCAGGCAGTTAGTGCTCAAAAGGCCCAAACTCCCTGATGGCTTTCAGGGAAAGGCTTTTAAAGACAGGGTGAGGGAGGGGGGACGTGGGCTGTGTGATCAGCTCGTGGACATTCTTCTGATTGGTTGGTGGTGAGGTCATCGGGAGTCGGCATCATCAACCTTCTGGTTCCAACTGGTCTGGGGTCTCCGTGCTTGTGGACAGCGTGCAGTTAACTTCTTCCACCTGGTGGAGGTTTCAGTATCTGCAAAACAGCTCAAAGGACATGACTCAGAATATTATCTATAGCCCTTGAGGAGGAACTTAAGTCCTTGACTTTGGTTAATGACTAAACTACTATTATTTTGTCTTGCCTGACTGTTTTCCTTTCTGCATTTTCTCACTTCTCTGATTAAAGTTACTCTTTGGAACTTGGGGAAAGCCTAGGAGGATAAAGTTTGTCCACAGACAAGAGGCAGGTGAAGGACATGGGGTTGGGGGAGTTTCTGTTCCAGGAACGTTCAATCAATCAACCCCAAACCAAGGGAAGCAGCAGAAGGCAGGCCTAGCCTCGTGGGGCTTCCAGGCCTGGAATTGAGAGCAGAGGGATGGCTGGGTACCCAGCAGACAGCAGGGCCAAAATAGGATCCACATCCAGCCTTAAAATCACACCAGTCAGCCAACCCCAGGTGAGACAGAAGCCAGTGCCACAGATGGCGGCCAACATCTCTCCAAGGTACAGACCCACCTTCTGTCCATTAGGAGGGCCTGTCCTCAACAATCTGATGATCTTCTAACTGGCCCCTGCTGTGGAGGTCCATGTTTTATTATAATGACAGCTTGGATTCATAGAGCATTAATCTGCCTGATACACCAGACACTCTGAAGACGTTACCTTAGTTCTCATGCCAAATCCCTATGAGGTCTGGAGAGGGTCAGGGAAGGGTTAATTGGCCATTAGCACTAAGGAAACTGAGGCACAGGCAGGTTAAATGACTTGCCCAGGGCAGGAAGTGGTCACAACCAAAGAACAGAGATTGGACTTTGGGGTCTGTCCCCTGTACTTTGTCCACAGAGGTTTCTGAAGATGGCCAGGACCATTTTGGTGGGGGAGGGTGCTGGTGGCAGGCCCCAGGATGCCCAAGGACATGATGCTGTGACAGCAGGTGGACCCCATTTCTAAGACTGCTCAGGGGGTCCTGGGCCAGCCCATGGCGTTAGTGTGGGTCCCACCTGTTCTCCTGGCCCATCTGGGAGTCTCTAGCAGCCGCAGGGTGTTTACCACAGGGAGGTCGAGAGCCAGCCTCCACCTGGACGAATCCCTGACCAAGACTACAGGTGACACTGGCCAGAGTGTCACCAGCCCCTCTGAGAGAATCCTCTCTAGCAACAGTCACATCTGGGTCTCCTACTGCCGCTGACCGTCAGTGACACATTTTCAGAATAAAAGTGGGACACCCGTTTCTGGTGTATTTCCTTCCTTTCCAAGGGGGAGATGTGGCCTCTGTGATTGTATCCTCTGAGCCCAGCCCGGCCCCCACCCAAGTGTGACCCTGTGACCATCACCCTACTGCCACTGCCCTCCCCATGGGGCACACACTGAATGTGTGAGGTCAGGAGACTGGATTCACCACAAGCCAGCCAGGTGTGACCTCAGGTAAGTGAATTCACCTCTCTTGCCACCCGAGTGAGGGGGTGACACCCTGACCGTGGAATCTCACATACCATGGCCACTGTGAGCTCCTGAAGGAATGACCAACTCCACGTCCAGTGACATCACTGATCATGTGAAAACCAGAAAACATAGAACTGCTAAATAAATCAGCATTTACTTCAAAGTTTGAAATTATTTTGAGACTGGCAAAAGACAAAGATTGAGCCCAGGCAGTTTGGTGGTCACTCTGTGAGATATGACCCCATTTAGATCAAATGGCAATTCTAATTAACTGTGCTCATTTTCAAGTTTTCTGGTTAATTTACAAGATGAAGTGATAGCTGTTACTGTGTTGGCTCCAGGAGCAGAAGAATTTTACAAACAGTAAATGACACCAGTTTAATACTTGTGTTATCAGATGTTTCAAATAGAAAAGCCGATTAATTTAAATAATTGCTTAATTTTTATTCAAATCATTAAATAAACGTAAAGCTTTGAATATTTATTCTGTTGAAGATAAATCTCACTGATGTTTTTGAAAATGCAAGATATAAATGTAAATTTAGTGAAATAGTCAATATTAATGACATCATTATTTGTTTTTGTTATAATACAAATACAAATGCTGATGTCACACGGTGTCATGGTAAAAATGTGCTATTATTAAATTAAGCAAGTATGGAGCTTGGCTATTATCAAAAAGACAAGAAATAAGTGCTGAGGAGGATGTGGAGAAAGGGGAACTTTTGTAGACCGTTGATGGGAAAGTAAATTGGTGCAGCTACTGTGGAAAACAGTACAGAGTTTCCTCAAAAAATCAAAAATAGAACTATGATACGATCCAGTCATCCCACCCCTGGGTATTTATCCAAAGAAAACAAAGCACAAACTCAAAAAGATATAGTGTCCCTCCATGTTTACTGCAGCATTGTTTACAATAGCCAAGATATGGAAACAACGTAAATGTCCATTGATGGATGAATGGGTAAGGAAAATGTGAGATAGATAGATAGATAGATAGATTATAGATAGATACATAGATAGATAGATAGACAATGAAATATTATTCAGCCATAAAGAAGAATGAAATCTTGCCATTTGCGAGAACATGGATGGACCTTGAGGGCATTATGCTAAATGAAATAAGTCAGACAGAAAGACAATTATCTATGATCTCACTTATGTGTGGAATCTAAAATACCAAAAACAAAAACCAAACTCATAAATACAGAGAACATATTGGTGCACGGGCAAAATGAGTTATAAGCATCAAAAGGTACAAACTTGCAGTTGTAAAATAAGTCATGAGGATACAATGTACAGCATGGAGACATTAGTCAATAATACTGTAGTGCATATTTCGAAGTTGCTAGGAGAGTAGATCTTAAAACTTCTCATCACAAGAAAAAAATTCTGTAATATTGTATGGTGACAGATGTTAACTAGACTTTTGTGTGCCAGTTACACCTCAATAAATTAATTAATTAATAATTTTTAAAAAGAAAGTATGAAGCAGAAATATGGTTGGAATTTTTGTAGTAGACACAATTCATACACGAATCTTAAGTTGCAATACACCTGTAATTGAAATAAAGCTGTAGATAGCAAAACGTATAAACATTTTTATATTTACAGATTTAGAGTAACTGAACTACAAATTTTCTGTGACAAAACTTATATAGATTACAAACAGAAGTCCTTAATCAGGGCAGTACGAACTTTTTCCCTTTGACATCCGCATCTGGTCAGATTTTAGAAATGCATATCCTTTGAAAAAGTCATTTTCAAACCAATCTAAATGACTTACAGTGGTACTAAATTTGTGTGTGTGTCCTCTGGATTTTGGTTGCATTTTGTTCAAAATCTTTAATCAAACTATTCAACAAATGGATTCCCAAAAACTTCTTTGAAGATTTTGGCGAATTATCGCAATTATTGAAAACAAGATCAAAAAGAGAAAGACTATTTAAATATATTGCTTCAGATGAAAGAGAGGAACTGAAAAAATTGATGATGCCTGCCCAAATGGTATATGAGAAGGACTTTGGAATTCCAGAATGGTTCCTTGGAATATCTCCATTTATGGGGCAGATTTTTGATGAAGTTCATATTTTAGTTGGAGATGTAGATAGATGATGGATAGATTGATTGATTGATAGATAGATAGATAGATAGACAGATGGATACATAGGTAGACAGGTAGATACATAGATAGATACATACATGGGTGGATAGATAGATAGATAGATAGATGATAATAGATAGATATTGATGTAGATAGATGATGGATAGATTGATTGATAGATAGATAGATAGATACATAGATAGACAGATGGATACATAGGTAGACAGGTAGATACATAGATAGATACATACATGGATGGATAGATAGATAGATAGATGATAATAGATAGATATTGATATAGATAGGAATGGAATAAAACTGAGAAAGCCTATGATTTTCACCATATAACTTTGACAAAACATTCAAAAGAGTCATACACACACATACACACACACGAGCCTGTTGATATATTTTGCCTTATAAAAATATTTATGAAAGAAAGATTCTTGGAATGTAAACCAAAACACAGAACCTCTAAAGTTTCCCTGTGTCTTTTCCGTGCCCCTGCCCCTAATGACCATCAATCTTGAATACATTTTTCAACTTTTTTTTCATAAATTTATTTTTTGGCTGCATTGGGTCTTCATTGCTGCACATGGGCTTTCTCTAGTTGTGTTGAGCAGGGGCTACTCTTCGTTGCGGTGTGCAGGCTTCTCATTGCAGTGGCTTCTCTTGTTGTGGATCACAGGCTCTAGGTGCACGGGCTTCAGTAGTTGTGGCACACGGGCTCAGTAGTTGTGGCTCGTGGGCTCTAGAGCGCAGGCTCAGTAGTTGTGGTGCATGGGCTCGGTTGCTCCGTGGCATGTGGGATCTTCCCGGACCAGAGCTCCAACCCGTGTCCCCCACATTGGCAGGCAGATTCTTAACCACTGGGCCACCAGGGAAGTCCCCATTTTTAAACTTTTAAAACAGCTTTCTTGAGGTATAATTGCCATATAACAAACTGTGCATACTTAATGCATACAATGTGATACATTTTGACATGTGTTCCCACCAGTGAAACCATTCACCTCAATCAAGAGAGTGAACGCATCCATCCTTTCATTGAATGGAGAGACCACAATTGGTTTATCCATCTCATCTATTGATGGACACTTGGGTTGTTTCCTTGTTTGGCTTTGCAAGTAAAGCTGCCATGAACATTTGTGCAAAAGTCTTCCCATGGACATGTGATGTCATTTCTCTTGATAAATACCTAGGACTGGAATGACTGAGTTATCTGGTAGGTGTATGTTTAACTTTTTACGAAACTGTCAAACGGTTTTCCAAAGTGGTTGTACCGTTTTACGTTCCTAGCAGCCGTCATGAAAGTTGACACATCCTTGCCAATACTCAGTGTGGTGGTCTGTTTAATTGTAGTTATTCTGATCTGTGTGTAGTGATATTCCATTGTACTCTTAATTTGCATTTCCTTAATCACTGATGCTCTCCAACATCTTTTGGTGCACTTATTTGTCACTCGCATATCTTCCTTGCTGGAGTAATTTTTCAAAAGATTTGCTCTTTAAAAAAAAATTGGGCTCTTTGTTTCCTTATTATCAAGTTTTGATAGTTATTTGTATAGACTGGATACAAGTCCTTTATCAGGTATGTGACTTGCTAGTATTTTCTCCAGCCTGTGGCTTGTCTTTTCATTCCATTAACTGTGTCTTCCAAAGACCAGAAGATCTTAATTTTGATGAAGTCCAATCTGTCCATTTTTTCTTGTACAGGCTATGCTTTTGATGTTGTAGCTAAAAAAAATCTCTGCCTAACCCAAAGTCCCTAAGGTTTCCTCATATGTCTTTTTAACAGCTTTTGGTTTTGTATTTAGATGTACGAACCATCTTGAGTTAAATTTGAATGCAATTCAAGATATGGGTTTGAAGTAGAACTATACAAATGTTGCTCTATTTCTGGATTCCATTGCTCTGTTGTCCATCTTGATGCCTTTATTACTGTAGCTTTATAATAAAACTTGAAGTTGGACAGTGTAAATCCTCTAACTGTTCTTTTCCAAGTCATTTCGACTGTTCTAGGTCCTTTGCATTTTCATATGAATTTTAGATTTGGCTTGTCAATTCCTACAAAAAAAAAAGGCTGCTGAGATTATGATTGGGAATGCACTGAATGCACAGATCGATTTGAATAAAATTATTTTGTAAGTACACAAATGTAAAATTAAATTTCCAGTCTATGCATAAGTGTTTACAAATATACAATTTCAATTGTTTTTAACCCTCCCTTTTATTCTTGAAAAAATGGCCTGATTTGGAGAATGAATTTTATGGTTACTGACCCTGAGTTTGACGTGACCACAGAGAGATCAGGCTGCCACTTCCTGAGTCCAGTGATCCGGCTTAACTTTAGCAAAATCAGGACAAGACAATCTATGCTTTTCATGTGACACAGTATGGAAAGACCATCACCTGTGACACACTGCCAAAAACTTGAACTGAATTTAATTAAGTTTGTAGAGCTAATTTCCACTTACAGGAAATATGAAGGCAAGAGGAAGAAGTTAAATGACATAACAAGGAAAGAGATAGATAATTGCAGAACATAGAGCATTCTAAGGTCTGTCCACCAGTTTCTTCAAGTCAATGTTTTGTTTTACTTTATTCTAAGTGAGGGGAGAGTCTCTCTAGATTGAAAGAGAACTAAGAGATCTTATAACCTAATATAATGGACAAGTCTCATTAGAATCCCAACTCACCCAACAAACTGGAAAAAGACATTTCTGAGACAACTGAGGACATTTGAATATGGACCCATTTTTAGATAATACCCAGAGATCAGCATTAACTTTGTTAGCGGTGGAAATGGCACTGTGGTTATATAAGAAAATGTTCCTAAGTTTTTGCATCGCTGTGAATAAATGCTGAATTATGTAGGGGGTGAAATGACATAATGTCTGGTTTGCTTTCAAATACTTCATTGACGAGAAGAAGAAAGAAAAGAGATGGCTTTATTCAACGTGGCAGAATCTTGACAGTTGTTGAACCTGGAAAGCAGGGCCATGCATGTTAAATTTTCTATTCTCTCTACTTTTGAATAGGTTAGAAAAACAAAGAAAAACAAAACTAAACTAAATTAAAGAAGGGATGAGTAGAGGGAAGACAAATTTTTTGAGGGCAGTGAATTACTCTGTATGATTCTGCCATGGCAGATACATGTCCTTACCTTTGCCCAAACCCACAGACTGTCCAACATCAAGAGTGAACCCTGATGTAAACTGTGGACTCTGGGTGGTAATGAGGTGTCCATGGAGCTTCCTGGCTTGTGACACATTCCCCAACTGGTCGGGGTCTGGATAATGGGGTAGGCTGTGCATGGGAGGAGGGCAGGGCATCTGTGGGAAATCTCTGTGCCTTCCCCTCAATTTTACAGTGAACCTAAAACTGCTCTACAAAATAAAGTCTGTCTAAAAAATAATAATAAAAATAAACAGGCATGGGCAGGTGATCAATTCTGGCCCATGAGGCATAGAGAGGTCTGCCAGGGGCTTCTGAGAGAACGTGCTTCCCCATAAGGGAACATATGTGTGTGTACGACTGCTTCACTTTGTTATAAAGCAGAAACTAACACACCATTGTAAAGCAATGACACTCCAATAAAGATGTAAAAAAAAAAATTAAAAAAAAAAAAGGAATGCAGGAAGGAGACTTCCTCTTCCACTCTGAATATTATTGTCTGCATCTGATGCCAGAAACGATGACAGCTGTCTCGGCATGGGGGGAGGAGATCCCGTCAGAAAGAACGAGCCAGCCGCAGGGGGAGTGACGCCAAGGTGGGGAGAGCCTGGTCCTGGTGCAGTGCTGAGGCCCGGAAGTGACTGTCCTGCCGCGAGGCTACGTTCTGTAAGATGACAGTTCCTCCTGCTGTGTAAGCAATAAGTAGTTCCTATTAAGCTACCGTCTGGCCAGGTTTTCTTATTGATGTATCACCTCATTTGGCACTTAAATATATGGCAATCTTCTTCCAACTTCTTTGTACATGACCAAAGGGCTTCTTTTTTATTGTCCTTCCAACTCCTCTGAGATGTGGAACAATCTAACCAGCATCTATTTAAATTTATTTATTCAAATCTACATCCAAAAGCCTAAGGGCAGCGACAAGATGAGTAGGTAATAGTCACAGCTCCTCCCCGAGCACGCACTGGAGGAGTGGGAGGAAGCGTGCACAGCACGTAACCACCAAGAACCAGGAGGGGGTTGTGCGGGGCTCAGAGGCCCACGGAAGGCTTCCTGGAAGAGGTGCCTACAAACTGGATTGCTTGTGCTTCACTGGGTAGAAAGAAGAATGGAAGTGGGTTGTTCAAAGGTCCCAAGGTAACTGAAGCCAAACAAAGGCCTAAAGGAAGGAAATTCTGTGTCCTTCAGGGCATCTTGGCCCAAGTACTGTACAGAGTTCAATGACAGAAGTCTGGAAATATCGACTCAGGTTGTGGAGGATCTTCTAGGTCTATGAAAGGCACTGTTTGGTCTTTTTATTCACCAGGAGGGGAAAAGATTAATGTGATGATTAACGATTTCATGTCCTTCATTTTAGGAATAACCAAGTGTCCTCCAGGTGAGCGATCCGCCCAAGGTCTCAGGCCTGGACTCCCGGCTTCCCATCCAGGGCCCTGATGCCTCCTCCCAGGGGCACGTGGTCACCTCAGGGTGAGGGTGGAGGTGACGCCTCCCAAAACCCAGAGCTGAGAGTACGGGTGGGATGCTCGCCAGAGGAAAATGAGGATTCTCACCTTCCAGTGACAAACGACGGAGGTCCCGTTCACCTTCTGTAAAATGTAGATAACCCCCAATTGAAATAGGAACTTAAAAGATTAAATAATTAAATTTTAAAAAATATCTAGTGCCCAGTTATAACTCAGTAAATGGTAGTTATTCTTCCTGCAAGATCTGATCAACTGATCATGGCAAACCAAAAAAGTCGCTCTTTCTGGGAAAAGGACTAACCACTCACTTATTAAATCCAATTAAAATTTCACTACCCCCTGCCCTCCTCCACTCTCTCTCAACTGAGCTTCTGCTAAAGACAACCACTCACCCACTGGCTCACCAACTGAGGGCAAACCACTTAAGGGCCATTTTATAATTTACTGTAATTAACTCACTATGCCAACTCTGGGCAGTAAACGTGCCCCAGGAAGCAAACGTCATTGGAAAGGCAATGTGGCTGTGGGGACGCAAGCCCAGGACACTGGCCAGGCAGAGGATTCGTGAGGTCACAGGTAGTGCACAGGGCAGAATCCTGTCTGGGGGTCGGCGGGACACTCTGGGGCACCACCCAGTCACCAGCCTGTGAGGACTCGGGGTCTCCGCCACTCGGAAGGTCTTCATGGGTGTGGCTCCCCCTGGAGGAGGACCTCTGCTGTCCCTTTGAAAACAAAGTCCATCTCAAACCAAGAAGTTCTAAGTGACTGTGTTCCATCCTACAGGGACCTCTGGTTGTGTCTGATTGTCCTTCAGAAGAGGCTCTCCCTGTCACGTCATCCGATGGCACAGGTCCCAGGTCACGTGGTCTCCAGGGGAGGACACAGGACATAAACGGACTCCTGAGTCCTCCAGACTGGGAGGGAGGGGGCGACAGGGGGCTGCCAGGAGCCATCACACCCCATGCAGGGGCCCTTTGACCAGAAGCTTGAGCAGGGTATATTCACTGTTGGAAGGTTAGCTCTTCTTTGTTTCTGCTGGTTATTTCCAAGCGATTTGGCAAAGATTAAAATAACTCTTCCTAATGCAATCTGGATGGAAGAGTTTCTGGATCAAAGGTAGTTGGATTTCCTGGCATATATAAGGTATTTGAGAAGCATGACGTATGACTGCATGACTGCATGAATGGATGGGTGGATGGTTGAGCGAGCAAGAGGAAGGAAGCAAGGGGAGGGAGGAAGGAAGTCGAATTGCCTGTAATATCGACGTGGGTTGAGCACCTCTCGTCCAGGCACTGACTGAGTACAGGAACCCTGCTCTTAAGCAACTGCCTGCTACCTGAAGAGAAGAAAAAATTGTACACGTACATATAATGCACGTAAAGGACTGTGAATGTCCCAAGAGGCAACAGAGACAGGGCTACGACATTTAAAAACCATATAGTGTTTAGAGGCAGCTAACAGTTCTGCTCTGTATAGTCTGCACATCAACACACTCGTGCAATCCTCCCAACACCCAGAGCAGGGAAGCACCCGCTTTAGAGATGAGGAAGCAGGAGAGTGAGGCCAGGTAATGCACAGAGTCACACGGCGTCTGCGTGGTGGCATCCCTGTCCGTCTCCCCACCCCCAGTCTGCAGTCCTCCTACAGCATCCTGCACTCCTGAGAGACAGGGAGGATACCTGACAGGGCCGGCACACTCTGAGTGGGAGAACCTGTTTCCTCCGCCAGGTGGATCCCCGCCAATAGAGGAAGTAGATTTCAAATTGGCCTTAAGGATGAGAAAGACTCGCACAGCAGTTAACAGCTGTACCCAAAGGTTTAAGGACATTTAAGTCTGCAGAACATCACGAGCTAGAACTGCCATGAGACTCATCACGTATACAACATGAATGAGCTTCTTGTGTGCTACACCTGAGACCTGGCATTTCTCAAGTTTCTTTCTTTCCTCTTTTCCCATGTTTCTTCAAGCTGATGGTGGTTAATGGGAGGAGGGAAGTCCTACTTCTAGATGGCTAATTCTAGAAGCCTGAAAAGTAAACTAGGCAGAAAACCATGAAGGTGGTGCCCAGGACAACAGAAGGTAATTGAACAGCGGCCAAGTGCTTGGCCCCAGTGAAGTGAGCAGAAAGAAAAACATGTCAGGTTCTTGCCGATTACTCCCGCTGTGGGTTAGGATGCACAGGGCTGCAAGTAACAGAAGGACCCATCAACCACGCCTTTGACAGGTAGGGGCTGTCTTCCTCCCATGACAAGGAGACTGGAGGATGTCCCCCTGCTGGAGGCTCCTGGGGTTCACCTCGTCCCCTTTTCTCAAGGTCACGGGATGGCTGCTGCAGAGGTGCAACCGAGCTACCTCTGGCGAAAAGGGAGGCTGGCATGGTGAGTGTTTAGCTTTCCATCTTCCTGGATCGAGGCTGGCAAGGCAGGAGAGCGCTGGGGAGAGTGCGGGGCTAGCCAGCCCACAGCCTCTTGGACCACCCTTGGGGCCCAGGCACGCAGCCTCTGCAGACCAAGTATAGTCCCAAGCCCACCTGGGAGGCAGGGAGGCCTGGCACCTCTTCATGAAGACTTCCAGCTTCTCCAGCTGCACACATGACTCACCCTGGTTCTGGTCGTAGCCTGCCCTGGCTGTGAGCGCCAGGGTTCACTTCCTCCCTAGATAATTGCCAGCCTGAATTGTTTATGAGACTTAATGTACACACTGATGGTTCTGACCAAGGCCACCGAGGGACCAGCCCATCTTCAACCCCACACCAGGCATGGGGTGAGAAGGCCTCGGGGGAAGGCCACAGACCTCCTCTGCAGAGCAAGAGGAAGAGGAGGGGGCATGGATGGCCACTGCTCTGGGGGCAGCCAGAGGAGGCCAGGAGCAGATCCTCCTCCGCCCCTCACTCTTTCCAGGTGCCTGAGGGTGATTACAGTGACCGGGAGGTGAGGGCTGGTGGGGGTACGTCCTGGGGTCCCCAGCACATAGCCCAGGCCTAGAGTGTATAGGGTGGCAGCCCAGGCCCGGGCTAATGCTCCGGCTCTGCCAGTTCCCGGCCAGGACAAGGAATTTAACCTCTCTATGCCTTGGTTTCCCCATCTGATCAGTGGGGTTGCTGTGAGGGTTGAATTCAGGAATCCCTGTGCAGTGGATCGTTTGCAGAAATAGCTGCAGTCGTTCCCCTCTGAACCCACGCCCCTTTGCTCTTCATCCCCAGGTGGAAAGTCTAGTCCACACGCCTGGAATCTAGCTGGGCCTGTGACTCACGCCAGCCAATAGGGTGCCGTGCAGGTGACATCACCCGCTCTGAGCCCTGCAGCTTCTGCTGGTGGATGCAAGTAGCAGAGTCCAGAGAAGGGGTTGGGTAACGGGCCAGCTATCAATACTAGGTGCCAGAGGTCAGAGGCCACACACCACTTCCCACACAGGAATGTCCCCGGAAAGGAAGGTGTGCTCTTCAGAGACATGGAGGGGTAATGTCCCTCTGCCAGGGGCTAAACTTTGAGTCAGAGGGAACGCCTGCCCCACAGACGTTCTGGGGTTACTAAGTGGGACTGTGGCATTTCCAGGTACAGCCGGTTCAAGTTTGCCAGACTTAGCAGAACTTAAGGAAGCCAGAAGGATTCCCCCCTCCCTCCCTTGGGAAGAAGGCAGTGGGGTCTGGGAAGGTGTTTGGGGCTAGGGCTGGGGTTAGCCTGACTCTCCCTTGGCTGTCTTTATAAAAAGGATGGATTGGAGGGTTTCTAAGGCCGTCTGCTTCGCTGTGTTTAGGTTATTCCTACTCTTTGAACAAGTGATAATTTTTTTTCTTTTTGTAGCGGAGGGTCAGCACTTTCCTTTGGGTCTCCCGTGACCCTGTATGAGTATGTGGGGAGGTGGGAACAACCTAGAGGCTCTAGAAGCCCCTGCGTCCTCCCCACACAGGCTTCATATTCTAGCTCTGCAGCAGCTCCCCAGCCTGGAGCTTGGGCCTCAGGGCTTTAGGCCACCAGATAGTGCTATTTTGTTCTTCAAATCAGACAGTAGCCTAAATGCTGGAGCAAAGACACGGGTCCACAAAGCTATCACTGTTGATCTCCTATTTGCCTTTAAATCCAAAGAAAAAGTCCCCTAATCAAACATACATAGGAGTATTTGCCGGGCCAGCTCGTCGGCCTGGAGACCCCAACTTGAAATGCCCACGTCTACCCTATGGACTCAGCCCCCTTTAACCGGTGGTTTCTGGGGATCCTGCCATTCCTCCAGTGTTCTGCAAAGAACACTCTGGAACTGCCCAGCAACCAAAGATGCTTTAGCTGTGTCTGTGGCTCTTCCTCGTAGGTCCGAGGGGGCAGGCGACATCTTTGGTTTTCATCATGGTCGCCTGCGTCTTTGGAGCTATCTCCTGTGACGGCTTTGCAGGAAGACGGCTCAGCAAAGGGGGCAGGTCGGTGAAGAGACCCCAAGGCATCCAAATCCCCAGGTCGGCTGGTCCAGCCCTGATTGCTGAGCTCCACCCAGACTCGGTGGCTCGGCCGCTGAGCCCACAGCCAGGGTCAAGCTACTCAGCCAATCTCTGCCTCAGTTTCCTCATCTGTAACATGGAGGGTAGAACACACCTTCCCCGCATGGCAAACGCCATGTAAGCGTTATCTGAAACATAAGTACCCGGAGAAGAGAAGACAGAAGATGCGAAACGCTCCCGCCCGCTAAGCTGGGGTGACGGGACCCTGACCCTGTCCCGGGACGTGGCTGTGGGCAGCAGGCCCACCTCCCCCAGGTAAGAAGATCTCAAGGTCACATTTAGACTCCCGGGCCCCGAGCTCCAATCACCTGGACCTGCAGAACCAAAAGAGCCTGTTTCTCTGGGTGCAGAACGAAAGGGGGGAACAGGAAGACGAAAAGTATGTGGGGAGCCCAGGGGAGCCCTGAGAGGGTGAGGGTCTCACAGCTGGGCCTTTCCCACGGCCCTCCCGGGCTCTAGAGGGAGGGCAGGGTCCCTCACAGGAGTCTCTGCTCTCGGGCTCAGGGTCCAGCGCCAGGCGGGCGGCAGACACTCCGCAAGGGACACCTGCACCCACCCTGCTCCCTTGCGTTTCCCCCGGAGAGATGAGCGCCCTGCCCAGGCACCACCACTGGCCTGCACGTCTCTCTCCCTTCATGCACGCTTTCTCTCCTCAAAACCCCACCAGAGCAGCTGGAGAACTCTCTGGAACGTGCGTCAGATCCCCTCACCACCCTCATCATTGTGCAGGTTCACCAGATGGGTCACAAGCCGGCCCTGCCCGCCACCTCATCCCACCCCACTCTGTGCCAACCGCCCAGGCGGGAACCATCGGACGTCCGGGCATCTCACGCCCCCACGCCTTTGTCCCGCTCTTCCCTCGTTCCCTCGGCCAGTGAGGCCCTCCTGCACGGGGCCACCCGGCAACCCCCCCAGGCAGCTTCCCAGCCAAGCACATCTCTCGCTCCCACCCTGTGCTGTGTCTGCAGCTATTTATGTAGCTGTGACCCTAGTTTAGGAAATGACCTGCTTGCTTGTCTGGATCCCGGACTCTGAGCTCCTGGGAGCAAAAGGCTCCACAGTGATCCTCAGGCCAGCTCAGAAACTCCAGGCCCCTCTGATGTGGGCAACTCGCCTGCACCGCTGGAAAGATGAGCTCTGGGGCCGAGTTCCTGCTCCCCCGACAAGCTGGGGCAGCTTAGTTTACCTCTCAGAGCCTCTGATTCCTTATCAGCAAAATGGGTCTAACCTCTGACTCAGAAGATTAAGAGGATCCCGGCCCAGACACACCTGCCAGAGACTGAGTGGGGCATAAACCAGAAATCTGTTCCTTAGAATGAGACAAACCAGCATCGGGCACCAGAGAGTGAGCCACTTGCTAGGTTATCCGAAGCCAGGTGGTCACAAGGAAGCGGGGGAGGCCACCCTCAGGGAGGGAGAAGTAAGGGGCGGCCAGGCCAGCGTTTCCCCAGCAGAGGGTCCCCGCCCGGCCAGTGCTTCCTGCATCTGTTCTGGAACATTCCTTTCTCTTGCCTTTTCACTTGGGGGCATCCAGGCCCGCCCTCCTGACAGGAACGACCTCGCTTGGACGTGCTAACACCTTAGGTCTGATGCACCCAGGCTGCCAAGGAGGCGGGAGCCGTCCAGTGGGAGAGAGCTTGGCCTCTGCCTGGACAGGTGTGAGTTTTGTAGTTTGACCTTCCAAGCTCATTAGTCTCCGTTTTCCTTCTTGATGGCCAGGGCTGTGGAGGTGGGGACACCTCTGGTCACTCCCTTGCCCCCCATGCTGTCCTCAGAAGGCATCCAGTACTCGTCAGTGGACTGGGTAAAAAAACCGGGTCCACTGAAGATGAGCCCATCCTCACTGGGCTGCCCACCTGAGCACAGACCGCATCCTGTCTGTGGATGGACAAGGAGGACGTCCTGCATCCGTCAGGGTTGTGTTCCTGCTCATACCGTCTGTCCCTAAGGGCTCTGGAAGTGTACTGGGGACAGCGATCAGACAGCCTGAAGACACAGAGGCATGCACACACACACGTGCACACACATGTACAAGCACACACACGTGCATATGCACACACAGAGGGAGGCATGCGCACACACAGACACCACACAAGCACACACACATATGCACAGCACATGCATACACACAAACACATACAACACTCGCATGTATGCAGCACACACGGACACACACACACATATTCACGTGTACACACAGGTGTTGCAAGCCCAAACAACAAGTACACCAGCTTTCATCATTTTTGCTTCAGGTTTTCACACAGTGGAGACTATTTTAGGCTGAAGAAAGTTAAGACTGAAGGTAACTCATGGTCCGTGTGTGCACTAGTACACGCGTGCGCACCTACACTCAGAAACCCACAGAAAACTGTGACAGAAGAGCTCACCCACTCTCTCCCTCTGACGCTGAGGGTGAGAGAGAGCATGGCCTTGAGCCACCACAGAAGTGGACGCAGGGGGTCAAAGGTGAGATGTCACTGCCAGAGTGCGGGTTCTAGACACGAGGCACAAATCCTGTGCACACATCGGGCATCAGAAATCAGCCGAGGTTCCTGCCCTGGGCTACACTCGCCGAGGGAGTGGGTGGACAGGTGGAGGACGGCTCCCCGACTGAGTCCCCCAGCCTCGGGGCGCCAGGCCCGCGGCACACGTCTTCCAAAGCAGGCAGCGTCCACAGGGTGAGCTGGCCTCGGGGGCAGACGGCCCTGGGAAGACCCTGCTCAGCCGCTGTCGGCTGTCGACTTGGGCATGTATCCAAACTTCCCACAGTTGCAGTTTTCTCACCTTTAAAACTGGGGTAAAACCAGCCACTTGATGGAGTGATTGTGAAGATGAGAGTGAGATCTGTAAAGCCTTGAAAGCAGTGCACCTTTAGGAAGGTACCTGAGCACCTGCCCGCCCTAGACAAGAGGGGGTGGTTCTCCAGGCACGGAAGGGGAGAGGGGTGCAAGGAGCCAGGGGGAGGAACCAGGACAGACTGAGCTGCTGAATTCCCCAGAACAAGGTAGAAGCCTCTGGAATACAACACTCACTAGGAGGTGGGTGTGAGAGTTTTCCCTTTAACACAGACAAGTAGAGACAAGGACACACAGAATCTCCCCGCCTGGATAATTCCTAATGGCATTTTTAAAAAATAAAGCCATCTATGGGTAGAAGACCCAAACAGCGCAGGCAGGTGCACGATGAAAAGAGAGCCCTCGCACGGCCATTCCTTAACGTTGCCCCCATACCTTCTGCGCCTGGGATGACTGGGAGGGGCGGTGTCGGCCTGACTTCCTGCCCCAGCTCCCCCTGATGGCTGCCCGGGGCCCCTGAGCCCCCCGCCCCCCGCACTGGACTGTTTGAGTTTCCCACGGCTGCTCTAACAAATGCCACACACTTAGTGGCTTCCAACAACCGAAATGTAGTCTCTTGCCGTCCTAGAGGCCAGAGTCCAAAATGAGTCTTTAGGGGCTAACGTCAAGGTCACGGGGGAATAGCTCCTTCTGGGGGCTCCAGGGGAGCACCGTTTCTCACGTAGCTCAGCATCTGGGGCTTCCGTGTTCCCGGCTTGCGGCCGCACAGTCCAGGCTCCACCTCCCTGGCCCTACGCCGGCCCCCTCTCCGCAGTCAGGTCTCTCTCTGCGCCCCCTCTCACAAGGACACTTGGGATGGCGTTTAGGGCCACACAGATAGTCCAGGATCGTCTGCCCGTCTCAGATCTTACCTTAATCTCACCTGCAAAGCCCTCTTTGTTTCTCCATACAAGGTCACATTCACAGGTTCCAGGGATGAGGACACGGCTGTCTTTGGGGGCCATCATTCAGCCAACCACAGGGACCAAGCCCGAGTCCAGGGGGAGGGAGGGGATGGCTAGGGGCCCTTGGCCCGGCCCAGTAGGTCACGTCAAGCGGCACACTCAGTGCTGAGCCCCCTTCTTCTTAAGCGGCACCGTCTTGGACATGACCTACCACCTGTCCCACCTTGAGACCCTGTCGGGATTCTCCAGAGCTCGCATCCCTGGTCCCCAGTACTCACCGGACACTCCAGGCCTTTCTCGGCGTTGGAGCCCCTGAGCCCAGGCCCGCGGCGTTTTCCCACCTCCGAGCACACGTCCCGAACGATGCCTCCTTCCTGCCCCTCCCACCTCCACTGCCCTCCAGCAGCTGGCCCTGGCTCAAGTTGTGCTCAGCTGCCAGGATGCCCCACTCGCCACCCCTGGACCCCACCTTGCCCACCACGGGGCCGCTCCAGCAGCTTCCTGTCTCCTGCACCTGGACTCCCCTTCCTCCACGCACACCTGGCGTCTTCACGGGGCCTGGGCTCCACCCGCAGTCTGACGCATGGTCCTGGCGGTGCGGACAGTAGGACCTGGAGGGGAGGAGATGACAGAGACAAAGCGAAGAGGAGGGTGGGAGGGCAGCTGACAGGCCAGGAAGCCTCCTGCTACGGTGCGGATCTCAGCCCCGCCTACTGCGCGCTTTTTAACGAGACCAAACCTCGGCCCCCAGGACAGAAGCACAAGTGCCCATCCCTGTGGTCACGGCACAGCCATGAGCTGGCGCCTGGGGACACCCATGAGGGGCCCTCAGAGCCCAGAGCGCGGGTACCGGGGTGAACGGTCCGGCTCCCCTGCTCTATAATTAGCAGCTGGCTGGTGGGCGGCGAGGTTTGGACTTCAGCTTGCTTCCCCAGGTGCTGAGCCCCTTTTTCTGAACCTGACCTGCACCTTGTCAGCCAGCAACCATGACTGATTCCCCAGAGGGGGAGGACAGTGTATCTGACACTCTCAAGAGTGGAAGGGATTCTGAGTCCATGGGTCCTTGTGTCTGCACACATCTCAAGGGCCAAACTACACACCCGTTCTCGGGACAACACTGGAGCTTTTCTGTCCCAAAGGGGAGGCTCTGTCTGTTACCTTTTCTGTTCGTTGCCTACTGAATGCCGATGACAAAGATTCTCTCCATGACCAAACTCCAGCTGGGCTCCTCTGAACCGTCTTCTCCACTGGGCCTCAGCTGTGGCCCGTGAGGACTTGAACAAACACTAACATTGCTTCCAACAGGTCAAGGCCATGTCCCTAGGATGGCCCTGCCCCCTTACACTGCCTGCTTGGGAAAACTTAAGGCTGTGTGTTCCAGCCAACACCCGAAGACAGGGCCCCGTCTCCCAGTGGCATGCATGGGCTGCTTAGAAAACCCAGCCAGGCTTCACGTGGACCAGCCCCCCTTTCCCGACTTCCATAATTTTTCACTTCCTCTGCTCACTGAGTCCCTTCTCCCTCTGTACAAAGTAAAGCTGAGCTCAGCCTGTGCCGGGCCCTCTCCCTCACAGCAGCAGCATGTCACTGACGAAAGGTTGTCCTTCCCACTTTAACTAGTGTCCACTTTGTTTACTCTGACACATGCTACAGGCAAGTCACCGTGGGGGAGGAGGGAGCGTGGCTTTCGGCGTCTGATTCTCTGTGTCTAGTGCAGCGCTTGTAATAGTGAAAGGAAAGCAGGGGCTGTGGAGGGAGGGGAGGAAAGGAAACATCCTTCTTCATGTCAAGGAGCTTAAAACCCACTGAGAACGTTACATATTAAAACAATTCATTAGGAATTGAAAATGGCATGTAATGTAATGCCAGCATTTCTGAGTCGTCTTCCTAGTTCCTGGAACCAGAGCAATCACCAGGACGTGCCACTAGGTCAGCCCAGGCAGCTCTGTCCTGAGTTCCGTCAAGGCTTCAGCCCTTGGACCCGACTCCAGAGCCACTGGGAACCCCCTGCAGGGGGCCCAGCTACACCCACGCAGCTCATCTGCACAGACCTTCCAGAAGGTACTCTGCAGGTGAGGGCTGACCTCACCAGACGGATCCCGAGACAGGTGCTTTTGCATCTCACTTCAGTGTACTTAACACTATTGAACTGTACACTTGAAAATAAAGTAGTAACTTCTGTGTTATGTATATTTTATTACAATTAAAAAATGGTTTAATTCAAAAATATACATGCACCCCAATGTTCATAGCAGCACTATCTACAATTGCCAAGACATGGAAGCAACCTAAGTATCCATAGACAGATGAATGGATAAAGAAGATGTGATACACATGCACACACACACAAACACACACTGGAATAATTATATATATATATATATATATATATATACACACACACACAATGGAATACTACTCAGCCATAAAAAGAGTGAAATGTTGCCATTTGCACCAACATGGATGGACTTGGAGGGCATTATGCTAAGTGAAATAAGACAGAGAAAGACAAATACTGCATGATATCACTTATATGTGGAATCTAAAAAGTACAACAAACTGGTGAATATAACAAAAAAGAAGGGGAGTCACAGATATAGAGAACAAACCAGTGGTTACCAGTGGTGGGGGGGAGGTGGGAGGGACAAACTCTTGGGTGTAAGACAGGCTCAAGGATGTATCATACAACATGGGGAATAGAGCCAATATTTTGTAATAACTGGGAATGGAGTGTAACCTTTAAAATTGTATAAAAAATAAAAAATTTAAAAAATTGTTTATAATTCAATAGATGAAAAATTCCACTCCCACCAGGTCATCAATGTTAAAGGATTTGGGGTCTTCCCTGAACTCACTTTCTAGGACACCACTGAGGGAGGGAAAGGAGAAGAATGAAATGGAAGAGGTAGAAATGTGTTTATTATCCCAGTTTCCAGGTAAGAAAGAGCAAAGGGAGACGGCCAGCCTCCTTGCAGGAGGAGTTTGCAGGGAGTGTGTCCACTGGATACCTCCGGGGGGCGCAAATCTTTCTCCTTGTGAGAGACCCAGGGCAGCCCTTCACCTGCCTTGCGAGTCCCAGGTCCTCAAACTCAGGGCCGCGTCATGCAGGGCCAGGCTCTGTGAATCCACTTCCCTTCCACGAGACACAGATAAGGAAATTGTGGCTGGAGGGGTTCCCAAGCTACCGGTCCCAAGTCACTTGTCCTGCTGAGGGCCTTCCAGTGGACCACCAGCGTGCCGCCGCAGGCCAGAGACCCATGCTGCTGCGCCTCTGGACGCCAGGGTCCTGCTCACCACGGCTCTCACCTCTGCAGGGTCCCTTGCCATCTTCAATGACAATGTAACGGTCTCGCAGCCTGAATCCTGCTCGATCTGGAGTGGCAAACACTCTCTTGTTCGCTGAACCTACCTAAACCAAGGATTTTAGACAGCAGGATACCGCCCCGCCCGAGACGTGAATTGATGCTATTTTCAGAAGCATGAATGTAAAGGAGTAGGGGCGGGGAGGTTGTGGCCAGAGGACCGAGGGCCTTGTGGCCAGTTCAGGGGAGGAGGACACTGCCCCGTCCAGGCAAAAGCAAGGGACACTGGAAAATGAGGGTGTGGAAAGACCCTCTGTTTGACGCTTTGGAGGCAAACTGGCGCAGGACCAAATGAGCCTTCAGACGGCGCTGGCTCACTTCCTAGGAGCAGTAACTGTGAGTCAGGTGAGGCAACGGGAACAGCGCAGGTCAGGTCCAGGTGTGTGTCCCCGGAGAGCCCGGGGGGAGGAGCAAAGCTGCCTCGTGCCAGCTGTTCACAGAGGGTCTGGGCACTTACCCAGTCCTCAGAAACGCAGCGGGTATGAGGAGGGCCGCTGTGTCGGTGGAGGGGTAGCACGGGGTCTCAGGGAGGCCAGGTGAAGCTGCGGCAGAGAGGGCTTACATCACTAATCCTCTGGGCTCACACCTGCCTCTGGCCGGATGCAGTGTCCGCGAGCTTCCGTTATTCCATCCTGCCGGATGCAGTGAATTCCCTTCACGCTTCATCTCTGCCGACTTGCTGGAGTGCAGGATGTTCACGCCTTGAGTGCCTTGGGCATGCCTCTCACTGGTGACTTAATCAGACCTCTGTGCTTCTTCAGGAATCGGATGGCTGGATTGTTAAAGCACCTTCCCCAGCCTGGCTGGAAAGGAAACTTTACTCAATGTGTGCGTCTAGGGAACAGGTGTCCCAGCATGAATTTGGGGAGAATCTATTTTGTTTTTTGAGTTTAGGCATCAAGAAACATCGTGGTGTGTTGGTTAAGAGCATGGAGCCTGGAAGCAGAATGTCTGGGTGCAAATTCTGGCTGTGCTCTGGGTCCTGGGGCAACTTAATTAGCTCTGCGTGTCTCAGTTTTCCCATCTGTAAAATGGGGATAATCGAAGCTCCACACCTAAGGGCTGCCCTGAGGCTCAATGCATGATCGGGTTGACCTATGTAATCAGCAGAGCAGAGCTCATCAACTGGGTTTCACGCCCCGGGAGCCTTCCATACTGCACCTGCACAGCCCTCTCCACACTCCTGGGGCAGAGGTGCTCAGAATCCTTGGGTTTCAGGAAGGTAAGTCCCACTCCCCAGCGGGCCTGGCTCAGCACTCTATTAGTATTTCTGCAATAGAAACTTCACCCTGAGAGGAATCAATAAGCAGTATAAGTAATGGTTCTATAGTCATTTCCAGCCAGAAACTGCTACCCATGGGTCCTATGTCAGTCAGATTTAGCCATCAAATAAGTTCCAGAAAAAGCTTTTCTGTTTATTTTGGATTTCAGCACTGAGGAAGAGGTTTTCATCTTGTCTCGAATGACACGCGTTCCTGGTCCCAGCTCCAGGGCCAGTGAGTGGGGTGGGCCAGTTGGAAGGTCATATGGGAAAGGGACAGGGGTATTCACTCCAGTGAAGTGCAGACACATGGGCAAGTCGTTAAATGATTCTTTTTTTTAAGATCAAGCCAAGTAAAGACGGCTGGTGGCATCGTCCAGCCCCCCAGGGACTCCACTTGGGCAAAGCAAACATGGTGTCATGTAGGAAACGCTGACACCTGCTGACACTCACCTGGCCCTCCTGGGAAGCCCCGCCCTGCCCCCTGGGGCTTCCTCCCCTCTCCGAGTGGCTGAGAATCTGAAGTGCGTGGCCACACCCAGACCCCAGGAGAGCCTGGGGAGGAGATGGCTGGAGTCTGAGGTGTCATCCTGGACAGGTCACCGGCCCCTCCTATGGTAGATGTGAGAGATTTCTGCAGCAAAGCCAAAGGCGAAGGTGGAGCCTGAATTACCCACTGGAAGGCCTGACTGTAAAATGTTATAAATAGATGGAGTATTAAAAGATAATGCCCAAACGCTTCCATTACATTGAATGAGGGTGAAACGTCCATTGCTCACTTCCATTGCTGCTACGCTTCGCCCTGCCTGGGTCCCAATGGCCTCTTCTGCGGAGCTGGAATAACAATCATTCATCAGGTGTCTCGCCAAGGCAGCTTTCGTCCAAGCTCTAAAATGTCTGCTTTCCTCTTTTTTTTTTTTCCTTTTTACTACTTAAAAGGAACTATAATAACAGGGCAGCCTTCTAACTGACAGGTGGCCTCTATTGCCACACCCCGGATATTTTAAATGCAGGAAAGCCATCCGGATTATTCTGGGGAGCTGGTGTCCCCACAGGCTGCTGATCACCTGTTTCCCTTCTTTTCCTCCACTTTTTTTGGTGCTGCTTCACCTGACAGGCTCTGGTGACCTCAGGGAGGGCATGGACGGTCAGGTCTTTACCCCGTTTCCTGACCAGAGACGTGCACCAATCCACATTGGATGGGGGTGACTCATTACTTCTGAGTCAGAGAGCATGAACAGATCAGAGCAAATGGACCCTCGTTACTGGAAAAACGCCCCCAGTAGCCAGCGAACCACGCAGCGCCTTTGTCCACCAAGAACTGCCTATTTCTGATCAAGCTTGAAACACCTGTTCCCCCAGGCTCACAACAACACTTCCCAGGGAGAGAACATCATCCTGCAACAATGTCAAGACAGCCCTGACACGGGTCTAGCTAGGACGGCGGGTGTCTGGGAGGGACCCCCAACAGACATGCAGGCAAACGTACTCCAGATTCAGTACTCAAACCAGGTTGGCTGTTTGGACGCTAAGAGGCAGCGTGAGACCTGCAGGTCCCCGCCCTCTGTGTGCTGCGATCCTCCCTGGACCCACAACCTTGCGGGTGGGAAACGCAGAGAGACAGACGTGTTCCTCTGCTGCCAGGTCCGCCGCACTGGATTCGGTTCTAGGAAAAAGTTTGTTCCCTGCATTCAGACTCTGGTGCTATCTTTCATCGGAAGGGCGCAGGCATGCACCTCTTTTGGCCTTAATTTCCGCTTCTTAAGAGCTATTCCTGGGGTCACAGGCAGAGTCAGATGCTGTGTTCCACCCAAGCATCTTCATTCCACTAGTTACACCCCAAAGTCAGATTTGTTGTTTTTCTCCTTACTTGGTGGGCATAGTAGACAGAATAATGACCCCTCACCCCAAAGATGCCCATGTCCTAACCCCGGGACTTGTGAATATGTTACCTTAGGCGGTAACAGGGACTTTACAACTGGGATTAAATCAAGGACCTTGAGGAGGGAGATTTCCCTGCATCATCCAGGGGTGCCCAAGGCCATCACAAGCTTCCTTATAAGAGGGAGGCAGGAGGGTCAAGGTTAGAAGAAGGCAATGTGACAACAGATGTCGTGCTTGGAGTGATGTAGCCATGAACCTCTAGAGCTAGAAGTGGCACGAATTCTCCCCCGCAGCCTCCAGAAGCCACCAGCCCCGCCCACGCCTGGATTTTAGCCCCTTTAAGCCTCATTTTGGAATCTGACCTCCAGAATGGTAAGAGAATAAATTCGTGCTGTTTTAAGCCACTGTGTTTGTGGCATTTTGTTACAGCAGCCACAGGAAATTAATGATGGCCACAGTTGGAACACTGAGGTTGTGTGTTTTTTTGTCTTGGGGCGTGTGCACCACGCAGCTCAGCTTGCGGGGTCTCAGTTCCCCGGCCAGGGATCGAACCCAGGCCCTGGCAGCAAAAGTGCCAAATCCTAACCCCTAGACCGTCAGGGAAGTCCCCGAACATTGAGTTTTAACAGAAACCTGCTGGGCATCAAGTTTTATCCGTGGGCAAGTGTGGGCTGAGAACGAGACCACGGAGTACTCTCAATCCAGATTTGAAGCCGTCTTTCCCCCTCACTCACAATAAAGTCATAGATGAGATAACTGGGGACCCTCACCCATAAGGTGGCGTTAGCCCTACCAGTTCAGTGGCTTCTGGCAGGTTAAAAATTCAGATACTAGGTGGAGGGCGCCTCCCTGGTGCTAAGCTGAGGCCTCTCCAAACGGGAGATTTGCTACAAGCAAGCCGAATGCGAGCAGGACGCGGTCTCTGTGAGCTCCCCCAAACCCGGCAGCGGGACGTCTGCACCCCTGACACCCTGAGATGCCTTGCCCTCATCTCAGAGAGGGAAGGGACCGGGCCTGGGCTTCAGAAGAACTTGACATCCGCATTGTTTTTACAGCACGGCTTCCGTCACTCCACATCCACCAGCTCCGAGACGGAGGACGGTACGATGATGCCTCCTCTCACCCAAGGCAACAGGAGATCCAGAGGTCTGCATCCAGCCAGGCCAGGGTCCTGGACGAGGCCACAAGACCGACAGGATGTCACTGTCCTCAGGGACCTCCCCCCACCAACCCCGCCAGCATGTCCTCCGGCGCTTTCCCAGAACCTTCTCCCACTTCCTCCCTCGTCTCAGCCCTTGGCTGGGAGCTGGCGGCTTCCTTCCTTTCCATTGATGTAGCAGATAAGCCTACTGATCTTCATTCCTGGCAGCCCACTTGACCTTTGGATGCCATTTTCCAAATGCCTTTCCGAGGCTCAGCCCTAGCCTGGAGCCACGGCCTCTGGAGGGTGGGCGATTGGTGAGGGAACAGCACCAGGGCCTTGCCTGTGTTCTCCTTCAAGTCCACACAGATCCTGGGAGGCAGACTCTCACCCCAGGCCCGTTTTAGTGACAAGCTAAGTGCCTGGGGAGGGTTATAGATGGGCAAGGCTGGTGTCTGAATGCAGCTCCAAATCCAGAGCCCAAGCGTGTAGAAGCTACCCTGCAGTTTACTCCTGAACTGCCAGCTTCTTTCAGCTCCCGAGCACAGTATCCTTGTCCCTGCCCCTGTGTGTCTCTGCTGAGCAACTACTGAGGAGAACAGCATCTCCAAGAGTATTGACACCTGCAGACCTTCTCCAGTGTGTCCGAGATGCCCACGGGGGGCAGAGGGGGCTCCTGGGATAAGCCTCCTGGTTCCCGGCCAGGGCAGCAGTTACTGTCCAGAGCCTGAAAACGTGTGAAGCCACTGTTACCCCAGAGCGGTGCTGCAGGAGAGAACGGTGGGGCGTGGGAGGATGGTCCTGTCCCTGGAACGGCCGCCGAGCATGGGTTCTTGGCTTCGCACAGGAAAGAATTCAAGAGCGAGCCGTAGTAAACTGAAAGAGGGTTTATTCAGGGAGATACGCACTCCGCAGACATGGTGTGGGCCACCTCAGAAGGTGAAAGGTCCCAAAATATGGGGTGGTTAGTTTTTATAGGGGTGGGTGATATCATAGGCTAATGAGTGGGAGGATTATTCCAACTATGTTGGGGAAGGGGGGGGATTTCCAGGAATTGGGCCACCGCCCACTTTTTGGCCTTTTATGGTCAGCCTGGGAACTGTCATGGCGCCTATATCTGTGTCATTTAGCTCAGGGGTCCCCAACCCCCAGTACCAGTCCACGGTCTGTTAGGAACCGGGCCGCACAGCAGGAGGTGAGCGGCAGGCATGCGAGAGAAGCTTCACTGCCGCTCCCCATCGCTCCCTGCCGCTGGCATCACCACCTGGACCATCCCCCACCCCACATCAGTGGGAAAACTGTCTTCCACAAAACCGGTCCCTGGTGCCAAAAAGGTTGGGGACCGCTGCTTTAGCATGCTGATGTATTACAATGAGCATATTCTGAGGCTCAAGGTCTAGTGGAAGTCAATCATCCTCCATCCTGGACCCAGCTGGTTCTAACCAGTTTATGTTGTGTCCTCAACGGCCGTCCTTCTTTTAAATGATGTGTCCTGCCCTTCCTGTCTCAGTGGGAATAAACGAAGACCACCCAGAAGAGAACAAGCAAAGGCTGCTCACTCAGAGATGGGTGTCGGCCACCATCACTGTGCCTGACCGGAGACTCGCAGGCAGGCAGTGGAGGGGGAAAGCTTTATTATTATTATTTTTTAATTATTTGTTTATTTTTTTTAGGCTGGGTTTATTTATTTCAGGCTGGGTTCAGTCTTCGTTGCAGTGTGCGGGCTTCTCATTGTGGTGTCTTCTCTTGTTGCAGAGCACGAGCTCTAGGCACGCAGGCTTCAGTAGTTGTGGCACGTGGGCTCAGTAGTTGTGGCTCACTGGCTCTAGAGCGCAGGCTCAGTAGTTGTGGCATATGGGCTTAGTTGCTCCGTGGCATGTGGGATCTTCCCAGACCAGGGCTCGAACCCATGTCCCCTGCATTGGCAGGCAGATTCTCAACCACTGCGCCACCAGGGAAGCCCGACAAGTACGCTTTTAGGGGAACCGGATGGGAGAAAAATTGTGATAATGTTTGTTTAAACAAGTATAAATGGTCTTTCTGTCTTCAGGGCCATAAAATGCCCCCAGAGAAGGGATTTATGGAGCCTCATTTCCCAGAAGTTGCTGCTTTTAGCCAGGTAAGGGGAGTGCCAAGGAGGCTTTTTTCTGCATCTGTTGAATCTCAAATGTCTGCAGCTTAAAATAACGTTTATGCCGACTCTGGGGTCCCGAGTCGGTCCGTACATCTATTTGTATATGCAGTCCCTCACCATCCTCAAGATGAGGAGACCTAAACTCAGAGATGTGAAACATCCTCACCCAAGTTGTCCATTCATTGGGTGGCGGAGCCATCCTGCTTCGGGATCCTTTGATGGGGTCAGCCCTCTCTCCCAGGGTGCAACTGGGATGGTGGAAAGATGGCTTCACAGAGAAGAATCCTACCCATCCATCCACCCACCCACTCATACACCAGGGTTTAGCAGGAATCAATATGACACAGGCCCTGATTTTGAGCTGTCCACCCTCTAGTCTAGTGGGAGACAGACTCATAAAGAGTTATTGATGTTATATTTAAAATTCCAATCGTTTCTTTTGTAGAATATCTGCCCATCCATCTACTTCCTAGAATAGAACATTCATCCAATGGTGATAAACACTCACCAAGTTAGTTAAGTTCGGGGCAATCTCTATTTTCCTATTTATTACATTCTGTACTTTCCAAATCGTCTACCTTCAGAATTTATTATTTTTATAATAGGAGCAGGGAGGTTTTTTCTTTTATTTATTATTTTTTTTTTTTGGCTGCGTTGGGTCATCGTTGCTGCACGCGGGCTTTCTCTAGTTTTGGTGAATGGGGGCTACTCTTCGTTGCGGTGCATGGGCTTGTCATTGTGGTGGCTTCTCTTGTTGTGGAGCACGGGCTCTAGGCGCGCGGGCTCAGTAGTTGTGGTGCACGGGCTTAGTTGCTCCGCGGCATGTGGGATCTCCCCAGACCAGGGATGGAACCTGTGTCCCCTGCATTGACAGGCAGATTCTTAACCACTGTGCTACCAGGGAAGTCCTGGGAGTGTTTTTGCTTTTTTTTTTAACTCTTCAATATCTTTTTATTACCTGAAAATCTGATTGTTTTTCAAGCCCCTTCAACATCTGATCTAACTGACCCTTCCGTGCCCACCTGCCCTCCCCAATACTCCCTGCCCGCCCCCTCACCAGGGTTTCTCAAACTTCCTGTCCTTGCTTACCTTGAATTTTGTCTGGAGCATCCTTACCTCCACCTTTGCTTGGAAAATGCCCCCCACACCACCATCCCTCAAAACCTAGTTTATATGTCTTCCTTCCTGAATCTCCTAACTCTGTCTGCTGCTAAGATTTTATCGGCACTTCCCACGATCTTCGAAAATGTGCTTTTTAATGAATGCATAATATTCCCCTGTGGGTCACTATCATTTATTTCCTCAGTCCTTGGTTTGGGAGTATTTGGTTGTTTCCAAAATCTGAATTATAAATAATGTTGTAATGAGCCTTCTTGTTCACTAACTTTGATTTCTACTCTGCTTCTGTACGGTAGATTTCTAAAAATGAGGTCTCTAGGCCAAAGAGTAAGAATACTTCTTAAGGCTCTTATTTCATATTTCAAAATTGCTTTCCAAACAGGTTTACAATTTACCCTCTAGCACCCGTGTGTAGGCATGCCTGCCCCTCCCCCAGCTTCACCAGAGTGGTGTGTCATCAGTTCAAAAACAAGTGTCAATTTGATAGCTGATTCTTCATTGTTTTGATTTGCATTTCTTTGACTGTTACTGAAATTGAATTTTTTTAATGTAGCTTATTTTAGCAACTAGAGATTATCATACTAAGTGAAGTAAGTCAGAAAGAGAAAGACAAATACCATATATCACTTACATGTGGAATCAAAAACTGACGCTAATGAACCTATCTGTGAAACAGAAACAGAATCATGGACATAGAGAATAGATTGGTGGTTGCCAAGGGGAAGGGGTTCAGGGGAGGGATGTATTGGGGGGTTGGGGTGAGCAGATGTAAGCTTTTATATATAGAATGGATAAACAATAGGGTCCTACTAAATAGCACAGAGAACCATATTCAATATTCTATGATAAACCATAATGGAGAATATTTTTTAAAAGTATATATGCATATGTATATACAGCAGAAATTAACACAACATTGTAAATCAACTATACTTCTATAAAAAATTGGTTTAAAAAAGTCAAAAGAAGCTTATTTTAAAAGTTTATTTAGATAGCCTAGTGGTTACGGCTTCAGAGTCCAAGATTGGCTCAAATTTTGCCTCTCTTGATTAGGTGATTCTGCTCTGGCGACTTAGAGAAAATTTCATAACCCCTCTGATCCTCTGTGTCCATCAGCAAACATGGAGTTAGGCCGGAGCCCACCTCCTGGAGTCCTTGTGAGAACTTAATGAAGACATATATGTAAATAACTCAGCTTGACTGGTCAAACATTACCCATATTATTATGAGTTCTTGGACCTTAATATTTCGTGTCGAAATTGTATGCTTTTTAACTGTTTTTCTAGTGGTGTACACTGTTCATAATAACTTATGAAAAACTTTTCTATATATTGAGTTCAGTCCTTTGCCTGCCATATTTATGCAGATATTTTTGCAACATTTACCATTCATTTTTGCTCGCATTATTTTTTCCCCAGGAGATTTTTATTTTCTGCAAACATATTCCTGTCTTCATTAATGATTCCTTCCATTAATTTTATGCCAACAATTCCTTCCGAGAACTGAGATCAATTAAATATTTTTCTCTCCAATTTTTTAAAAATCATTTTCATTCTTATCCTTCTCTCTTACATCCACAGACAATTTTGGTTTAAGTTGTGAGGGAGGATCAAATCTAATCCTTTGGCCACACCATTTGGAGAATAATTCTTTGTGGATTTAAAAGCAGAAGGTGGGATTTCCCTGGTGGCGCAGTGGTTAAGAATCCGCCTGCCAATGCAGGGAACACGAGTTCGATCGCTGATCAGGGAAGATCCCACATGCCGCAGATCAACTAGCCCGTGTGCCACAACTACTGAGCCTGTGCTCTAGAACCTGTGAGCCATAACTACTGAGCCCACGAGCCACAACAACTGAAGCCCATGAGCCTAGAGCTCGTGCTGCACAACAAGAGAAGCCACCTCAATGAGAAGCTCGAGCACTACAACAAAGAGTAACCCCTAGTCGCTGCAGCTAGAGAAAGGCCACGCACAGCAATGAAGACCCAACGCAGCCAAAAATAAATAAATAAATAAATAAATAAATAAAACTCCCTCCGCCAAAAAAAAAAAAAGCAGAAGGTGACATGATTAAAAATGTTTTGAAATAGCTTGTTGGTTCTGGTGTGGCAGGAAAAACAATGGCAATCACAAAGATAGCCAGCATTTATTTAGCACTCACTGCGTACGGGGCTCTGGCGGAAGTCGTTAGCGTGTGTCAACTCACTCAGAACCACCCAATGAGGAAACCAAGGTGTAAGCTGGACTCTAAGTAACTTGCCCAAGGTTTGAGCCAGGGATGGAGCCCGGATGAAGGAGGGATCAGAGTCAAGGAGATGAATGTATCCAAAGTAATGGTCCTGTTGAGAGATAGTGGGGTCCACCTACACAGTAGTAGGGGGAGGAGAGGAGAGGTGGGGAGATGGCAGGTGGGTGATGTATTTAAGAGATGAGGCTGGGATTTGACCATCAACTACCTTCTGGGGTCTCTCAGTGGGAGGGAGAGTTGAAGAGTCCCATCTCTTTGGGAGCAAGAAAGGCCCTCAAAGGGTTCCCAGTAAATTTAAGGCTCTACCCTCATCGTGAAATAATTTGGAGAAGAAGAAGGGAGGTTAAGAAAGTACAGTGAGAATTTATTTAAGCAAGAATACTCCCTCAGAGTGAGGGCAGGCAGACAGGTGGGGAGCTGCTGCCCTGGGTTTTTTTTGTCAAGCTGGTTATGAGGGGCGTACAAAGGAAGGGGCGGAATATTCACTGGGGAAGGAGGAGTTTGGGGATGTATTCCCTGATTTTCATCCCAGTTCCATTTTCCCAAGGGGAGGAGGGATTTTTATCCTTATATAGCTTAGATCAGAAGTATCATGGTGGGTACTTCTCTGCAAAGCTAATTTTATTGTAATGAGAGCATAATGAGCAACAGATTATATTCTCTGATGCAGGAGATTCCTGCCTTTCCTTATTTTCCTTTTTCAGCTTCCAGGACACTTATCGCCCAAAATGTGTGGTTTCCTGTTAGTCTGAAAGTTCCTGCTTTCCTCTGTCTGCCTATGGACCCCTGCTGTTTACAAGATACACGCTTTCTTGTCACCTGGCCCCACCCCCATTTCTCTGCTCATATCTAGTTACCTCCCTGCGGTAACAAAAGGAGACTGCAAGTGCCATAGAAGCATCTCCTTCCTCTCCCCTCCCTGTGCCCAGCGTGCCCGGGTAGCACACAGCATAAAAGCCATGCAATCTTCTTTCTTTCCAAATGGCTCAGACTCGGTAGGCCTTGATGTTGGCCAGGATGGCCTCATCTTTCTCTTTCATCAAAATCCCCTCACACCTCTGGGACAATATTAAACATAACAACATTCACATTATAGGGGTCCCAGAAAGAGAAGAGACAGAGAAAGGGCCCAAGAAAATATTTGAAGAGATTATAGCCAAAGACTTCCCTAACGTGGGAAAGGAAATAGCCACCCAAGTCCAGGAAGCGCAGAGTCCCAGACAGTATAAACCCAAGGAGAAACACACCGAGACACATAGTAATCAAATTGGCAAAAATTAAAAACAAAGAAAAATTATTGAAAGCAACAAGGGAAAAATGACAAATAACATACAAGGGAACTCCCATAAGGTTAACAGCTGATTTCTCAGCAGAAACTCTACAAGCCAGAAGGGAGTGGCATGATATACTTAAAGTGATGAAAGGAAAGAACCTACAACCAACATTACTCTACCCGGCAAGGATCTCATTCAGATTTGACAAAGAAATCAAAAGCTTTACAGACAAGCAAAAGCTAAGAGAATTCAGCACCACCAAACCAGCTCTACAACAAATGCTAAAGGAACTTCTCTAAGTAGGAAACACAAGAGAAGAAAAGGACCCACAAAAACAAACCCAAAACAATTAAGAAAATGGTAGTAGGAACATACATATCAATAATGACCTTAAATGTGAATGGATTAAATGCTCCAACCAAAAGACACAGTCTCGCTGAATGGATACAAAAACAAGACCCATATATATGCTGTCTAGAAGAGACCCACTTCAGACCTAGAGACACATACAGACTCAAGGTGAGGGGATGGAAAAAGATATTCTATGCAAATGGAAATCAAAAGAAAGCTGGAGTAGCAATACTCATATCAGATAAAATAGACTTTAAAATAAAGAATCTTACAAAACACAAGGAAGGACACTACATAATGATCAAGGATGAATCCAAGAAGAAGATATAACAATTATAAATATATATGCACCCAACATAGGAGCACCTCAATACATAAGGCAAATGCTAACAGCTATAAAAGAGGAAATCAACAATAACACAATAATAGTGGGGGACTTTAACACCTCACTTATACCATGGACAGATCATCCAGACAGAAACTCAATAAGGAAACACAAGCTTTAAGTGACACAACAGACCAGATAGATTTAATTGATATTTATAGGACATTCCATATAAAAACAGCAGATTACACTTTCCTCTCAAGTGCACACAGAACATTCTCCTGGATAGATCATATCTTGGGTCACAAATCAAGCCTCGGTAAATTTAAGAAAATTGAAGTCATACCAAGCACCTTTTCTGACCACAATGCTATAAGATTAGAAATCAATTACAGGGGGAAAAAAATGTAAAAAACACAAACATATGGAGGCTAAACAATATGTTACTAAATAACCAAGAGATGGAAACCAAAAAATACCTAGAGACAAATGACAATGAAAACACAATGATCCAAAACCTATGGGATGCAGCAAAAGCAGTTCTAAGAGGGAAGTTTATAGCTATACAAGCCTACCTCAAGAAACAAGAAAAATCTCAAATAAATAATCTAACCTTACACCTAAAGGAACTAGAGAAAGAAGAACAAACAAAACCCAAAGTGAATAGAAGGAAAGAAATCATAAACATCAGAGGAGAAATAAATGAAATAGAAACAAAGAAAACACTAGCAAAGATCAATAAAACTAAAAGCTGGTTCTTTGAAAAGATAAACAAAACTGATAAACCTTTAGCCAGACTCCTCAAGATAAAGAGGGTGAGGACTCAAATCCATAAAATTTGAAATGAAAAAGGAGAAGTTACAACAGACACTGCAGAAATACAAAGCATCATAAGAGACTACTACAAGCAATGCTATGCTAATAAAATGGACAACCTGGAAGAAATGGACAAATTCATAAAAGGTATAGCCTTCCAAGACTGAACCAGGAAGAAATAGAAAACATGAACAGACCAATCACATATAATGAAATTGAACCTGTGATTTAAAATCTTCCAACAAACAAAAGTCCAGGACCAAATGGCTTCACAGGTGAATTCTACCAAACATTTAGAAAAGAGCTAACACCCATCCTTCTCAAACTCTTCCAAAAAATTGCAGAGGTAGGAGCACTCCCAAAGTCATTCTATGAGGCCACCATGACCCTGATACCAAAACCAGACAAAGGTACTGCAAAAACAAGAAAATTACAGAACAGTATCACTGATGAATATAGATGTAAAAACCCTCAACAAAATACTAGCAAACAGAATCCAACAACACATTAAAAGGATCATACACCATGATCAAGTGGGATTTGTCCCAGGGATGCAAGGATTCTTCAATATACGCAAATCAAACAATGTGATACACCATATTAACAAACTGAAGAATAAAAACCATATGGTCATCTCAATAGATGCAGAAAAAGCTTTTGACATAATTCAACACCCATTTATGATAAAAAAACTCTCCAGAAAGTGGGCATAGAGGAAACCTACCTCAACATAATAAAGGCCATATATGACAAACCCACAGCAAACATCATTCTCAATGGTGAAAAACTGAAAGCATTTCCTCTAAGATCAGGAACAAGACAAGGATGCCCACTCTCACCACTATTATTCAACATAGTTTTGGAAGTCTTAGCCAAGGCAATCAGAGACGAAAAAGAAATAAAAGGAATGCAAATTGGAAAAGAAGAATTAAAACTGTCACTATTTGCAGATGCCATGATACTATACATAGAGAATCCTAAAGATGCCACCACAAAACTACTAGAGCTAATCAATGAATGTGGTAAAGTTGCAGGATACAAAATTAATGCACAGAAATCTCTTGCATTCCTATGCACTAACAACGAAAAACCAGAAAGAGAAATTAAGGAAACAATCCCATTCACCATTGCAACAAAAAGAATAAAATACCTAGGAATAAACCTACCTAAGGAGACAAAAGACCTGTATGCAGAAAACTATAAGACACTGATGAGGGGGCTTCCCTGGTGGCGCAGTGGTTGAGAATCTGCCTGCCGATGCAGGGGACATGGGTTCGAGCCCTGGTCTGGGAAGACCCCACATGCCATGGAGCAACTGGGCCCGTGAGCCACAACTACTGAGCCTGCGCGTCCGGAGCCTGTGCTCCGCAACAAGAGAGGCCGCGACAGTGAGAGGCCCGCGCACCGCGATGAAGAGTGGCCCCCGCTTGCCACAACTAGAGAAAGCCCTCACACGGAAACGAAGACCCAACACAGCCAAAAATAAATAAATAAATTTATTTTTTTTTAAAAAAAGGCAATGACAGGGATTAAAAAAAAAAAAAAGACACTGATGAAAGAAATCCAAGATGACACAAACAAATGGAGAGACATACCATGTTCTTGGATTGGAAGAATAAACATTGTGAAAATGACTATACTACCCAAAGCAATCTACAGATTCAGTGCAATCCCTATCAAACTACCAATGGCATTTTTCACAGAACTAGAACAAAAATTTCACAATTTGTATGGAAACACAAAAGACCCCGAATAGCCAAAGCAATCCTGAGAAAGAAAAATGGAGCTGGAGGAATCAGGCTCCTGGATTTCAGAATATACTACAAAGCTACAGTAATCAAGACAGTATGGTATTGGCACAAAAACAGAAATATAGATCAATGGAACAGGATAGAAAGCCCAGAGATAAACCCATGCACCTATGGTCAACTAATCTATGACAAAGGAGGCAAGGATATACAATGGAGAAAAGACAGTCTCTTCAATAAGTGGTGCTGGGAAAACTGGACAGCTACATGTAAAAGAATGAAATTAGAACACTCCCTAACACCATACACAAAAATAAACTCAAAATGGATTAAAGACCTAAATGTAAGACCAGACACTGTAAAACTCTTAGAAGAAAACATAGGAAAAACACTCTTTGACATAAACCACAGCAAGATCTTTTTTGACCCACCTCCTAGAGTAATGGAAATAAAAACAAAAATAAACAAATGGGACCTAATGAAACTTAAAAGCTTTTGCACAGCAAAGGAAACTATAAACAAAACAAAAAGACTACCCTCAGAATGGGAGAAAATATTTGCAAACAAATCAAGGGACAAAGGATTAATCTCCAAAATATATAAACAGCTCATGTAGCTCAATATTAAAAAAACAAACAACCCAATCCAAAAATAGGCAGAAGACCTAAATAGACATCTCCCCAAAGAAGACAAGAGGCACATGAAAAGCTGCTCATCATCACTAATTATTAGAGAAATGCAAATCAAAAATACAATGAGGTATCACCTCACACCAGTTAGAATGGGCATCATCAGAAAATCTACAAACAACAAATGCTAGAGGAGGTGTGGAGAAAAGGGAACCCTCTTGCACTGTTGGTGGGAATGTAAATTGATACAGCCAATGGAGAACAGTACGGAGATTCCTTAAAAAACTAAAAATAGAACTACCATATGACCCAGCAATCCCACTACTGGGCATATACCCAGAGAAAAGCATAATTCAAAAAGCCACATGGACCCCAATGTTCATTGCAGTACTATTTACAATAGCCAGGTCATGGAAGCAACCTAAATGCCCATCGACAGATGAATGGATAAAGAAGATGTGGTACATATATATACAATGGAATATTACTCAGCCATAAAAGGAACGAAATTGGGTCATTTGTAGAGACATGGATGGACCTAGAGACTGTCAACAGAGTGAAGTAAGTCAGAAAG
The DNA here is from genome assembly GCF_025265405.1 of Mesoplodon densirostris. Taxonomy (NCBI): domain Eukaryota; kingdom Metazoa; phylum Chordata; class Mammalia; order Artiodactyla; family Ziphiidae; genus Mesoplodon; species Mesoplodon densirostris. Next base: position 4,127,651 of record NC_082665.1, on the reverse strand, counting down.
AGTAAAACAAATATTGTATATTAACGTATATATGTGGAATCTTGAAAAATGGTACAGATGAACCGGTCTGTAAGGCAGAAATAGAGATACAGATGTAGAGAACAAACGTATGGACACCAAGGGGGGAAGTAGGGGGTGGGGATGGGCTGAATTGGAGATTGGGTTTGACATATATACACCAATATGTATAAAATAGATAACTAGTAAGAACCTGCTGTATAAAAAATAAATTAATTAAATTTAATTTTAAAAAAATCCCCTCACACCTCTCCCTTCCTCTTTCTTCTCGCCCAGTCACCCTCTTCCTCGTACAAAACATGGCTCTAGCCATGGACCCCTGCAGAGGGAGGAGAGGCATGCCTGGTCATGCCTGGGCTTTCCCATCACTTCCAAATTAGCCCACTTTCCCCAAGCCACAAAGGCCCCTGGCTGGGCTTCACTTAAGGGGGCATCAGGGGGACCTAGCATTCCTGTAGTAGACCAGCTCCTCAAGCTGGGGTCAGCCGTGACCAGGTCCATCACTGATGGGTATGACTTCCTGGCCGTGACATCCGAACCTTCCCCTCAGGCAATGAGTCCATTGTTCTGAGACTTGCAGCAGCTACTGAGCTAAGGATAAATCTCCACGACATGCCACGGCCATGGCTGCAGTCACACCGCCTCTCAGCACTGCAGTAGCCAGGTGTCAGGATCCAAAGGCAAATTAGGAACTGCCCATACTTTGACTTCTCTAAACAGTAGGAGAGCAACTCTGGAGTCACACAGAGCAGATGTGAGGTCCCCTCTCTACCCTCATCCATCTGCACGAACAAGTTTCTTCTCTGGCTTCTGTTTCCTCTTCTGTACATGGAGCCACTGAAGTTCCCAGCTCGGAGTGACTCAAGGGAGGCTGATTGAGAGAACACACCCACAGAATAGAGTAGCCCAGGCCCAGGAAACACTAGTTTTTACTTTTTTATTATTATTATTATTTTTTTTTTTTTGGCCACGCTGCACGCCTTGTGGGATCTTAGTTCCCTGAACAGGGATCCCACCCGGCCACTCAGCAATAAAAGTGCAGAGTCTTAACCACTGGACCACAGGGGAATTCCCAACACTAGCTTTTTAAAAACAGAGCTCAGGGGCCTCCCTGGTGGCGCAAGTGGTTAAGAGTCCGCCTGCCGATGCAGGGGATACGGGTTCGTGCCCCGGTCTGGGAGGATCCCATATGCCGCGGAGCGGCTGGGCCCGTGAGCCATGGCCGCTGGGCCTGCGCATCCGGAGCCTGTGCTCCGCAACGGGAGAGGCCACAACAGTGAGAGGCCCACATACCGCAAAAAGAAAAAAAAATAATAATAAATAAAAAATAAATAAATAAAAACAGAGCTCAGGACTTCCCTGGTGGTGCAGTGGTTAAGAATCCGCCTGCCAATGCAGGGGACACGGGTTCAAGCCCTGGTCCGGGAAGATCCCACATGCGTTAGAGCCACTCAGCCCGTGCGCCACAACTACTGAGCCTGTGCTCTAGAGCCCGCGAGCCACAACTGCTGAGCCCATGCACCACACGTACTGAAGCCTGCGTGCCTAGAGCCCGTGCTCTGCAACAAGAGAAGCCACCGCAACGAGAAGCCCGCACACCGCAACGATGACCCAACACAGCCAAAAATAAATAAATAAATAAATTTATTAAAAACAAATAAAAATTAAAAAATAAAACAGAGCTCCTTTCCCGGCTCTCCAGGTTACCAATTTGCAAAGGTATGTCGCGTCCTGCAGGGAGAATTTAAGGGAAACGCATTTGAGGGTGGGGCTGTTGGACGCTAGGAGTTCACCCAGCCAGCCCCTCTCTCTACCTGCAGCTCACCTGCTGCATGATTTTTCACATGAATTCTTGCCTGTTTAGAATTCCTCACCTGCGAAAAGATCAGAATGACCCTCCCACTTGTCTAATCAGGGGAAAGTCTGAGGTCACGACACGCTGGAACACAATGTAAGTGTGCCAATGCTGCTCTAGACACTTGGAGACTGCCTGGGTCTCCGCCCTTCCTTTCCAGCTGCTCATCCCAGTACGCTGGCCCCTCCCCTGAGCTGCTGGAGGAGGGGTGCAGGCCTGGATTCCCGGCCTAGGGCTTCCTGTTGCTCTCTTGCAGGCAATTTCCCTTTCCTTTTCTGCCTTTTTGGGCGGGGCGAGGACCATCTCTCTGAACCAGGCAGCTGGGCCTCTCTGACGCCCTCCTTTGCTGCCCTTAGAACCCAGGGGCTGTCCTGTTAGACTGTCTTAGTGGATTGCTGGCTAATAGCTGCTCTTGAACTTCAGGTATGTCGCTCGACCTGCACTTCCTGCTGAGGGACACTGATGCTGTCAATGAAGCAGCTCATACCTGCTCCTCCACACGGCTCCTTCCTGGCCATCCCTGCCCCCTCCCCCCAGCCTTTGTGCTGGGAGCACGGCCTGCCCTGGAGAGAACCACAAAAAAATGAACGCGGGCTGCTTGAAAACAGCCAGGTCAGCACATTTGTGAGGTTAAGTCAGCCCCCGAGTGGCCAAGATGAAAGGCCATGGAGATTCATAGAGATCTTGTCTTTGGGGTTTGACGGCTAAGCCTCCTGTCCCTGGGGAAACTGTCTTTAGAGGCATGGGAGGAGCCTCCCACAAGTCGGAGCGCACGCACCTCCACGTTTTCTGCAGATCATCCAAGAGGAGTCTGTGTCTCTGCAGCACGAAATCAAGCCCCTCCCCCATCTCCCCCATCCCCCGCCCCCAGCCACGGGCCTTGCCTGGAGAGCCACCCACTTCATCCCTGGTTCTTCCAGAAAAGATGGTCTGTCTTCCCACCTCTTCCTCAGAAGGTCAGTGATTCTAATGCCTGCCTTCTTAGGTGTATCTTCTATTCGCCCATTCTCGGCACAGTAGAAGACCCCGTGGTATGCCGTCCCGGGTCAAGGCCTGGCAATGTGACGCAGCAACAGTGAGCTTGAGTGAGCATTTCGGTCTCACTGAGAGCCTCAGTGCCTTCATTTGTCAAATAGGGACAAAGCCTCCTGGTGGGTTATTATGGGGGTCACCTGAGAGAGTGGAGTTGAGGCATTGGTCACCTCGGTAGAGCTGGGCTGCTGAAGAGGGTGGCTCCAACACCCTGAGGACACTGCAGCCAACAGGACCCGTCATCTCATCTCGACGCCTTTGCTCAAGCAGGTGTGGGGACCAGTCGGGCAGGTCCCGGGGAGCTAACCATGTTTGCCTTGGATCATGGGGCTGGTCTGTAGCCCTGCTGGCACCACACCCCGTGTGTCAGCCTCCAGGGAGCACGCTGGTCTTTTCCACTGTGTTTCCTGCTCTTTCATCTACCAAGTTTGGGGCAGAGCTGGTGCCCAGAGCACGTACCCCCGAGAACCTGCCCTGTAGGAAGACCGTCCCCCCCAGGTACCCGGGGGTCTCGTGCCAGCCCGGGGCTAACTCTGTGCTGGGCACTCACCCATCCCACCACCGTCTCAATGTCCTTCGTGTGCTAACTCATCTTCTCACATTTCCCTCTGGGGTCTGAATTCTCTCAGCAAATACCTACTGAGTGCCTCCTCTCTGTAAAGTTCAAAGACCCATCAGCAAGCAAAGCATCTCAACTTCCCTGCCCGGGTGAGCCTTCCATCCTAGCTGGGGAGACAGACCACACAGAAAACAGGAGACACACATTACAGAATGTGCTAGAAGGAGCAAAGCATGGCCATGTTGAGCAGAGACTTGACAGATTAGACAATAAGCCACAGGCATTATTATCCCCACTTTACAGATGAGGAGACCGAGGTACAGATGGACAGAGGGACTTGGTCAAGGTCACACAGTTTGTCCTTGAACCCAAGTACTCTGACCTCAGAGCCCGTTATCTAAACGAAGCATCACAAACTTTTTCCTAAAAAGGCCCGGGAGTAAATACTTTAGGCTTTGCCGGCCACATACGGACTCTAACACCTGTTCTTCTACATTTTTTTACAACCCTTAAAAAAATGTGGGAACTATTCTGGCTCTCAGGCAGCACAAAAACAGGTGCAAGGAGTGGCTTTTCAATCCTTGCTCTAAGCCATTAGCCTTCCCAACTTTCCTAATTAAGTTAAAATTTCTCAAAACCCAGCATGACAGGAGGTGGGTGGCATTACTCCCATTTTACAGACGAGGAAATTGAGGCTCAGGAAAGTGAAGTAACTTGGCTGTGATTACAGAGCCAGAATTCCAGCCCCAGTCTGTCTGGGTTGGCAAGATCCAGGCACTTTCTCCATTCTGCTCCAAGCGTCTTACTTTTGATAACGCGTTTTTAAACCCCTGCTTTAAAATACAACATTGGGATAAATTAGAAGGTTGGGATTAACATATACACCCTACTCTGTATAAAATAGATAACCAACAAGGACCTACTGTGTAGCACAGGGAACTATACTCAATATTTTGTAATAATGTATAAGGGAAGAGAATCTGAAGAAGAATAGACACGTGTGTGTATAACTGAATTGCTGTGCTGTACACCTGAAATTAACATGATATTGTAAATCAACTATACTTCAATTTAAAAAATTAAATAAAATGCAACGTTCACGATTCCTCGAAAAATTAAACATAGAATTAGCATATGGCCCAGCAACTCTACTTCTGGGTATATACTCAAAAGAATTGAAAGCAGGGACTCAAACAGGTATTTACACACCCTACGTTCATAGCAGCATTACCCACAATAGCCAAGAATGGAGGCCCCTCGAGTGTCCATGGATGGATGAATGGACAAGCAGAATGTGGTCCATCCACACAATGCAATAGTGTCCCGTCTTAAAAAGGAAGGACATTCCGACACCTGCTACAAAGTGGATAAACCCTGAGGACATGATGCTTAGTGAAAGAAGCCAGTCATGAAAGATCAAACACTGTATGATTCCGCTTACGTGAGGCCCTAGAGGAGTCCAATTCATAGAGACAGAAAGTAGGATGATGGGGGCCAGGGGCTGGGGGGAGATGGGAGTGAGTGTTTCATGCGGGCAGAGTTTCAGGCTGGAAAGAGAAAAGAGTTCTGGAGACAGACGGTGGTGATGGCTGTAGAACACTGTGAACAGATTTAATGTTACTCACCTGTATGCTTAAAAATGGTTGAAATGGTACATTTATGTTTTGTGTATTTTACCACAGTTAAACAAACAAAGCATCCACGGGAGGAACAGTTCACCAAACCCTGACGTCTCCCTCCCCGGCAAGTGGAGGTCCATCCACGTGTCACCAACTTGTCTCAGGGAGCGGAGAGACCCGGAGACAGAGACCCACGTGGGAGGCAGGTGATGGAGATGAAGACTCACCGCGGTTCTCTCCCGGCAGCGGATGCCCCAGCGCCGGGCGTGGGAGGCGGACGCGGGCAGCTCAGGCCCACGGAGTGACCTGGCCGCCCCCAAGGCCCAGCCCAGGCCTCCAGTTCTGAGCTCTAAGCTCTTTCCAACGACCCGACCCCATGGCCGCCGCCCCTCCCACGGGGAAGCTGTGGCGGGCGGGGCCCACGTCCTGCCAACTGCCTGCTCCCACCTGGGCTTCCCGGGCTTCCCGGGAGGACCTGGCTGAGCCTGGCTGACGGTGCCAACCTGTTTGTCTTCATTGTCCCAGGGAAGCACCGTTGTCACAGCCCAGGGAGGAGCCGTTGGCCCCAGAATAGCCCCTGCAGGAGGTGAGTCATTGCAGGTGTGCCCGGCAACTCACGAACTGACCCTGAACGCACACAGCGGCACCCTGGGAGGCCACCACTTACCGGAAAACTACATTTCATTGATAATTATAGTCACTGTTTACTGAGCTCCTATTAGATGCCATGCACGAAGCCTGAGTATGTGGCTTGTGTATTTCGTTTAATTCCCACAGTCATCCAAGGAGGAAAGCACCACCGTCCCCACTTTCCGGATGAGGAAGCTGAGGTTTCGAAAGGTCAGGGGCCCCTGCCCAGCATCAGTCGGTCAGTTGGGAAGCCCACTCTGTGGGCCCCTCTCAGTCTCCAGCACACTGGCTTGACCTCTGACCTTTGAGGGTGCACTGGACTTTGGAAGGAGACAAAAGTTGTTCAGAGTTGAGGGGCGCTGGGCACAGGTGCTGGAGCATAAGCAGGAAGCAGGCATGGGCTGGGTGGATGGTGCCCATGGGGAACCAGAAGGACGTTTTCAAGAAGTTTGGTGACAAGGGAAGAGGGACAGCGACAGGAATGCAGCTTCTAGGGTCAGCATGTGGAAGAAAGGGTTTTCCAGGGTGGGGAAGTCTTGAGCAGCCGTTGAGGGTGAAGCCACCCAGGAGGGTGTTGAATTGTGTCCCCCTAACAGATATGTCCATCCCCTACTGCCCAGTACCCGTGAATATGACCTTATTTAGAAGTAGGGTCTTTGCAGATGTAATCAAGTTAAGATGAGGTCATACTAGGTTGGGATGGGCCCTAAACCCAATATGACTGGTGTCCTTATAAGGAAAAAGAAATTTGGACACAGACACAAACAGAGGGAGGACAATGTGATGAGACATCAAGAGACGAAAGCCATGTGAAGATGGAGGCAGAGACTGCAGTGAACCATCTACAAGCCAAGGAGCGCCAAGGACTGCCAGCAGCCGCCAGAAGTTAGGAGACAGGCTTGGAAGGGTCTGCCCCGGGAGACTTCAGATGAAACCAGCCCGCCGACACCTTAATCTTGGACTTCTGGCCTCCAGAACTGTGGGAAAATAAATTTCTGTTGTTTAAACCACCCAATTTGTATAATTTGTTATGACAGCCACAGGAAAACTAATACACAAGTTAAACAGATCGACTCCAATTTCTCGGAATTGGACACAAAATCACACGTGACCTTGTGATGTGAGCAGAGGGATGAGAGCAGGCTACCCCTCCCTTCCACGCTCTCCCCTGGGGCACCAGGGACCTCAGGAATCCCTGGGGGTGGGGGGAGCGGAGCTGGCTGCAGGACAATCTCCCATCTATCACCAAAGTATGCGGCATGTCAGAGTGTCAGGACAGGACAGGAAACCACTGTCTGGCAGGAGAAGCTCCCAGGCTCCTTTAGTGCTTAAATACCAGCATTTGGGTTCCACTGGGAAAGAAAACAAAAAGACTCTGAAGAAGACAGTAGGGAAAAGGACAATACAATAGCACTGGGGGGACAGTTTCCATTTTCCCCACTGTCTCTGTTGCCAGTCCAACATGTTGGAACCCCTCATTTGTTACTAGGTGGCTACCTGCACAGCAATAAATCCACCTGTACCAACCCATAAATCTGCCAAAGGAAGGAGATGATTTTTAGTCACGTTAAGCCTGTGCTCAGACTTTAGCCGGCTCTGCGGCAAGGTCCACTGGAGCCACTGGACCACAGCATAAAGGAGAGTCTCAGGCAACCTCGCATGCCTGCCCTGAGGTCCACACAACTGGGTTTGGGTTTCTAAAACCAGCTCAGAGGGAGTGTCCAGATCTTCTCCTGACAGGAGAGTTTGTAATTTTTATTAAGATTATTGTTTCTTCCTTTTTAATTAATTTTTATAACATTGTTTTAAAAGTCAGTGTTGAAAGGTTTGTGTTTGTCACCATACCCCTTCCCACCTCCCATTCCCTTCCCCTTGAGTTACTTACATTCAAGTCTCTTAACTGTTTTATTTTTTAATCTATACCTCCACATTTTTAACTAACATGACTACCGTATTATTTCTTGTTTTTTTCCATTTTAGTGCACTTACACCACCACCCACCACATGTTCTCAGCCTCTTCCATCCTACCCACCATCTTCATAATTTACTTATATCATAATCTTTGGCCAAACCAATGTTTAGGATTGGCATTATTATGACTCCATAATAACTCAGCCACTTATGGCACTAAGATTACTTTTTCTTGTGCAACATTTTGTTTTTCCTGGAGTTAACTATTGCCTCAATTTTTTTATATACTACGGACCACTTATTCCCCAACTTTACCTGACAAACCTGAAAAACTCCTCTCACCAAAATCACATACGTCAGGTAATCATTCACGTTTTGTTTTGTTTTGTTGTTTGTTTTTCCAGTGGAGACATCCTTTCTGGAGCTCTCGTCTTCCCGTTTGTATCTGGACAGTTGAACTCTTGGCTTGTGGCACAGCTCTCCTCCTGAGAGTTCCCTTCAACTTCAGTGAGAATCTCTTTGTAATTTTCTGTGCTACATACAGTGTGTCCTGTGTCCCACGTCTTTCTCTTTCTGGGTTTACTTTCTTGCTCAAGTGAAGCACATCCTCCAGTAGCTTCCTGAGAAAGAATGAATGTGAGGTACAATTTTTAAATCTTAAAAATCTTACATATTTTTAAACATATTTATTCCACCCTTTGATTGACAACTTGTATAGATAAAGAATTCCAGATAAAACTTTTTTAGAGCTTTGAAGGCATTGCTTCATTATTTTCTGCTTTCTAATATTATTATTGAGAAATTCTGATACTTTGAATTTATCCCATTGTTTTTCCTCTATAAATATTAAGGATTTTTAAAATCCCCAGTGTTTTGAAATTTCAAGATGAAGTTGTTTCATGTTTTGTTGGGAAACTTGGTTCACTCTTTCAATCAGGAAAGTTATGTCCTGCAGTTCCAGCAAATTTTTTTGTATTGTTTCTTTGGTAACGTTTTCTTCTTTCTGCTCTTCCTTGAGTCACCAAGCCCAGAGCCTGTCTGGTTTAATTTCTCGGCAGTGTATACATCCTAAGTTCTCTTCAATGGAGGTGGAACAGTTGTCTGTCTCTGTGGGATGGGGGAGGAAACCTTAGGGTCTAAGTGTTTCTTATGACATACATTCTGTGTTTCCGTTCTACAGTGTTCAGCTAGCCCCTCACTCCAACCTTGGTGCCTCCAATTCTTCAGCCATTCTGGAGTTTTGCACGTCAGTTGCTTGTGTAGGTTTGTGATCATTTTGGCAGGTAGTCTTGCTTCACTTTTCACTGGTCTGCAGTGCCAGCATCACTTACAGATTACATTTGGCTGCATGTAGCAGAACCCCATTCAACGGCTCAACCGAACAGCATTTTAATGTTCTTACCCAAACATCCAGGGCTAGGACAGCAGCCTGTGATGTTATCACTGTCCCCGTTTCCTTCTGTGTTTCTGCTCTGCCATCCTCATCCTGTGGCTTTCATCCTCATGGTCACAAGATAGCCACTCCACTCCAGCCTCAGGTCCACATTCCAAGGAGAGGGAAGGAGGGGAAAAAAAAGAAAAGATGGTGGAGAAGGAGTGGCTCCGATGTAGGAATGCTATGTTCCCAGGATCTCCAGCAGACTTCCACTTACACAAGACCACATGGACACCCTTAGGGACAGGAGCTCTGGGACACAAGGCAACTGGGAGCATGATGGCCCCAGCCAAAACGGGGGTTCTGTCAGCAAAAAAAGGGAGAAAAGATTGTCTGTGCATCGAAATTTTCAAGGACATCTCTGCCTGCTGGTTCTTCCTCTTCGACTCTCTTTGTTCTTGTGAGGTGACTTCTTACTGTTGCCGTGCTGGTGTTCTGGAGGATTTTTTAAAGGACCTGCTAAATGTATATCTTCAATCTACCATGTTAAACCTGAAGTCCCTTGAAGAGCTCCCAGAAAAGATCAAGGGCCATTGAGCTAAGTTTTTTCTTTATAAAAGGGGGTACTTTATATTTTGAGTTGAGGAGAAAGAGAAATCTTTCTCAGTTGCTTTGGGGTTTATTCTTCTTCTCTGTACATTACAAGGAAGAGAGCTGCCTGCAGAGCTGAGTGTGAGTTCTCATCCCAGCAGTGCTGCTACTGAGCAACGTCAGGCAGGTCACATAACCCCTCTGGTGATGACTTTCTTCTTCATCTTTAAAATGAAGAGATTGGGTCAGAAGAGCATTTCCCATCAAATACTCCAGCAGGGAAAAAAAAAAAAAAAAAAAAGGTATTGCTAAAAAAGATGTATGGATACTGAGGAATCCCAGGGGCCCACATAAAGATGCTCGGTCATTAGAAGAATGCAAACTAAACCACAAGGAGACACTAGTACAGTCCACTAGAATGGGTATAATAACAATAACAACAATAATAATACACAATACCAAGTGCTGGTGGGGTTGCGGAGCAAATGAAGTTTGCACACATCACTGATAAGAATGCCTAATAGAATAGCCACTTTGGAAAACAGGTTGGCAAGTTCTTATGAAGTTCAACATAGACTCACCAAATGACCCAGCAATGCTAATTCTAGATCCCCAAGAAATAAAAACTAATGTTTACACCAAAACTTGTATACACATGTTTATGGCAGCTTTCTTCACAATCACCCCAAACTGGAGACCACCCAAAGGTCCATCAGCTGGTAGATAGACAAACAAATTAGGGTAACACCAAGAGTGGATATTATTCAGCAATGACAAGGAAGAATCTACAGACATATGCATGCAACAACATGGATGCAGTGCGAAGATATGCTGCATGAAAGAGCCACACAGAGCAGCCACCTTCTGGAAGATTCCACTGAGATGACATTCTGGGCATTCATTCAGCAGAGATTGGAACCAATCACTGGTTGCCAGGGGTTGGGGCAGAAGCAGGGGATTGACTGTAAAGGGGCAGGGGGCACTTTGGGGTGGTGGCTATGTTCTCTTCTGGATTGTAGTGGTGGTGACACAATGGTGTGATTAGTCAAACGCGTAGAACTGAGTTTTACTCTATGCCAGCCGTATCCCAATACACCTGACTTTTAAAAATAAGTTGAGGGCTTCCCTGGTGGCGCAGTGGTTGAGAGTCTGCCTGCCGATGCAGGGGACACGGGTTCGTGCCCCGGTCCGGGAAGATCCCACATGCCGCGGAGCGGCTGGGCCCGTGAGCCATGGCCGCTGAGCCTGCGCGTCCGGAGCCTGTGCTCCGCAACGGGAGAGGCCACAACAGTGAGAGCCCCGCGTACGGCAAAAAAAAAAATAATACGTTGAAGTCAAATACACCTGGTGAAATGCTGCACCCATACCTCTGTTTATTGAGTCCCTGAGCACGTGAGCAGTCAAGGCCTTGAGCAGTCCTGCAGGGCATTTAACCAAGAGGATTCAGCCTCCAAACCTTTTTCCAAGTGACATGCTTGACAAACGCCAAGATAGATGATCTCAAACCCCTGGCACAGACAGTCTGTGATCTTCAGGAGGTTTGGGCCACGCCCTCTCTGGAGGCGGCTCCAGGCAGCGGTCACCCAGCTTGGCATTTATGTTTCTTTGCAGAAGGCGGTCTCCTCTACCACCTTCACGGGCTGACTCAGGTCTTCTCCAGCCCAGGAAATGAGGAAGGAGGGCAGGATACATGTGGGTCCACACCCTCGGGGAAAGGGCAGCTCCCACTGGGGAGGGACGCTGAGTCCCTGCCTGGGTACATTGCCGCCCCACCCTCGGAGTCTGATGCCAGCCAGGGACCATGACCACCATCACGAAGGTGAACGCTGGTAAGCCACTTACTCGTGGGCTCAGACTGTGTCTATTTCACAAGACCCCTTGAAGGAGGTGTGCGTGGTCTCCGTGTGCAGTGCGGGGCTGCAAAGCCAGGACTCAGCACGTTTCCTTTAGACCCTCACCCTTGCCGTCAGGCCTCTAAGGGGGTCAGAGCCCAGTACCAGACAGGCCAGGACCGTCCTTCCCAAGGTTTGGGCCACCCATCGTGTGGGATCAGAGCAGGGCAGGGTCCAAACCCCCTGTCCACTTCCCAATTCAACAGCCTTCCAGGTGTTTCCCAAGCACAGTTAGGGAGGTGACTCAGCCCATGCAGGGGATGCTCACACAGACGCAGGCTGCAAGGGAAAGTGCCAGAGCGCATGGGCACTTTTCCTTCTCTGGCTTCACTGGACGGCTGCCGGGGAGGCCCTGCCCCTGCCCTGCCCCATGCGGAGGCTGCCCCTGGGCCTCCTGCAGGCCAGTCCAACTGCTAAAATTAGTCCCAACCTGCAGCCAGAATCAAGTGTGACAGAATCAAGCCAGAATCACATTTTCCACACCAGGCATCAGCACAGGGTGACAATGGAGATCACTGTGACTTCCCGCATCTTCCCTGTGCAGCCTTCCATAGACAAAGGGAAGCTTTCCAAACTGGACGGCAGCCCCTAGAACTCATACCATGGCTCCAACCAAACGCTTTCCAAAGGCAGGACCATGGTGGCAGCTAAGACCTGAGAGAGACGCTAATCTCATACTTTTTTTCAAATGCCATGACATTTATATCCATACTTTTCTTATTTCTGAGAAAACCAAACCACTGACGATATGGATAAAATAAGTCTATAAACTTGGTCTACAAAAGGGACTCTTTCTTTCACAAGACAAGTTCTTACACGGTGTGAGTGTGCGTGTGTGTGTGTGTGTGCGCGCGTGCACGCACACATGTAGTGGGGCGAGGAAACACCGCATATTCTCAGAACCACCTGCTGTGCTTTGGTTCTCATTCAAACCTCCACAGGCACGAAGATCTCACAGACAGCCATGTGTGGGTGTGACCATGACCCAAAGTTCAAGTTCTTGTCCGTGAATAAGAATGTTCACGGCGCGGCCCGAGCCTCATGTCCCTGGTGTGTCTGATGCCTCCCAACACCTGGGTATGTGGGGCAGCCTCTACCCAGACCTTAGCAAACTGGTGGCAGCCTCGGGTTAGGAAAACAGGAGGGAGCCCAGCCATAGGGCCACTGAAATCCTCCCCAAGCGCGGATCTGGAAGCTTCTCTGCAGCCCTCTGCCCCGCAGAGTTTCAGTGGGAAATCACCGACCCTAAGTGCACAATTCTGGAAGAGTCAAGTACACTACAGAACTCTGTACTCTGGGATAGTACAACTTCTGAAAGTTACACACCCAGAGAAAGCGTGGGGAGCAACACATAGGACCCTGGCCTTCTGCTGTGCGGGCTCACGCTGCATCTGTCCTGGAGCCGCTGGCCTCTCATCTCGGGGCTGAGTCCCACATGCCACACCTCCCAGGCTGCCTGATCAGCTGTCTGGGCTCAGACAAGGAGAGGCACTGGCTGCAGCTGGAGGGCGGAGGAAGGGAGAAGCATTCACTCTACGGCACACTCCCTGGGCTCAGCTCCAGCCCCGCCCAACAGGCCTCTGTTCTAGCTTTTCGGCGGGGTGGGGTGGCGGTGGGGCGGTGGGGAGAGTGCTCCCTGAGATGCTGGTTTCTGGGCTGTCTCTCCATCCAGGCTTGCCAGATTTAGGGGAGAAAAACAAAAGCAGGATGCCCGGTTAAACTTGAACTTGAACGTCAGATAAACAAATATTGCATAGGATATACTTGTACCCCCAAATTATTGGTTGTTTAGCTAGAATTCACATTTAACTGGGCGTTCTGCACCTTACCACCCGCCCCCATGGGCTGTCAGCTCTTCTATCCTCACGCAATCAATTCTCCACATTAAACATACCATGTTTTAAACATTTACAGAGGTTTCTGCATACCTAGTGGGATGCTGACTGAGTTATACTCAGGAAAAACACCTGGATAGAAATACACTAAATTGTTAACAGCCGTTATCTCTGGTTAGTGGGCTTACAGGCGGTTTTTATTTTCTTGTTTATACTTCTCTGTATCTTCTAATTTTTTTCAACCCCTGTGTATTTCCCAGAAACTATTTTAATGACTCCAGTAACAATTGCTCTCTCCTCCTTGGCACCTGAGTCCAAAAGGGCAGCTTCTGCAGGCATGGGGGAGGGAATGGAGTGGACTTTGGCAGCTGTGGGTCCCGGGCCACATGAATAATTAACCCTCAAGAGGGAATCTCAGGGGTCTGATGACGGTCTGAGCACCCACAGAGATGGGACTGTGATGAGAACAGTGATTGGAAAAAGTAGTTTGGGTGCAGTTCCCAAATGCGGCACTTTTGGATGAGGGGACTGTGCAGGTGGCAGCCCTGCCAGGTGCCCCCGTCACTCAAGCAGAGGCTGCTGCCCACCAGGAAACGAGGAAGACTCAGGGTGTTGAGGGGTGAAGTGGGCTGAGCTGCACCAGCCCAGGCGCATGTGTGCGGCAGGGATGCGACTAACATCGGCTGCAGAAGAATATTCCCTGACAAAGTGTCCCCATCTTCCCAAAAGAAAAACGGAGATCACAAGATGGGTTGTGGATTACAACCTCATTTTTATTTTTTTAAAGGAAAAGGGTACGCATTCATCTGCTTAGAAAAGAATCTGCAAGGCTATAAACAAAATGTGGACTTGTCTTTTCTGGGTGCCTCACAGACTGGCTGCGGGAAATGAGGAGCTCAGCAGCCCCGCACCCGAGCCATGGGGCTGGGGCAGGGGGGCGAGGGGGCCTTCTAGGGCGCTGCCTTCACACAAAACCCATCCGTCTGCATCTTCTAGCAAAATGCTCCTTCCACAGTTTGAGACATTCATCATTTTAATCAGTGCTTCTGCTATAAATCTCTTTATTGCTCTGTAGTCTGATACATTCTCTATTACTTGCAATGCTTGACAGGCATCCCACAGAAATCACCAAAAGGAGTGATGTGTTTTTCACTTGTTGGCCAAAGTCAGTTGATAAAATGAGAATTGCATATTTGTTATTCACTTCTCAAATTCAGGTAGTTGATCCAGATGTCATAGGATTAATTTTTCACTTATTTCTATATTAACCTTGTAATTTTAAAAAAATTGTATGCTGTTGCTTTAATTCAATAAAAAACCTTAAAAAAACCAAAAAAGAGCAGGTGGCCCTAAAGCTCCTGCTAGGTCCTGGCCACTGGCTAACTCCAGTGGGCACCTCCTTCCAGATTGTGCCAGGAAAAGTGCTGGGCAGGATCACAGAGCCCACCCCTCACTCATTCCTCAGGGCCTGGTGGGGGAAGCCCTGACGGATTCAGGTCTTGCTGGGGTGTCCACTCCTGAGAAGCAGTTAGCCTCGCCCCTTGGGAACTGCTTGGACCAAAAGTGAGTGTGTGCATGTGTGTGTGTGTGTGTGTGTGCACATGGGGGTGGAAGTGGACACAGGCTGTCCACTGCAGAGACCGGACACTTCAGGAAGCTCCCTGCTCCCTGTTCCCTTTTCTTTAAAGTGCTTGAGTCCAGCAGTGGCAGTGGGACTCTGTCTGGTCAGTGGTCAGGAAGGTGAAGTCCCCAAGGGCTTCTGGACAAGGTAATAAAAGAGCTGTGAGAAAAGAAGCCTTTTGCTGCCTGCCCCTCCCTGCATTGGCTGTTGTCCTAGGAGGGTGTGATGACTGGAGCCCCTGCAGCCATCTTGTCACTGTGGGGAAAGCCAAGAAAATCTCTTCAACTCAGTGCACTCCCTCCACAGTTCATGAGGCAATTGAAAGTATTGTTATCAACTATACTTCAATATTAAAAATACACACAAAAAAATTTTTTAAAGAAAGTATTGCTTTTGCCTCTGAGAGTTAGGGATTCTATTATTTATGGCCAAAAGCACTAGAGTCATACTGCTGACAGACAAATAAATGGCCAGGAGGCCAGCTTAGTCATTCTGGGTAGAATTCAGCTGACACCTGGCCTAACACCTACATACACAGATGCTATAAATGAAAACTTTGCCCCTTGACATTTCCTCAACTCCCCATTCCCACAAGACCATAAACTTCTGTTTGTGAAATGATTCCCAGTTGCCCTGGGGACCAGGACACCTGCAGTGGAGGCGGATTGTCCAGTGGGGTTGAAGGTTCAGTCTGGGGGTAGGGAGTAGGAAGGCAGATTCACCTGGCCCTTCTCTTTAATGGCCTAATTGTTATTATTCTCACACAGTAGTCACTAATTCTTTCCCTAAGGCCCAGGACAAGGGCCCTTTTCGTGTTGTCACAGGTCCTTTCTTTCTGACTCCTAGGTGTGCCTAGCAGGCAGCTCCAAGGGCAGAAGTGGACACTGGCTCAGCACCCCTAGGACAGCAAGGAGGGGGCCAAGGGGAAGCCTGCCCCCAACCTCACCCTCCGCAGGACCGGACCTGGGCAGCAGGTCTGGAGGTGTAAAGGTTCTATTTATAGAACTCTCCGACCTGCCTGCCGACCTTCAAGCCACGAAGCAGGCAGGCAGGTGGGCAGAAGCACTTATGAGGCGCCCCCTGAATACATCGTTCACCCAGCTGCTCCCGGAGCAGGAGAAGGTCTTGGAACATCTCCTGGATTAACTAACAAGCAAGCGTAGACTTGGCTTCATCTAACCCCTTGTTCTTTCATTCAGTACAGGTATCGAGCATCTTCCATGGGCCATGTCTCTGCTCTCAGGTGGAGGTGCCCATGGTGGGCCGATAAAGGCCACTCCCCCTCCCCCCGCCAGGGACGGTGATCCTGGTCCTGGGACATGTGAGTGTTAATTTATCTGGTGACAGGGATTCTGCAGCTGTGCTTCCATCAAGGATCTTTAGGCTGGGAGATTATCCTGGATTATCCGGGTTGGCCCACCGCCCTCCCAGGGGAGGACAGTCAGAGGAGGAGACCTTTGCGGGAGCCGAAGAGGGAGGGATGCGATGGCCGGCTTTGAGGATGGAGGAAGAGGCCACAGGCCAAGGAAGATGGGCAGCTTCTAGAAGCTGGAAAAGGCAGGGAAAGAATTCTCCCCCGGGATTTACGGAAGGAACCGGCCCCGCCGCCACCTGATTTTATCCCAGCCGGGCCCACATCAGACTTCCGGCCTGCAGCACCGCGAGCTGATAAACGCGCGCTGTCTTAAGCCGCTTAACCCCGCTAGCACCTTACAGCAGCCACGGGGAGCCAGCCCGGCCGCCTTCCCACTCCCGCTCCGTCCCCAGGCCCCGCCCCCCCCAGCCCGGCCCTCCCCCTGTGCTTGACATCTTCCTCCTGCCACCTTCGACTTCCAGACTCTTCCCTCCCGATACGGCCTCTGAGCACGATGGTCCAGTTTTAGGCCTAGGGGGAACCTGACAAGCCCCGACTGTAACTGGATTTACAGCTGAGGACCCAGAGGCCAAGACAGGGATCTCGGTAGAGCCCGAAGGCCTTCACTTCCCCAGGTGCACACAGACACAGGGCTGCCTTCAAGAAAACCCGGCCCAGGAAACAAACGAGGCTCCACTCGTGTCCTGAAAGGAGGCCTTTCCCCGCTGGGGAGCCCCCCTTCCCCACTGGTCGCTCCTCAGGAGTAAAGACCAGGCTACTCACATCTTCAGGATCTGAACGCCACCCGCTCTCTGCAAGGGGCTGGTGGGCCTGATGCCTGTCCATCCACACCCACTGGACAAACGGCCTGACCCTGCTCCTCTCACTGGCTCTGAGCCCAGCAAACCACAGCAGGACGTGTCTCTCCATGAAATACAGCCCCGGGGTGGGGGTGGGGGCGGGGGCGGGGGCTGGTGCAGGGATGGGGCGGGGACGGGGGCGGGGATGGGGGTGGGGATGGGGGTGGGGGCAGGGGCGGGCAGCGTTACCCTCCTTGTGTGGGCTACATAGAAAAGGGCCACGTGCATGGACATATATACACTACCAAACGTAAAACAGATAGCTAGTGGGAAGCAGCCGCATAGCACAGGGAGATCAGCTCGGTGCTTTGTGACCACCTAGAGGGGTGGGATAGGGAGGGTGGGAGGGAGGGAGACGCAAGAGGGAAGAGATATGGGAACATATGTGCATGTATAACTGATTCACTTTGTTATAAAGCAGAAACTAACACACCATTGTAAAGCAATTAAACTCCAATAAAGATGTTAAAAAAAAAAAGAAGAAAAAAGAAAAAAGAAAAAAGGGCCACGTGGACTTAGGGCGTTTACCCTCTACCCCCGCCACAGCCCAGGTGGTTTGTTAGTTAAAGTGAGAACAGGCATGGGGTTGGGGCCGCGGCCCCGCCTGCAAAAGCACAACTTTGTCATTGCAGAGGCTTCCTTTCAGCCAAACCTAATCCATCAAGACAAGTCATGCTCTTTATCTAAATGGTATTTTAAAAATTTAGGTTGTGTTGACTTTACAAGTTTGCTTTGCTTTTATGACTATGAGAGCTATAAGTAAAGTAGCTTAAACTGGCATTGGTAGTTTGCAGGAATAGCTTTCCTCTCACCCTGGCTTCATGCTACCCGAGAGTATGAGTTAACCAGAGCTGCTGAAAGAAAGCGCATTTATTCTCTCACTGTTCTGGAGGCTGGAAGTCTGAGGTCAAGTGTCACAGAGCCGGTTCCCTGTGGGGGCTCTGAGGCAGGGTCTGTCCCAGGCCCCTGTCCAGCTTCTGCTGGTGGCCGACAGGCCTTGGTGCTCCCCGGCCTGTAGACGCATCACCCCATCTCTGCCTCCGTCACGTGGTTTTCCTCCTGGGTGTCTGTCTCCGTGCTCCTCTTCTGGGTGACTATTCCCCCTCTACCTCGGTCTTCTAAGGACACCAGTCGGTGGATTTAGGACCCACCCCAAATCCAGGATGATCCTTAAATGAATTACATCTGCAAAGCCCCTATTTCCACATAGGTCACACCCATAGGTACCGAGGTGTAGGACTTGGACATACTTTGGAGGGGACGCTGTTCAAGGCAGGACACCGAGGTTGAGAAGTGATGCTCCAGCCCAACCTGCCATGTTTCAGAAGTGGGAACAGGCCCAGGGAAGGTAGCACGGGGGGCCTGGCACCGACCAGCTGTCCTCAGACCTCACCCCTGCAGCCATTGCCCATGCAACTGCTTGGGGCCTCCTCCTCACAGGACTGGAGAATCCGTGTCTTCTGTTGGTCCAGGGATGTCCCTCTTGAGGCCAGGCCTGTGGCCCGAAGCTCTGGGCAGAGGGTCAAGAATGACAGCACCAGAGACCAGGGTCGGGTCCTGGCTCCGCCCCTCTGTGGTGTCATTCAACCTCTTTGCCACCGAGGCTCTGAGGGCTCCCCTGGGGAGCGTATAAACATATCTGCTGGGCTTGGCTGTGGCCACAATCCACGAACATGTGTCCTCTGTCTCTACAAGTTCAGAAAACAGCAGTTAGCAGTTCACCCGTGGCCTAGAAGCCGGAGGCCAGCCCTCCCCATGAGGACGGAATCGAGAACGTCAGGCCCCAGGCTGCACGCAGCCCGTCTGTAGAATTGGCAGCTAAGGGCGGGGGGAGGGGGCCCACATCCCAGACAGAATCTGTCCCGGGCGCTGCTGTGTCCACAGCTCGGCTAAGCTCATTTCACGGCGGGGATGGGAGTGGGGCTGGTTATCAAGCAGCCATGATTATTTTAAACCGCTTTACTGAGATACAACTCACACACCATACAATTCACCCCTTCAAAGTGTTCAACGTAGTGGCTTTTGGTACCTTCCCAGAGTTGTGCAACCATCCCCACGTTCAACTTTAGAGCATTTCCAGCACTTCGAAAGAAACACTCTACCTTTTCACTAACACCCTGCAATTCCCCCCCAGCCCCTGGCAACCAGAAGCCTACTTTGTTTGTCTACGGACACGCCCGTTCTGGACACTTCATATGAATGGGATCGTGTAATACGTGTTCTTCTCGCGGGCTCCTTCTCCTCCTCGCCACCCCCAGCCCTTCACCGCTCCCTACACCCATCGGCCTGGCACCTGCCGGAAAGAAAACGACTCCTCTCTTGGGGTGGGGCACCTGTTACGAGTGGTACCTGTGACCTGTTCTTTGGTGGTTTGAGGGAGAGGTGTCTGGGGAGACGCCCTCAACAGTTCCTTCAGGGCAGACCCGTGGGAAAGTACCACAGGCGACAAAGGGCATCCTCCTACGGGGTCCATGCGGGGACCCGACACTCCTGGACGTGGGGCGCGGAGGCTTCCTGGAGAAAACGGCCAGGACTGGGTGGAGGAGGGGGAGGGCGGGCAGCAGGCCCAGCCAGGAAGACCCAGGGGGAGGGGACCGATGTGTGAGTGGGGCCGCTGGACCCTCAGGGGCCGGGAGGGAGGTCCAGGATGGTGACCGGAAGAGGGGCTGGACAAAGGCTAGAGTCTAGCTCCACCCCGGGCGCTTTGCCACCGTGTCCTGTCCCAGCGCCCACTGGGGGCTACAGCCTCTGCAGACGGGGGCCGTGTCTCCTCCGATTCTGTCACCCTGACGCCTCCCCCAGTGTCCTTGGCCCCGAAGTGGCAGCCAAAGACAAGAAACAAGCAACTCACCAGGCTGGAGAGAATCCTGTTCCCCTCATTTCATGGCTGGTGTTGCAAATGGCAAAGCATGTTGCCTTTGTAACGCGAGAAATGTAACCCCTTTTCTAATAGAATTATGACCTCTGTGAGTTGCAGTAAAACTTATGGAATAAACTTACTTGGGAGAAATCCAAATTCTGAAGTATATAAAAATAATTTTTTGGAGGGGTGAGGGATAAATTAAGAGTTTGGGATTAGCAGATACACACTGCTATATATAAAATAATAAGGACCTACTGGATAGCACAAAGAACTACATTCAGTATCTTGTAGTAATATCTTGTATAATGAAAAAGAATCTGACAAATAACACACATATATAAAGCTGAATCACTTTGCTGTACATCTGAAACTAACACGTTGTAAATCAACTCTACTTCAATAAAACAAAAAACAACTTTAAAAATTGTTAAGTTTTATACTTTTCAAACAACCAAGAATTATTAGGAAGATGTTATATAAATAGGGTTGGCAGATAATATATAGGGCACCCAGTCAAGGGTGAATTTCAGATAAACAACAATTTTTTTATCATAAGTAGTCATAAATAATAAAGTACAAGTATAAATTATAAATAGCCATAAGTTATTCGTCAATTTTTGTAAGTCTCATGCAATATTTGGGGTATACTTATGCTAAAGTTATGAATCATTTTTAAAATTTCAAATAAAATGTTAGTAAAATTGAGAAATGTAAATTTTAATAAAAACTTAATCAACTGTGTCACGGCTAACTTTTTAGCGTAAGGATGTCTCATGCAGTATCTGGGATACACTTTCACTAGAAAATGATCTTGGGTAATAGGTTTGCCTCTCTGGGGCCCCAGTCTTTCCACGTCTAAGGTGTCAGTGCCGTCACCCACGCCCTCATCCCCATTTAGTCAGGATCCTCCTCATCCCCTGGCTGTGGCGACAGAGGCCTCGGTTTGAACCAACAAGGTCAGGGCAGTCGGCCCCTGGCTGTGATGCTCTGACTCAGGCAGGCCAGGAAGCTTCCCTCCGAGGGGCAGTGGGAACGCAGGGAGCCCTTCCCTGCGGCTGAAGGTGGAGGGAGAGCCGGGCTGTGAGTGAGGACGCTGGGGAGGCCACCCAGAAAGGCGTGTTCAGGTAGGTCGATGTGATGATTTCCTGTGGCAGGTCCCAACGGGCCATCTCTGCCTTTGATGAATGAAGGAAAAATGTGCCCGGATCAGCAGAAGCGGGTTCCTGTGACTCGGCATCCTCAGCGGCTGTGTGGTTGTCTGTATTAAGCTCCTCCCTCCAGATGTTTCATCTCCAGAGAGGAAGTGCGCTCCAGGCCCCCGTGGCACTGACAACCCACCCTGCATCCCTTGGGAAGCCAGCACCTTTGGTTCTGTGGGTTTACCTGGGTGCCAGGTGGGGACACGGATGTTCACCCAACTGAAGGGGGCTCCATGGGAGCCTGGTGACTCTGTGCAGCCCTCAGCACCCAGAGCTGCTGGTAAGGGTGGGGGGAATGTGATGTTTAATTTTATGCATCAGCTTGGCTGCACCACGGTGCCCAGACATTTGGTCCAACATTATTCTTTTTTTTAACAACTTTATTGGAGTATAATTGCTTCACAACCAACGTTATTCTTGATGTTACTGCGAGGGTGTTTTCGTATTTTTACATTTCTATTTATTTATTTATTTATTTTTAATTTTTTTTTTTTTGCCTCACTGTGAGGCTTGCGAGATCTGAACAGGGATCAAACCTGTGCCCCCTGCAGCGGAGGCACGGATCCTAACCACTGGATGGCCAGGGAATTCCCATGAGGGTGTTTTCGGATGAGATGGGCATTTAAACTGGTGGACTTGGAGTAAGCAGATTGCCCTTTGTCATGTGAGTGGGCCTCACCAAATCAGTTGAAGAACTTAATAGAACAAAAGGCTGTCCTTCCCTGAAGAAGACGGCTGCTGCAGCAGATGACCTTCAGACTTGAGTTGGGTCTCCAGCTTGCTGGCCCACCCCACAGGATTGGGACTTCCCAGTCTCCATAATTGCATGAGCCAATTCCTGGCGGTAAATTTCTTAATTTATATATCTCCACATCCTCTTGTTCTGTTTCTCTGGACAGACCTGACGAACACAGGGCGCATCAGGCCTGCTCACTCCCCCAAGACCCGGAGGAGCAGACAAGCATCAGACACGCAGCTCCCCAGGCTCGGCCAGGGCTGGGAGAAGCCTTTTGGAGGGGGCCAGATTTGGGCCAAGTAACCCAGCAGAGCCCCCAGAACTCTCCCAGCCCCTCCTGCATGTGCCAGCCCCACCTCTCTCTCCTCGACACCGCCACTGCCACAGGGCGTGGGGATCATTCCTGCCGACGCGCCGTTAATCACCAGGAAGCTCCATCCACCCCTGCACCCACACAGCACTCCAGACCACCCAGGCCTCCTCCGACTTCTTGGGAGTATCTTTGTTTTGCCATTTTAGAAGCGCTCCTACAGAAGGTGTGGCTCTGGGGGCCCAGGTCTGAGCTGCCCCCTCCCCAGGAAGACGTGTCCTGTGAGTGGAGACTCCAGTCACGCAGGGGGTCGTGTCGTGGAGATTTCCTCGGGGAGCGAGCCCGGCCAGGCACGAAGGAAACGGTGGAGGACAGGGTGGGAGGCGGGGACACCTGGACAGTCACCCTGGCCTGAAGCCCATCTCGCCAGCCCACGAGACCTGGTCCTAATAGTTCATCCTATCTGTTGGGAAGAGCCCAGGCCAGGCCAGGATGCTCCCTCCTCATTCCCATGCTGGGGCCACAGGAGGGGACAGTGTTCTGAGCCACTGCTCAGCTGACTCCAAAAAGGGGCCAGAATTCACTCTGAGGGCAACACAGGCTGCTTCCCGCAGCCCCTGTTTCCGGCCAGCATCCAAGTACCTCCCAGCATCCCAGCCCATGACACACCCCAGCTCGTTGTCTGCACCCGCAGAGGGCTTCCTGGACTCCCTGACCTCCCAGTACCGTCAGCCAGCGGCCACCTGAGGGCTGACTCCTCAGGCTAGGGACCTCTGGGCTGTGGGCTTGGTGGTACTGCCCTTTGGGACCCAGAGGACAAGGGATGGCCCAGGCTGCTTGGTGGGAATGTGGTCTGTGCAAACGAGGTAGGAAATGAAGGCGTGAAAGATGGACTGAACGGATGCTTTAGTCCAACATCTTCACGCTGCACAGCTTCATGATACCTACAAAAGCAGCACAGCAAATCATAAAACAAGACGGAAATGAGGGTAAAATATGGGCGCACCGGGCACCACCCACCTCGTTAGCGGGACTCGAAGAGGAACCTGCACAAGCAGCCCTTTGCTGGCATCACTTGGGGTCCTGGCAGCCATGGACTTGCTTCTGTCGAGGGACCTTTTTTTTTTTTAATTTATTGAGGTGAACACACACAACATAAAATTAGCCATTTTACAGTCATCGATTGGAAGCATCCAGTACATCCGCAGTGTTGTGCTACCCCAGCGTTTCCCGCCCTCCAAAGGAAGACCCTGGACCACTAAGCAGTTTTTCCCCAGCCCCTCCCCCCAGGCCTGACCACCACATCTGGGACATTTCCTATCAATGGAATCATGCAATATGACCCAGTGACTCAGCGCCAAGCAAACACTGCTTATTCCCACTCGGGCTAAAGGGACGAGAGGGAAAGCTTCCTGGTAATGCCACCTTCCCAAGAAGCCACCGTGAGCCTTTGAGGGTGGGTTTGCATAGAAAGGAAAATCTGTGTGGATTAATTACAAAGTCAGTGTGTCAGATCTAAATCAACGGAGCAAGTCTTTGAGGTCGATTGGGTGGGCATCACGCATGTGCACCTTCCATTCTCCCTCGTGAAAGCCGGGAGGTTCTCAGCTCCTAATTCAGGCACTGGCACTTGGGAAGTACTGAAGAACGCTTGTTGAATTGATGTTGAAAGTCAAGGAGGCTGCCCTAAAAAGTGAAAGCAGAGCCCCTAGATTTCTGCAATTTGGGATCCTTCAGAGAGATGGGGCTCTGCCGTGACACCCTGCCTTTTGCCCTTTCCCAAGCCCCAGGGGCCCCTCTTAAAATACACAGTGTAAAAAGTAAAAAGCTCAAGACAAGGAAACAGAAAACAGCCGTCCCCTGCCCTAGTGGTTGCCCACCACCCGGATCCAGCTCTCACACAGCGGGGCAGCCATGTTCAAATCTTGAAGTTCAAATCTTTAGTGTTCACCCCATCACACACGTTTACTGCTGCTTGTCTGCTTTTTCTGTTTGATTTTAGGTCTTCATTTCTGACTGTGGAAGATGAAGATTTAGCCCTTTCATAACAGCCTCTTCTCTTCCAGAACCTACCATCTCCACTTCTCAGAGCTGCAGAAGAAAAGGCTGGCATGCCTTTCTGATATTGCCCCGGGCCAGGCCCCAGGGGGCACTACCGGGGGGGGGGGGTGTCCCAAGGGACCCTCAGCCCCAGAGCAACAGCAAAGCATCTGAAGTTTAAGACTCACTCTTGTTTCCTCCCAAGAATAAAGAGGCATTTTTGTTTTCTAAAGCAGAAAATCTAAGAAAAATTCATGCAGTCCTCAAACCAGAAGATGCTCCTAAATGAAAAAGCATGGAATAGGGGATCAGAGAAAAATGGGGGAAAGGCCCAACTTTTATGGGAAGCAAAGAAGGAAAAATGTAATGTTGTTAAACTATCTCAAGACAGGAAGGGAAGTGAAGACGGTACACACTGGAAGGAAACTTAAGCCAAATGGCAGAGGCTTAGTAAGTGCAAGTTCCTGCGTCTTGACTCCTGGCACAAAAGGATTTTTAAAAGAATCCTCGTTCCACGGACCAGGGAGCTCCCAGCTGGTGCACTGGCAGGGAGGGAGGGACCTGCTGGCTCAGGCGGCGAGAAGGGAGAGAGGCTGAGGGAGCAGCCAGTACAGCAGGGAGATTTGTCACACACATGGGGACGGGGCAGATGGGCACAATACACTGAGGACGATGGAGACCAACCTCCTCACTGTCAGAGGAAGCAGATACAAGTACGGAGAATTCTGCTGGAATATACCCTGGGGTGTTGGGCTGTAATTGAAGGCATCGATGTGAAATCATGGTTCTCAAGAAGACATGGGGGGCTTCCCTGGTGGCGCAGTGGTTGAGAGTCCACCTGCCGGTGCAGGGGACGCGGGTTCGAGCCCCGGTCCGGGAGGATCCCACATGCCGCGGAGCGGCTGGGCCCGCGAGCCATGGCCGCTGAGCCTGCGCGTCCGGAGCCTGTGCTCCGCAACGGGAGAGGCCACAACAGTGAGAGACCCACGTACCGCAAAAAAAAAAAAAAAAAAAAAAGGGAGAGAGAAAGAAGACATGGGGACATGTGTGTGTACATACATGCAAGTTACACACACACGCTTTTCCCAGATCTGCCTCCTGAGGGACAAGAGGCAATGGCAGCCCAGGAACAATAAGCACATCTAATGCCCAGATCTCGGCTTCTAAATACCGTTCTTCACGGAAGGAAACTGGTTTCCTTGGGGAAATGGCTGCTTCTGAGGCGGGGATGAAGGAAGTACAAGATGTGCCTGGACCACCTCATTGGGTCAGGAAGCAGGAAGTGCTCAAAGACTGATGGGGATGCATCAAAGGGACACAAGAGCCAGTGTGAACTGGCCAAACCAGGGATAATTCCAACATCAAAATAAATGATAATAATCATTCAAATAGGAATGCGTGAGCATGATACAAATAAAAAAATTAAAAGGTAAGCTATACTTCATACACAGTGTCACGTCTGTGGGATTTCTGCCAAAAGTGCTTAGCCACCATTGTAAAGCAATTATACTCCAATAAGGACGTTTAAAAAAAAAAATGCTTAGCCCAGGTCAAACCCAGAAGAGAACTAAGACAAACCTAAGCTGAGGGCAGTCCACGAAACTAGTGGCTGTACCTCCCTGAAGGCAAGGTCATGAAAGACGAGACTGAGAGACGAGGGCTGAAGCCTGAAGGGTCTTAACAACTCCACACAGCGAGATCCTGGGCCAGGATGGAATGGAGCGCTGATACTGTGGTTGGCTGGGTTTCTTCCTATAAAGGACACTCTGGGGACAATCAGTAAACCCTTGAAAAGGATTTGTAGATTAGATGATAGCATTGTATCAATGTTCATTTCTTGATTTTGATAGATACACTGTGGCTACATAGTGGCTACAGTCCTTGTTTTAGGAAATACACACTGAAGTACTTAGGGGTCATGAGGCATACTTTCTGCAACCTACTCAGACAGATGGATGGATGGACAGATGGACAGGTGGATGGGGAGATGGATGGGGGGAATGGATGGATGGATAAGTGCATGGGGGACGAAGAGATGAATGGATGAGGAGGTTGGGGGATGGACGGGTGGGTAGATCTGAAAGAAAAGGGAACGACGAGGCAAAAGAGCTAAATGTAAACAAATGGAAGATCTACGAAGGGGACACCAGGGTTCCATGTACTATTCTTACAACTTCTCTATATTTTAAAATTCTTTCAAAATGTAAAGTTAAGGGGAATTCCCTGGCGGTCCAGTGGTTAGGATGCCATGCTTCCACCGCAGGAAGCATGGGTTCAATTCCTGGTCAGGGAACTAAGACCCTGCATGCCACGTGGCATGGCCAAAAAAAAACGCTTACAAAGAAATAAAAACTTTGGTGCTGGGAGCTTCTTCCCTAACGGCTCACACATGCAGGAGGAAGGTCCCCGGCTAAGGAGGCAGGAGGCCCAGGTCCACCCTTCCACCTCCCCCTCCCCCCCCAGATGGGTAAATTCAGGGCACACAGATTGCCCTTCCAAAGGGCATCTCCACACCACACGTGACTGCCTCAAAATCTGATTTTCAGAAATCAGATTATTCGAGCTCACATATATGAAAATGTAGTCTCAGCGGCTCCAAAAAGGTCGGAAGAGAACTTAGCTTTATTGACATCAAACAGAAGTTTTTTCTTCCACGTGTTCTACATACAACAGTAGCACAACATATTAAAAGCACAAGGCATATTAAAACATAGCCAGTTCTAAGCAGTCCGGATATTTCCTGTCACAGAAAAGAAGTATCCTGCCCACAGATTCACATTAACATACATGGTACGTTAACATCAATCTCTGTTTCATACACCAGTCCAAAGGGCATGTTTGCATCCAGGGTCAGGTCCCGCAGCAAACTGACTCTAATAATAGTGTGGGGGGGCGGGCGCATGTGGGACACAGGTGACGACGAAAGAACGGGGTTTTTCCATCCAAAACCGTGAGGCTGTCTCCTGGAGCCGACTCGGGGGTCACACCCTAAAAGCTGAGGCCCCTGCACAGAGTAGCCGCTTGTAAAGCAGGTCAGAAACCCCCTTGGAGACCCTAAAACAGCATCACTCGGCACAAACCGCCACCCCGCCTAGACCGATGGCTGAAAAGAAAACGGTGAGGAAGGCGGTTCATCTAACCAGGTAACACGGTTCTGAGTCCGAAACCGGGGCTGTCAGTTAATTTTTCCTTTTAGACACTTGACTCTCAAGTTCAAACATTTCCTGCAACAAGAAATGAACTACGGCAGGTAGCACTCATGGCACAGGTGTGTGGCCACCCACGAGGACTGAGTGACAGACCATCTGGGTATGAAAGGGCCGGTGAGGTGACTGTTTTTGCTTTAAAGACCAACCCACCAGTTCACACTCGTTGCGCAGAAAGCAGACTATCCAATGAGATGAAAGTTTTTAACAGACCTAAAGCGACAGCTGAACTGTTCATCTATTAAAGATATTCTTCCGTAGAACGAGAATTCCACGAAAGCCTTCTGGAACAGGCGTCTTTGCCTGCTGCTGCAAACGGAGAGAAAAGACGCAGCTCCTCCTGCCCACCCGCCTTCCCAGCCGCAGGTGGCTCCGCTCACGACGGGGGCGGGGCCTCACGGTCCTGTCACCGAGGGCCCGACGGCAGGAGCGAGGGGTACGACCAAACGCCTCCGACCCACTGTCCCTCCGACACTGGGCGCACCCGTGGGCAGTGGTCGCGCACGCTCTGATCAACCTCATCGGGAGGGTGGGCAGGTGATGCCCAAGCAGACACCGGCGCGAATCCCGAGTCAGCGGCCACCCGCCTCTCGACGGCACCCCGCAGGCCACAGACGGGGCGAGCGGAGCACGGCGCAGGGACAGGAACCCCGCAGGGGCCCCGTCTCTGGGGGCGGCAGGCTAAGTCTTGCTTCGCCGGAGGAGCATGGCAGAGGGGCCGGGGCCGCCCTGGAACTTGAGGCTCTGCAGGTTGACGTGGGCCCCGTGTCTGAGCAGCGTCTCCACTGTCTTGGCGTGCTGGCCCCGGGCGGCCAGGTGCAGCGCGCTGAGGCCCTGCTCATCAGACAGGTCACGCACGTCGGCGCTGACTAGCTCCGCCACCACCTCCGAGTGCCCGCCCGCGGCGGCCAGGTGCAGCGCCGTCTGGTGGCGGGGCCCCCGGGCCAGCACGTCGGCCCGCTCCTCCACCAGCAGCCTGACGGTCGCCAGGTGCCCGCCGCGGGCGGCCAGGTGCAGCGCGGTGCAGCCCTCGGCCGTCACGGCCTCCCTGCGGGCGCCCCGGTGCAAAAGCAGCCTGGCGGTGCTCGTGTGCCCCGTCTCCGCGGCCACGTGCAGGGGCGTCTGCGCCAGCAGGCCGCAAACGTTGACATCGGAGTGCAGGTCGATGAGGACGCGGGCCACGCGGTAGTGCCCGCGCTGGGCGGCCAGGTGCAGGGGCGTCCTTCCGTCCAGCGTCTGGGCGTCCACGCTCACCCCCGGCTGCTTGGCCAGCAGCTTGACAATGGGCAGGTGGCCCTGCCAGGCGGCATAGTGCAGTGGCACCCAGGCGTCCTTCCCCGGCAGGCCCGCGTCCACGCCACGGCGCAGCAGGATACGCACGATGCTCTCCTGGCCGTGCTGGCAGGCCACGTGCATGGGCGTCCGGCCCTCGCAGTCCGCCTCGTGCACGGAGGCGTTCTTCTCCAGCAGCAGCCGCATGCTGCCCTCGTCCCCGTTCTGGGCCGCGAAGTGCAGGGCCGTCCACTGGTCCTCGTCCGCCGCGTTGACGCTGATCTTCCGCGCCAGCAGGAGCTCCACGACGCCCCGCACCCTCTTCTCCACGGCCACGTGGAGAGGGGTGGAGCCCTTCCTGTTGGTGAAATTGGGGTTGGCGTTGTTAAGCAGCAGCCACTTGACGCAGTCCTCCTGCCCAGCCTGCACGGCCAGGTGCAGCAGGCTGGCGCCACCGTCCAGGACCAGGTCGACGTCCTGGGGCTGCAGGATCTTCATCAACCTGCTGGTGTCCCCATTCACGATGGCATCCACGAGCTTCTTCTTCTGGATGTCGCTGGCGCCGAGATCTGCGGGGAGAGCAGGTGCAGGGGTCACGTGGGGCTGCCTCCCCAGGCCCGGCCAGTGTTTTCTACGCGGCCCCCAACTCCCCGTGGCCTCCAGGCCGCTTTTTATCTGAAATCACTAAATGCTGTGCTGTCCATGCGGGTTTAATTTAAGATCGAGTGGGGAGACCTCGGGCAGGGCAACGCATGTCTCCAAAGTGCTCTTCTGTCAACGTACAAAGTAAAAATCATTCCACCCGTCCGGTAGGGTCGTGATTAGATAAGGGATGTAAAACTCAGGCCCCTGCTGGTGCTCAGAAATGGCAGCACAGACCAGGCAGCAGCCCCCAACCCACCAGAGAGCTGGTAGCTCCTGCCCCAGGCCACGCCTCCAGGGCCCACCACCTGCTCCCAGCCCAACCTCCAAAGGATGCCTCTCGTCTCAGCAATATCACGAAGGACGCTTTCTAGAATAATCCTTAAAGGACCAAGTCTCCCATTTTAGAAGGACTGTTATTCATGACGTGAAGGTTAGATTTAACATAAAAATCCTATTACATTGTCGGGTTCCGATTTAAATGAAACAAGACGCCTTCACGTGACACATTTTCAAGGGGCCCTGCATAGGAGGAGGGGACGTGGGGTGTATCAAGAACACGGAATTAGCCCAGTGGGGACTTGGTGTTTGAACGCCGGCTTCTGAGACGGGCCAGTGATTGATGCTCTCCAAGCATGAAGACGTCGCTTGAGGGTATCAGGCCCCGAGAGAAAGTTCTACGTCTTTCTCCGTGGGAGATGGGCGCTTCTTTCTTTTCAGCCTCATCGCTGGCTGCTAACCTCCGGTCCAGCCAGGCCTTCCCCACCTCTGCGCCTCTGTAAGGAGCTTCCTCCATCCTAAGTGCCCCCTCTCATCCCAAATATTCTACTCTAAAAATTCCAGGAGGTCCACGGCATCTAGGAAAGGTCCTCATTCCGGGAGGAACTCCCCGATTCCCCAGGAAAAACAAGCCCCCCTTCCTCCTGGGGTCTGTACCCTTCCCACACCCCTCTGGCCACCCCTGCGCTGTAGCCCCGAGCATGAGCATGCACGGAAAGGAAAGGAAAGGAAACCTCACACATCATCCTCACAGGCAGCAACGAGGGGGCTGTAGTGAGCACCAGCCGCCCACCCGAGGGCCAGCACCCGGGACAGGGCAGGGGCAGGGGAAAGCACCTTCTAGACAGAAAACCCAAGGTATAGAAACAGGACCAGGGAGTTACAGCCTCCAAGGACAGCTCGCCCATCAACAGGCACGGCTATGGTAAATTGGGAGCCCACGAATAAGAAAGAATGGGGGTGTTTCCCCAGCACCGTCTGGGAAAGGGGGTACAGGGCTGACGTTACAAGAGAGAGAGGTCTCCAGGGAGAGGGGTTCCCTACATCCACTGGGCTCCCTGATACAACCCGAGTTCAACCTGCAAACCGGAGGTCAGCCCCTGCAGGCCATGTTGGCACGGGTGACACCCACCCGCACAGCCAGGGCTGTGACTCACCTCCCTTACATCTAAGTGACACCTGCTCGGCCCACGTGCGTCTCTGCATTTGCACTGACACCCAAACCCAATCAGTAAAGGGCTGCAGAAAACACAGGAGAGCTACCGTGAGCTCGGGAAGCCGGACGCCTGGTCCCTGTCAGTCGCTCACATTCTGCGCGGCCCCCCGGGCCCCCAGTTAAGCTCCTCATCTCCCAGGGCTGGGCCCTCCACTCACCGCCCGCTGAAGGCTCCCGCTCGAAGGACAAGGACAACGACCCTCTGGAGGAGAAGGCAGAATCCACCGAGGACACCCCTGAGAGCCTCTTGCCGCTGCCCGCTGACGGAAGTTTGCACGTGGAGGAGCTGCGGCCGAGCTCTTCCGGGCCCTCGAGGGCCTGGGAGATGCCTGAGTCCAGCTGGGACAGCAGCTCGGAGAGGCTGTAGTCGTTGTCAAAGGTCGGGGCAGAGGCTCGCTTGAGCGGGGTGGCCACAGGCGCCTGCAGAGACAGCACACGGAGGGGGTGAGGCTCCGTCCGTGACCTGACGGGGCGGGCGGAGGAGGTGGGGAACACATGGGTCCCCCGTGAGCCATGCAGGGAATTTAACTCCCGTTACCATGGCTCTAGGGGGCCCAGAGACCCTGCGCTGGGTCCACCCGGCGGGAGGTCACGGTAGGAAAAGACGACGACGGGGACGGAACACCCGTCACCATGCTGGGCCCCATCTGTGCAGTGACGTGGCCCTGGGTTATCTGGACAAGATGTGAATAAGCTGCAGGAGGTGAAGCCTGTGTGCTGGCCACGTCCACCCAGGACAGGTCAGCGCTGATACGAAACAGAGGAAGGAGATGGGCTGGGGTCCTAACAACCTGCCACCCTCCCCGGAGCTGTGCAAGTCTAGCTGAGGGGCCACATGTGTACAAGGGTGGGGGGCAGGGGCCGAGCTCCAGGGACAGCACGGCATTCCACGACAACTCATCCTAACGGGCCCTTTCGAGGGCACTCTCCTGCCCGGCCGCGAGAAAGGCAGAGTGTGGTGAGGGGTTAGGATCTGCAGGCGACGCGTGATTCTTCCCGGTTCCCGCCCACTTGTCCCCAAATCCTCCCTCTCCTCGGGAACTGGTGGCCCGGTGCACTGAGTCA
This sequence comes from Mesoplodon densirostris, assembly GCF_025265405.1. NCBI lineage: Eukaryota > Metazoa > Chordata > Mammalia > Artiodactyla > Ziphiidae > Mesoplodon > Mesoplodon densirostris. Next base: position 4,095,670 of record NC_082665.1, on the reverse strand, counting down.
CACCCACACGCTGGGCCTTTCTTCCCCTTATGGGGGTGGTGGGGACCAGGTCACCTTCCCTGCCCCTTTGCCCTCTGACCTCATGCACACGCCCCTTCCTGCTCAGACAGCAGACGCACCATAAATGCTTACTTAGCTCCCGGCCTTAAAGCACAGCCTGGGATGATAACACCAGATAACACCCAATAAAGTTAGTTTAGCAGGCTCCACTTCACAAGTCTTATTACCTGAAAGGTATTTATTTAGTTAGCATAGCTAGAATTTATCACATCTTACCTAACCTGTGTGGCACTCATAAAACAAAACGTTTATAGGCAGTTAGAAAGTGGACAGATCCCCAACCTCGAGGTGCAAAAAGACCCCCAGACCCCCAGAGCCCAGACCCCCTCCGCAATCTGGCCTAGCAGGGGCCTTCAGCTCCCCTGGTTCAAAGAGCATCCAGCCGGCGGCTATTTAATGTCAAGCGTGGGCCCACTCTGCCCTTTCCTAACCACAGACAGGCGATGGGGACGGGTCACTGTCAGCCAGGAAATCAATCTGAGGCCAGCGCGCCATGGACCTGCCCCCTGCAGGCTTCCGAGGCCAGCTCACCAAGGCAGCAAGCTCGAGGCCGACCAGCTAGGGACAGGGGCAGGGGGACGGCCCAAGCCTCAGAACAGGGGGCGAGTGGTCCAGGCTGGCAGGGCATTGGCAGAAAAGAGGGACTCAACCCCCGAAGCCAGGTTAGGGGAAACCAGGCCCCCGGGAAGGTCCCCATTACCTCGGCCTCGGCCTCAGGTGGGTTTCTCACATCTGGGTCTTGAGTCGTCTCTTTCACCTCATCATCAGGTTTTTCACACAGGTCCTCGGTTTCAGAAGTGATTTCTTTTGGGGAGAAAACACAAAGGGGTATATCGCCTCGACACTGACTTACACAAACGCTCTACTTAAATGTGTGACCTCAGGCTGGGACAGGAGAGGAAGCACGTGCAGTGTCCAGTCTCTTGACCGGTCAGCACTGCGGCCTCCCAGGCTGCTGGCCCCCGGCCAAGCTCACGGCAACCCCACAGGGGCCCCCATCAGCAACCACATGCAGGGTCTGGCCAGACTCCAAGCAGGAGCCACCGAGGCCCCGTTTCCCCAAGAAGCCAGACCCGCCAGAGCGTGTACCCCGACGGCCTGGCTGCCAGCTCCTGGCGAGAGGCTCCCACCTCATTCACGCTGGTTTCCCCATACTTTTTTTTTTTTTGCAATATGCGGGCCTCTCACTGTTGTGGCCTCTCCCGTTGCGGAACACAGGCTCCGGACGCGCAGGCTCAGCGGCCATGGCTCACCGGCCCAGCCGCTCCGCGGCATGTGGGATCTTCCCGGACCGGGGCATGAACCCATGTCCCCTGCATCGGCAGGCGGACTCTCAACCACTGCGCCACCAGGGAAGCCCTCCCCATAGGTTTTAAACGTCGAGATCAATTTCAACCGCGTCAAGATCACTCTCCTAACCAAAGGACACAGTCATTTCCCAGGGACAAGGCCCCATGAGAAATGCAAAGAAAGCCGCAGGCCAGCGGTCACATCATCCCTAAAAGATGCATTGCTGCATCTGAACCTACAACACCGAGAGCAGGCTCCTGAGGGCAGCAGGCCCCAGCCGGGGGTGGACAGCTGGAGCTGACCACGTGGCTCCAGCCTCCCCGCCCCAGTCACAGGCAGGGGCCACAGGCGGGCACAGGGTGCCGGGCTCGCCCTGGTGCTCCTGTCCCTGGACGGCCTCCCCTGTCCTGGCCGTCGACTCTGTCACCTGGGACAGCGGCATGACCCTCAAGCAGCAACACTCCAGGAACCCTCTGGGGGCACTCACCTTGGAAGCTGGGCCGCTCCCGGGGGTCCCCGTGCCAGCACCTCTGCATGAGGCGCAGGAGGCTCTCGCAGGCACGAGGCCTGGGTCTGCAGACAGGCGGCAGCTCGGGGCGGTGGCCCTTCACCACTTTCACCATGATGTGCAGGATGTTTTTCTCATCTGCAAAGGGAAGGTGCACAAGTCAGGGCAGCTCCGTGGGGCTGGGGCAGGATTTCTTATCTTCGGGAGGAGTGACAACTGTGGGAAAGTTTGGGGCACGTCACCACCACCCGCCCAGGAGACACGGTATTTCCTTCTCAAAGCACAGAGCGTTCTTTAATCCTTAACCTTGCAGGGCACATCTGTCCTCTGTTTTCCAGGTTTTAGAAACTATCTGTGATCTAAATGGAATCACTGCCTTGTATCACAGAGGAGATCTTTCTGGGCATCAAACTCAAAGGAAAACCAAGTTCAAAGGAGAAAAATATCGAACAAGATAGGTTCCAAAGGGGCCCATGCCCACCAAAGGGAAGAACACTGATAAATCATGGAGTCACATCGCCCAGCCCCAAGTGGCCCAGATTGCCCTGCAGTGACGAAAAAGTCCTCCTGAATTTCTACCCCAAAGCGCAGGCCCCCGGTGGGCCAGGCGATGAGCCAGCCCGAACGACAGTGCCACCTGGCCATGCTGAAAAGAATCCAGACCACGGACCTCCACTGAGGAGAAGCTGGCAGGGAGATAGGGTAACAACGTACCAGACAAAACCCTGCAAAAGACCTGGGGGCCACATGCTGACTCTGATCTGCATTCTTAGATCTTTTTGGTCAGAGCAGAAAACAGTGAGTAGCCCAGGTACTTGACTTTTCCAATAAACCAAGTCAAGGTACTGAAACCTAGGGGCCGGAAATCAGCAGGGTGGGTGCCTGGCAAGGGGAGGAATCCCACAGCTCTCGGGCCGGGTGTGCTGACCCGGGGAGCATCCACACAACGATTCTGGAGGCTGGTTGCCCCACAATGGGAATACACTTCACATGACCGAACTGTACACTTCAAAATGGTTCAGATGGTCATTTTTACGTGATGTGTGTTTTACAATCAAAAATTAGAAAATTAAACAAATATGTATCTGTAAATCACTACAACGGACAAACCTACAGAGACAGAAAGTAGATTAGTGGTCATCAGGGGCTGGGGTTGGGGGAAGGGAGTGACTGCCTAACCAGTCCGGGGTTTCCTTTTGGGGTGATGGAATGTTCTAGAACCAGATGGTGGTGACGCTTGTACAGCACTGTGAACGCACTTAATGCCACAATGTACAGGTTAAATAGTTAAAATGATAAATTTTATGTTACGTGTATTCTATCACACACACACAAATGAGCTGGTACCTAACAAGAGTCACTGAACAGACCCCATCAGATCCGTGCCTTTCCCTGTATGTGAGCTGCACGGCAGAGCGCCTTGTCGGCACATATGAAAGCCTGCAATGAGGTGGGCCGTGGGTCTCTGTGCGGACCTGCTGGGCAGGACAAGGCAGCCCCGCTCCCCACCAGACGGCCCACCGGCACCGCGGCCCAGAGCGGCCCCGACTGTGATTCGCAGGCACTTCTGACACAGAGAAAGGACCACAGAGCACGCCCTCCACTGCTCGGGCAGAGGCAGCCACATCACCCCGAGACATGCCCACTCACCTGCAAACGGTTTCTTCTGTGTGAGCACGCCCCAGATCACGATGGCAAAGCTGGAAGGGAACAGGCACATCAGCGTCTGCGTGCTAGAGCCTCAAGTAAAGCCAGAGGCCCCAGACACAGCAACAAGCTTGAGGAAGACCACCCCACAGTCTCTGAGAGACTCAGAGAGAGAGAGGGGACACCAAGGTATCTTTCATGCATTTTTTTAAATGGGCAAATACTCTTATTGTGGAACAAGGCATGTGGAAAGCTCAAATGTCAGACAGCAGACAAAACTCCATCAACTGAACTATCAGTCCAAACAGCAGGAGGGGTTCCGGAAAGGACCGCCACCCTGTCCCTGGACCGTCAGCTCGTGGGGAGAACGGCAGAGTCTGCTTCTTCCACACCATCATCCTGCAAACACTGGGCCTCAAAATACCGACTACAGCTCTGGGCGTCTCGAGCCCACTGACGTCATCTGAGTGCATGGAAAAGACGAGGGGGCACCAGCTGAACCTCCCAGAGCCCTTTGTGGTTGTTAGAAATGATATATACTTGTGTGTAATGTGTGTGTGTGTATGTGTGTGTTACCTTTATATAATTTATATATTAGTTATATATATATGATTACTCTGGATATACCCCAAAAGAGCTCAATCTGGTAAAATTTAAAAAAAAACAGAACCATAAGTCCAAGCACTGAGCTACCAGCCTGCACTGGGTTAAGAGCAGCTGTTTACTGAATCGCAGTAAGTCCCCATTGAAAATTAACTGAAATCTACAAGTTAAAAAGTTGAAACTCTCAACTCCGAAATAAACAGAGAATCTGATTCTCCCCAAACCCTATAGGCGGGTGCCCAGCACCCTGTGCGCCACTCCCCGACAGACGTCCAGCTCAAAGCCCAGCAAAGCACATGCACGGGCGGCTACGGCCAAACCAGTCGGCCAGGACTCCAGGCGGTGGCCGTGACCCAAAGGTGGGGCTCAGGGTGACAGTCACCCCGTGTGAGCCAAGAACCACAAGGAGGGGCTTAAGTGCCCGCTGGCACCCGCCCTCTCGCCTTCCTTCTCCCAGAAGTCTGAGTGATTAAGACCTTTACCATATGGAAAAGGAAGGCGCCAAATGATTCACGATTGTTCTCTAGCACAGAAATCCCCAGTGCCAGTTTGGGAACAGCCTCTAGGGTGTCTGTGCTCCTGTCACGCATAAGTCACGTTAGGAAGTGTGACTTCCGGGCCACAGGGGACTGGATTCTGGAGCCTGAATCCACGCGCAGACACACAGACCACTTGAAGCAGCAGGTTCTCTCAGCAGACAAGCTATAGAGCCCGTGTTTCCTACATCCTACAAACACCAAAGCTTTCATGGTGTGGGAGCTGCCCATCCAGTTGCATAACAGGCTCTAACTGACACCAACCACTAACGTTCTCCATCCTGGGCCAGCAGTGCTCACAGCAGAGGACTCCCTCTTGTAAGCAAGTCCTGGGGGAGCCCGTACCCTCTGCCTAAAATCCCTTTCCTTTGGACTGAACCTCTTATCTGGTGGCACCGAGGAACCCCCGGCAAAGCCCCCCTTCGGCGCACGAGGAATCCAGGTGCAGAGCCCCTGGCGGCCTGGGGCTGCGCGCCTGACACACACCTGTACACGTCGTGCTTGGTGTCGAAGAGCCGGCTCTTCTCCCGGATGCGCTCAGGAGGAAGGTAGGCGATGGTGCCGAAAAGGCCGTCCATGCTGAGGTCGTGCGAGTGGGACAGCCCGTTGCACTTGGCCAGCCCGAAGTCGGAGATCTGCAACGCAGGGGCGGGAAGGAGCTCGTCAAGCTTGGCTGGCAGCTTGCTGAGTGAGGTAGCCGGGGTTGCTGCTCTGGGACGTTTTATCAGCATGCCCTCCCCCAGGACCCTGGCAACGTCGGGGGACAGCGCGGGGTCCCGCCCTGGCTGAGCAGCCGCGTTCAGGAATCAGCACCGCGGCTCTCACAGCACCTGCGCTCCCCGGCGCAGGCGTGAAGGCCCAGCCAGCCTGGGCAGAACCAAGCCTGAAACCATTAGGAGCTTGATGGACAGGAGAAAAGATTACACTTGAAGGAAGGAATTCACTGGGAGGAGGAAGGCAAGGGAGGGGGCACCCTCAGAGGCAAAGCAGTTATGCAATCGCACAGCTGGCCCTGCGGGCAAGCCCCGCAGCTGCTTCTTCAAAGGGAAATGCGCCTTCAGAAGCCCTTTAAAGCGAGCAAAACACCCCCTGCCAGCCTCGGCGGGGCCTCTGTGCTCCACCTGGGACGTTCTAGGAACAGACACCTGCTGGCTCCAAACACAGCACCCAAACGACAGGTGTGACATACATCCCCTCCGCCGCAGGGCCCACCGGCCCAAGGGGCACCTGGACCCGGCAGCTCGGGCCCCATACACCTCTACCTCCGCGTCTCCTTAGGCCAAGGCGTCCTGAAGGCTCAGGGGAACCCACAAGGGGGAAGTCACTGCGGGGCGCCCGCCCTCCCCACCGCAACCCGGGGTGTGAATCAGAGCCCTCAGAGGCGGTGAAACGCTGTGTGGGATTAGGCCACACTCTCTGGCATTAAGGGACTCAGGATCCACGTGGAAAACGGCCCCTTCATAAATTCTCCTCCGAGGCGCGTGGGTTTTTCTAAGCCTTCTAATTAACTCCGGGCTCCCCTCAAACACACCTCTGGAGTGATGGGAACTGCGGCTGAGCCAGGCCTTTAGTTCTGGGCTCACCTGCCCACAAGGTGAGCCAGGGGCCTGGCGTCATCACGGCTGAGCAGGGCGAGGTTAGGACTGGGGACTCGCTCCTTCAAGGGGTCTCTGACCACAACTGAGGGGGGGTGGGGGATGGGAAGAAAGCCTGCGACACTGGACCCGGCCCCCACTTCTGCAGTCAGGCTCTGCCCGGGGGTGGGGCGTGGGTCCACGCGAGTGAGGCCGGCCTGGCCATTTCGGGGTCCCCAGCAGCGGTCCGTGCTCTGACCTCCAAGAAACTTTCCACTTGGGAAAGGGAAGTGCCAGCTCCCCAGAACGAACCCATCACCCTGACCCTGCAGCTCAGGACCGAGGACAGAGCAATGCAAGGTAACAGGTGGACGAGCGGGAAAGTTTCAGTACCAAACTCCCAGCAGCGTGGACGTGTCCGATTCAGGACTGAGGACGGACGGGGATGCAGGGATCCTGGCACCTGGTGCCCCACCCCCACGTTGGCAGCCTTTTCTTCTTATTTCTGCTGTTTTCAGGTACAGCCAGCTGCTTCAAGATACACACTTGAAGAAAAGAAAATAAGCCTAAATTCTACATAAAAGCTCCAGCATCAAAAGGCAAACTCAGAAATGAGAATTCTCTGATGGCCACCGACCCTCCGGCCCACAGGATTTCTCCACCTGCCCTTTCTCACCTGTCCTTTCTCACCTGTCCTGCCCAGGGAGGGCCTGCCTTGTCTGCCCCCGGGTTCCCAGACAGTGGGACAGTGTGGCAATCCCTGAGAACAGCAAGCGTCCTATAATTTACATACGAGCCCGCACTTAGCATCCGCCTCGGTACTGCCCAGAGCCAGTGCTCACAGGGGCCCCCAAGACATGGTCCTGCCCCTGCCGGACCCAGCTAACAGAGACTAACAAAGGGCCGGGTCAGGGCTGTGCCACCTTGGAGTGAGAGGCCATTCTGGACCACAGAGAACAGGACCCTGGGCATCCCTCTGAATACAGCCTGGTCTGGGCAAAGTGGGCCCCAAGTATAGCTTGAGATTTTTTTTTTTTTTTTTTTTTTTTTGCGGTATGCGGGCCTCTCACCTCTGTGGCCTCTCCCATTGCGGAGCACAGGCTCCGGACGCGCAGGCTCAGCGGCCATGGCTCACGGGCCCAGCCGCTCCGCGGCACGTGGGATCTTCCCGGACGGGGTCACGAACCCACGTCCCCTCCATTGGCAGGCGGACCCTCAACCACTGCGCCACCAGGGAAGCCCTAGCTTGAGATTTTTAATCGAGTTATTCCATTATCAACTTGAAATGGGTTTACTACTGACACTAAAATTAATATTTTAGGAGTGATATTTAGCATACTTAATATTAGCCTCACATATTAATATTAAAATGCCTTGAATACACTTTCCAAAAACAGGTGGTTGCTGTGAAATTTTCAGTTCCAATCATCCTACGTATGGACAAACAATGTAGCCTCCAGGGACCAAGGGAAGGGGGTGGAGTGACAACTTAGGATCTTATTTCAAGATTCCAGATTAAAGTCGTATTGCTAAAAATAACCATCAACTAAAAACTGCCCAGAAATCCAGCGGCCGACTTAGAACCTCAGATGAGGCTCCCGCTGAGCTGTTCCTGAGGATGAAAGAAACGCATCCTGTGAATATATTTTCTGCTTGTTTGGGGCTGTGCACGGTGACTGTCCACCTGGGTAAGGAGTCACAGGGCTTCCCTGGTGGCGCAGTGGTTGGGAATCTGCCTGGCAACGCAGGGGACATGGGTTCGAGCCCTGGTCCAGGAAGATCCCACACGCCGCAGAGCTGCTAAGCCCGTGCGCCACAGCCACTGAGCCTGCGCTCTAGAGCCCACGTGCCGCAACTACTGATGCCCGCGCACCTAGAGCCCATGCTCTTCATCAAGAGAAGCCACCGCAATGAGAAGCCTGCGCACCGCAACGAAGAGTAGCACCCGCTCGCCGCAACTAGAGAAAGCCCGCGTGCAGGAGCAACGAAGACCCAATGCAGCCATAAATCAATCAATCAATATATTTATTTAAAAAAAAAAAAGGAGTCACAGAAGTGCATTCCCGACCTTTGGGAAAGAGGGGCCGGTGGCCTGGCCACCTCCTCGGAGCTGCACTGTCCCCTCGCTTCCTGTCAGTGGAGACTGCTCCCAGCCACCCCAGGTCCTTATCAACAAGCCACTTGGTCCTTTAAGGAATGTTCACCCACTTCCTAAAACTGCCACAAAGTGCCAGGCCTGCCAAGCCAGGGGTTGACAAGTGGAGGAGGAAGAAAGCGCTCAAAGCAAGGAGCCCCAGGAGCCAACGCAGAAACGACCACAAGGACATCAGCCCCGGGTGCCGGCGAGCGGCAGTCAGTGCCCTACTGGGCGGGCGTTAGGTCCTACTGTGTACCCAGCACCGGGGACCATCCCGGGATGAAGGTCAACATCCCGGCGTGGACAGGACAGGAGGAGACTATGTACTGGCCACTCCCAGCACCCAGAGCACCAGCCCACAGGCCAGGCGAGGAGCCCCCCAGCAGCAGGGCCACCACCCCACCTGCCGGGGACAGAGCAGGCGAGGGCCGTGCTGCCAAGGAGGACGTCACCGTGGTCCTCAAAGGGCGGGCCTCCTGCCCCAAACATCCCACATGGCTGTCAGGAGAGCGGCCCGGACGGTGGGAAGGGAGTGAGCTGAGATACAGGTCCAGTTGGGCCAGCTGCACTCCGTGACTCTGAAAAGACCGCTCCAAGGGATGGGGTGCAATCAGCAGGGTCTCCCTAAGAAAGGCACGTGCTATTACAATGGCATCTCAGCATCCTTAAAGACGAGTGGAAGGCCCTCCCACACCCTGTACCCTAATCCAACCATGCCTCCTGCTTCCCCTGCACCTAAAAACCCAGAACTTGCCGTGACTTTTCTTGGGTTGCTTCCTCCTCCTAAAGGTCCTTCTGCAGGTGCCCCCACTCCTGACTGGTCCTCTCCGAAGACCAGTCCCATCCAGTGACACCCTCACCCGAGCTGGAGTTCCAGTGACTCCTCTCCCACTGCACCCCCAGGGGCCGTCTGGACACCTACCGCCCGCTACCCCCTTGGCCCTCGTGCGCCACCGCGTGCCACCATGTCTGTGAGCATCTCATGTAAGGCAGTGGGTCGGGTGGGAGACCAAGGGCTCCAGGGCCGCAGAGACTGGTTCTAACCTCTGCTCAACCACATACAGCTGGACAACATGGGCCCTCGATTTAACCCCTCTGAGCCTCGGCTTAGCAGGAGCCACCGTCCACTCAGAACCTCCCCTGGCAGACAGGGCAGCTCCCGGAGACAGGGCCTCTGCACACAGTGGGGACCCATCCTCACCTCCCCTTGCCTGTGCTCATTCAAGTTTGAGATCAAAGGTTTCACTCTGACTTGGCGCCCCCGGACCCCACGCCCCTCGTCACAACTCTGCGACGCTGGTCGGAGGCAGAGTCCACGTGTGAAGCCAGCACCCCAACCAGAAGGAAACAGGACTGCAGGGATGCTGGAGCTCAGGAAGGCTGGGAACCACCCACTTGTTTTCTGTTCCCTCAACTCCCCGCTTCATTTTAGCGGGAGGGTACTTCCAGCTTCTGATAAAATCTTATTCTCGAAGGACACCGCCTTAAGGACACCTTGTCTTTAAGTGTCCGACGTGGAAACTGATTCCCCCACCAGCCACAGGCTGGTTCATCTGGAGTTCTGTGCCTGCTGCAGAGTCGGGGTGCAGGGGGGTGGCTGTGTGCGTAGCCCCGGGCCCAGCCCTCCTTCCATGGTGCTGAGGAGCCGGAGGGGACCCCGGCCACGGCGTGTGGCCCTTCCTGACCCGCCCTCCTGAGGGGCAGGGTGACCTCGGCAGGTGGGCGAGCCTAGAACCCAAGTCACTGAGTGGGAAAGCCACGGCTAGTGCCCCCCATGGTCAACACGATGGCCCTCCAAGGGAGAGACGTCTTCAAAGAAACACAAACCTACCACACTAACAAGGGCCAATTCCAAGAGGATGGCACCTGATTTTAGTTATATTATCCCTCGTGCTTTTCTGCTTTATAAACTTATCAAAAAAAAAAAGATCAGGGCCTCCCTGGTGGCGCAGTGGTTGAGAGTCCGCCTGCCAATACAGGGGACACGGGTTTGTGCCCTGGCCCGGGAGGATCCCACATGCCGTGGAGCGGCTGGGCCCGTGAGCCATGGCCGCTGAGCCTGCGCGTCCGGAGCCTGTGCTCCGCAACGGGAGAGGCCACAACAGTGAGAGGCCCGCGTATCGCAAAAAAAAAAAAAAAAAAAAAAAGATCAGAACTCACAGGCCTTGAAGGAAGAGAACAGAATGAGTCCCTCCAGGGCCCCTCTCCACAACACGCCGCAGTCCCCATTTCCGAGCACCCCGAGACTCCCATCACCCTGAGCCCGGGAACCACCAAGGGGAAACAGGCTGACCCAGCCCCACACGGAGACGGCCGAGCCGAGGTCCGCTTTCCAATCTGATTTTGTAAGATGTCCAATAAGACTGGAATCCACAAATCCACAGTCTCTTTTTCCAGGGTGCCCAGAACCTAGAGGCCTGATCCAGGATTTGGGGGAGTGACCCTCGTTCACAAGAATCCATTTTCCAGTTACACATCTGTGGCATTTACACCAGCCACACATGGCAAGACTGGGGATCCTGACGCTGAGAGAGGCCTCTGCTTTGCGTTCTTTCCCGCAAGCGAACCACCTCCTCTTCGGCCCTCTCGCTGGCCCTGAGGTTCCAGCCCCGTGGCCCCCCACCCAGGGCATCCATCACTCCGGCCACCTGGTCCCCTCAAGTCCTTACCTTGACGTGGTAGTGGGCGTCCAGCAGGATGTTGGCGGGCTTGAGGTCCAGGTGGAGGAGAGGCGGGGCCATGCAGTGCAGGAAGTTCATGCCCACAGCCGTCTCGTGGATGATGCGGAAGCGCAGGTCCCAGGGCAGCGGCTCGGAGGCCAGCAGCTTCTCCAGGGAGCCCGTCTCCATGTACTCCATGACCAGGCCCACGGGCTCCTGGCAGATGCCGTACACGGGCAGGATGTAACGGAACTTGGCCATCTCCATCTTCTTGGCTTCTTCCAAAAGTTCCATGCGCTCCCTGGAAAAGTTCAAAGACGTGAGGAATGTGTGCGCAGCGGTCACCTGGCCACAGGCACAGGCACTGTGGCCAGGAGATAAGCAGCTCCACACGGCTGAGAAAATTACTAAAATGCACGTACACATGTGCACAAGTGCACGTATGTGCGTGAGCGCGCACACACACAGAGCTCACTTTAATGTCCCATAATTAAATTCTAGGCCTTCCCACGTCTTCAGTCCATGGTTATTCAAACGCATCTACGCGTCGTGGGTTGTTGTAAGCGGGAAGGAGAGAGCCTGCAATCATCTGAAAACCCTCAGGGAGCACTGAGCCGGTGCAGGCTCTGAGCTTCAGATGGGGAGGCCGACACTGACCATCCCTTCTCTCGGGGTGACGGAAGGGACGTTTAGGTTTGACCAGAAGCTTTAACGAATCATCCATCCAAAGAGCCCGGCCCCCTTCTTTGCGGAGCCCATCGCTCTAGCTGGCCCCATCATTACTGAACCCCAACCCCACGCTGAAATTAACGGAGCACTGGTCTAAAGCAGGGTCTGTGGACCACTGCCCAAGAGTCACCTTCTTTTTAAAACCATTATTTAAGCTGTAGTAAAATATACGTAACGTACTATCTATCGCCGTAACCATTCACAAGTGTGCAATTCACGGGCATCATATCCATTCACGACGTTGTGCAACCAACACCACGCACTCCACTCAAAACTTCGCCGTCGTCCCAACAAAATCTCTGTACCCCCTCCACAGGAACGCCTCCTTCCAGGCCCCGCTCCCAACCTCTCCTCCACTTTCCGTCTATCCATTTGCCTGCTCTAGGGATCTCACATACGTGGAATCATGTAACATCCGTCCTTTAGTAACTGGCTTAATTTCACTCATCACGTGTTGTCCAGGTCCATCCACGCTGTAGCACAAACCAGAACGTCACTCCTCTTATGGCGGAACATTATTCCATTGTATGAACGTACTGCACTGTGCTTATCCGCTCCTCTGTGGATGGACAAGACACTTGGGTCGTTTTCACCTTCCGGTTCCTGTAACTAATGTTGTACATCGATACACACAGGTGTTCAAGTCCCTGCTTTCCACTCTTTTGGATACGTGCCGAGGCAGAGAGTTGCCTGGTCACGTGGTACTTCAGTGTTTAACCTTTTGAGCAACTGCCAAACTGCTGTCCACAGCCAGCCCGTTTTGTAAAGAAACTGACTGGATGGCAGTCTCACCCATCCACGTCCGGCGGGGCGGAGGCTGTCTCCGCACTCGCGGCAGAGATGCGTAGCTGCAACGCAGACCCCGTGGCCTGCGGAGCCTGAAAGGTCTGCTCTCTGTCCTTCACAGAAAGTCTGCCAACCTCTGGTCTAAGATCACTTCCTGGTGCAGCCTTTACAGACTAGCATCCAGGGCCTTGGTCGGTGTCAGCGTGATGGGTCAAAGTCTCAGAGTGCGTTCAGGAGAAGAGGCCAAATCCCACAAGGACAGGGTCTGGCCTGTTCTCAAACACGGCCACCATAGAAAGCACCGGGGGAGCTGGCTGAAACACAGACTCCCGGGCTACGCTCCTGGAGAATGAGCTCTGGGTGGGTGCCAGGAACCTGCTTTCTAGGAAGCTCCTAAAGGAAGAGTCTAGAACCACACAGCCTATGGGAGCTGGGAACTGAGGCAGGAAGCAGCCAGGGCGGCCTCAGGGACCCCCGACCCCCCGCCCGAGAATGCAGATTCCCACACAAGCCCCCGGGCCCATGACCCAGGACGGCTCCGTTCCCACCACGGGGGCTCTTCCGGAGCTTGGGTGCACCTGCCCGCCCCACTGTGCCTGCGCCTGCTTCCCAGCCTGCTGGAGAGTCAGAAACTACCACGGAAATGAGGCTGTTTCTTACTGATCTGACCTCCTCTCTGAGACCGCAGCTCACTCCCAGGCCTCCTTTACAGGGACAAAAACACTTCCCAGGGAGGAGGCCACCTGCAAGAAGAAACCACGCCGCACTGTTTACCAAGGTCTGCGGCACCCAGCTCTGCCTGCGGTGGGCTCAGCTGGACAGGAACACAGCGCCCCTGCCCGCCTGTCCAGCCCCTGCATATGGGAGAGGAGTTCCCCCCGCCACCGCCCTCCCCCAGGTGAGCACTGGCCAAGGCGGGGGTCTCAGGGAGAGGATCCCTGGGCGCAGACCAGTGGTTCTCCCCTGGGGGCGACTTTGCCTCCAGGGGACATCGGGCACCGCCGCTGGCATCCAGCAGGTAGAGGCCAGGAGCGCCACCCTGCACCTTGCAGTGCACAGGACGGCCCCCCGGGCAAAGACTTACCCAGCCCCAAAGGCCAAGAGTTAAGCCTGACCACCACTGGAACAGAGCTCACGCATTTTCAGCCAAATTTAAAATAAACCACTAAAGGGATTTCCCTGGCGGTCCAGTGGTTAAGACTCTGCACTTCCACTGCAGGGGGTGCCGGTTCGATTCCTGCTTGAGGAGCTAGGATCCCTCATGCCCATGCCGTGCGGCCAAAAACATTTTTTTTAAATAAACCACTACAGTCTGGAATCACCCACCTAAGTACTCCCAGCAGTTACTTTAATTTGAATCTGCATCCAATTAAAATTCATTTATTGACAAGTATTTACTGAGCATCCTCTACCTGTTAGAACTGAGGACAAAAGAGACCCCTTCCCTGCGCCTTCAGGGTATTTACCTTCTAGGGGAGAAGGTGGAAAATCACCCCTAAAAAAAGAAGTATAGGGCTTCCCTGGTGGCGCAGTGGTTGAGAGTCCGCCTGCCGATGCAGGGGACATGGGTTCGTGCCCCGGTCTGGGAAGATCCCACATGCCGCGGAGCGGCTGGGCCCGTGAGCCATGGCCGCTGAGCCTGCGCGTCCGGAGCCTGTGCTCCGCAATGGGAGAGGCCACAACAGTGAGAGGCCCGCGTACCACAAAAAAAAAAAAAAAAGAAGTGTAGTTGAAGATCCAAGTTCTTTGAAGGGGAAGTACAGGGACCGGGGGATGTTTAATAAAGGGGGTCCCTAACCCAGGTGGGCAGAGGGCAGCAGCGTGGGCTCGTAAGGTCCCAGCCCCATTCCTGCACCGGAGCCCCAGGCTGAAAGCAGCAGAGGCCGAGCGGCCACGAGGCACTCAGGTGGTCACCGGGGCCCCGGCTGCCAGAAGTGCAGAGGGAGGAAGCTGGTGGACGCCGGGCCCACTTTCGAGGGAGAATCATTAAGGTCTGGTGACTGACTGGACGTGGAGAAGAGGGAGGTAGCAAGGATGACCCTAGATGTCACTGGGAATCACTGGGCGGCTCCCCAGTTACGGAATCCGCAGGAGCGGGGCAGGCAGGGGGCAAGGGGGTCAAGACTTTGGTTCTGAAGAGGCTCAAGGAGCAAAAGAACCCCCCTGGCCTCAGGAAGGACTGCGACAGGTATCAGGAGTGAATCGTGACATGACTGTAGAACAACACTGAGCTTTAGCGTGACGTGCTCTCTTAGCACTCTGGTCAAAGAGCCAACGAATGGAAAACACGAGGCCCACAAGAGCCCCCGCGGGGGTCCCCGGGCCGGGCTGAAGAGGGGGTGCAGGTGCCTGGCCCAGGCCGGCCAGCGCCGGTGCAGCCACAGTGCTTGCTGGGTGCCAGGGTGACATGCAGGCAGACCCCGGCGCTGTCCCCGGTCCCGAGGGACATCTGAAAGAGGAAAGGGCTGCATCAAGCAACATTTCAAATAAGGGCAGTCATTTAAGCAGAGAAAACGGCACCCTCGGGCCCATCTCCTTTCTCCTCCCCGGGGAAGACCTCACGTCACCTACACTAACCAGTTCAACTACACTCCTAACACTCTCTCCCGCGCGGTCGCGGTGGGGATCAGTACCGCTGCCGCTCTGTTTCCTATTTTAAGAATCAGTTTTGCAACCTGTCTGGTCCCACTGCCTTTATTCTCTTTCAAAGTGGCCACTGTGCCACCGCTCCCCACCAGCGTGAGTCCAGCACACTGCGCCCACGTGGCCCTGGCACGGGTCCGGCCGCAGGATGGACAGGGACCCGCTTCCGCCGGGAGACCAAGGGAGGATCCCTCCAGGCCCGCAGGCTTCCAGGCACTAGGGGTTCCAGAGTTACAGGCCGGCCACTCACAAGGATGGCTTTTTTCCGCTTTCAGCAGACATTCTGAGATGCAGCCAGACCGACAGCTGAGGAGGATGTCGATGACACTGAAGCTGCAGGTCTCGTTAAGTGAGGCTCCATTCGCCCAAAGGGCTACATACATACATACGTCAGAGCCAGGTGACTTCTGCCGGCTGAGCTCACTAGACTCAGAAGAGGGGCTGGCGGGAGAGCCCCGCCCCAGTGCACCCAGGTCAGCAGGTTCGCGGCTCTCTCCCCTGCCCCGGGCCCTCCCCACGCACTGAGAGCCACTGCAGCTGTCTGCTCCAGAAAGCTGGCCACAGCCAGAACGCGCTCAGACAGCCCTCACCCTTTCCGGAAGCAACACCAGGCAGCTCGGTCCCGCAGACCACACATCCCAGGACAGCTCGTGGAGGAAGGCCAGCTCTCCTGGAAGATAAGGCCTTGTTTCCAGGACAAATCACCTTCTCCGTGACAGCTCAATCAGAAATGCCTAAGGGCCGAGGACCCCACCGTGGCTGCACCCCTGGGGCGAGGAAGGAGGTCCCAGGATCACCCAGCGGGGGGTTCCAGGAGACCCCCCCCCCAGGGAGCCCCTCACTCAGGCCTGGGGAGTGGGTTGGCCGGGCCCCCTAACCGCCCTCTTTGGTCGCGTTCAGAAGGGGCGGCACAAAAAACGTTCATCCCGTTTACATTCTAGTAACCACTGAGCCGAAATCCAAGCCACCCCATCCTCTAGGTCTTTCTTCAGCTGCCCCCAGGATACCCCCCAGTACCCACTCCCCCCAACTCCACAGCTGGCAGCATCAGCAATCCATAAGCCTGGGCTGGGCCCTCTCCGGGCACTGCTGGAGGAGGCGGGAAAGTGCTTCTCACCCAGGATGAAGCCACCACTGTGTCAATTATTTTTTTAAATATATTTTCCTCGAAGCAGTGTTTCCAGTTTATGCCGACGACAACACAAAGGAACTGGAGATGGATTACTGTGATGACTGTTATCACTTCAGCACCTGAGAGATTTTCAAGCCAGTCCCAGAGCCCAGGTGCAGGAGGGGGGCCGGGGGCCTTCAGGAGCCCAGCCTCCTCACAGCCACACCATCAGCATCAAATCCCACTCCACCCGGTGACGAGCGAGCAACGTTCCAGGCCACCCGAGTCCACGGACATCAGTCTTCATCCATACAACCTAAGAACGGTGACATGCTAAAAGTGTGTCTACAATTAGGCACAATTCAGTAGGGCTGGCGTCCTATTTCTCCTCTGAAATCACTCCCATCACAGCTCCTTTCCCCCATTTGGGGAAGGGTTGCTAATTCCGTTTCCCAGCAGGAATGGGGAGATCACCCCTGCCCCACCCATCTTGGTCCGAGATGGAAAATCTAGGCATTAACAGGACCAAGTCGAGGCAAAATTTGTTAAAGATACTTTCTCAACAGCACTTACATCCATTCAATTTTTCTTCCCAATTGAAGCTGGCCAAAGCATAGTTCCCCCAACCCAGGGAGGGCATCGGGGTAGGGAGAGATATGAGAAATCTCATCAAACTGATTATTTCTAACGGACACTTTCTGGAGAAGCGGTGGGGTTCTCCTCCAGGCTCAGTCACAAATTCCAAAGACATCCAGCGGGCAAGAGAAGCTTTCTGGAAGCATGTACCTTGGAAGGGGGAGAAAACGGGCCCTGGGACGGGCCTGCTGAAAGAGGAGTAGCAGGAAACTACGGGAAGAGGGAAAAGGGTCGGGGTATAGGGAAGGGCGCCCGGTAACAAAGTGCTCCTCAGAGGGAGAAACCTGGGACCCACTTGTGGGAAAAGGCGGCAGGAAAAATGGTTTAATCATTTGTTACTGATGCCTCCCAGCCAGGCCTTCTCACTGCACACCAATCCATTTATGTTCCCAGGGAGCCTGCGAGGGGTTCCCACACTGCTATTTTTAAAACTGACAAGAACCGGGCTTGTCCAATTGTCAGCTCTGTGCTTACAAACCCGGGGTTTGCTCGGGCTCGCCCTGACGAGCCGAGCCGCAGCCGATCTCCAGCAGCTGCCGGCGCTCAGTTATCCTGGGCTTCCTCTTAGCCAGGGGCTGGGGGCCGGAGGAACGGGCCTCCAAGGCTTAGTTCTCACCTAAATGGGAATGTCCCCCCACAACTAGACTCCGGCCAAGCCCTCATGATCCCCTAATCAGGGTCAACCAGGGTGGCTACACGTCTCCCCAAAGCTCCCAGATGTGCCTGTAAGGAGAGGGAGTGCAGATCAATGGGGTATCACTTGGGAACTCCCCGGGGGTGCCCCTTGGAAGCCCTTTGGCAGGTGTCTCTCTGCTCTCTGGGAACTTGAAGGGGTGTCTGGGACCGGGCAGCCCCTGACCTTCCCCACCCAGAAGTACCTGCTCACATGGCCTGGGGCAGCCTGCTGCTCCAAGGGCCCGGGGTGCATGCTGGGGATCAGGCCCTGCTGTGGTCAAGGGGTGGCATGAAGACTGGGGCCAGGAGCCCCCAGCCTGCCTGGAGGGAGAAGCAGGCGATGAAAAGGACCCACACCTGTACCGGCGGTGGGTCCCTATGTAACCAGTGCAGGAGGCCCCGGGAAAGAAAAGGTCAGGCCCTCATGGCAGGGGTGAGAGGCGCCACCCTTCAAACAGGTGAGACAAGGCTTAGCCGGGAGGGGTACGGAGCTGAGGGCTGCACCAAGGAACCCCAGTTAAAATCTTATTCCCCACTCCAGGGAACACCTTGCAGATAGAAGGGTCAAGATGGGAGGCAGCTCATCAGAAGAGCACCGAGGCCAACCTGCCAAAAGCTGGCAGGACGGGGAGCACAGCGGCCATTTCCAGGTCTAGAGGCAACCCCGCCACGCAAGCAGCTGCTCCTGCACCACAGCGGACGTGACACAGCGCCTAATGGGAATCTCAAGCCAGAGAGAGTCAATAATGAACCCAGAAGACTCTTCTTTACAAGGAGCGGGGGTTTGACCACCGTCTCAGAGAGCCCAGCTCCTGCCGCTAACGCAGAAGGCCAGCCTGCCCCACCCAGCCTGGCAAAGTGCAAGAGGTGAATCTCTTCCTGTTGGGCAATGCTGACCTCTACCCAGCTGTCCAGTACATGCCACCACCTGCCTATTTGGGGCAGGGCAGGAAAGCCTTCCAGGTAAAGGACAAAAAACTTTGCAACCAGGCAATGCAAGATCCTAAGTGGCCCGCCTCACGTGGAGAAACCCCACCTCCAACTGGGCCACCCAAGAAACAAGGGCCTGGTCGCTGGAAATAACAGATCCTGAGGGTGCAGGCTGCTGAGTCAGCCTGGGGACGTGCTTGTTTACTAGGCTCTTCCAATACAAGACGCTGGTGCTAAAACCTGCGGCTGATGAAGAAAACTCGGCCAGAAGACTCCAGCAGGCAAATAAACGTCCCGGAGAGCGTAAAAATATCCACACACCGGCAAGAGTCGTGCCTTTCAGGCTCTAACTAGTGACTGGCATTCAAAGAGGTTTGGATTTCATCAAAATAGCCACGGCGCCCCTCCCGGCCTGAGAAGTTCCTGGGATCCGAGGGAGGCACAGCTTCACAAGCGGTTCCCCTTTGCGTTGGTGGTATTTGCGTGACACTCGTCACCACTCTGCTGAAGTTTCCAAGAGACACTGTGCTTGAGGCTTAGAGCAAAAAGCCACCAATAGTTCTGCTGTATAACCTCCCAGGCCAGGAGGAAAACACAAAGCCACTAAGTGCGCGGGGGCTTCCTCCTCTCCGGGACCTGAGGGGGCACACGCTGCAATCCTCTGTGCACCTTAGTCCAGGGACACGCACACAGCTACCCCGGAGATGAGCATCACCACCATTCTGGGGGTGAAAAGCTGGAGTTTGTGGAGGCCCCAGCACTCAGGAAGCCGAGGATTAGAAACCAGGTCTCTGAGACAGGAAAGGAGCTGCTTTTCTGAGTCTGTGTGTGTTCGGGGCTGACTGTACAGGGGGCTCTCTCCACCAGAACACAAACACCACACACCTTCCACGTAGAACGCAAACTTCACCAAAGGATAGGTAATTTAAATGCGCGCAACCGAAGCTTATAAATTATTAAAACGCAACCGTAAATAGTGAACACCCCTCACCCAAAAAGAGCTACTTCTCAAGACCCTCCTCCCACCCCACCCCTAAAATTATATACACAGACCACAATCCACCGACCGAATTCAACTGGGGCAGTTGCGGTCCTTTCCAACTGTCTTCTTCAACTTGAGCACCTCTGTTAGCGAGGGACAGGCAGGTGGCCCCCCAGTTTTGGGATGGGGAAACTGGGGTCCAGGAGGGCACTGTGGTCCAGCCATAAGTGCAAGGCCGCTCCGCAGAGGCTCGGCCTCGAAATTAAGTCAGCTAAAACGAGAGGGTACGGCCAGAGAGCGCTGAATGTTGGAACCTGGCCCCCCGGGCCGCCTGCCGGACCCCACGGCCAGGCTCAAGTCCGGTAAGGCCGACGCTCAAGTGCCCGGGCGCCGAGGAAGCCTGGCCAAGCCAAGCCAGGGCTTCCGACCGAAATAATTACCGTCTTACACCAATTTGTGCTCCAAAGTAAATTACTAAGTAAGTCGAACGGAGTCTAACTCACTCACAAAGCCCAGATCCCCACACGGCACTTTTTCTAAGCCGGGCGCAAACCGCAGCGCCCGGGTGGGTCCTGGGCGGGCCGGACGCGCCTCCGAGGGGCGCGGGTCCAAGGCGCAAGGTGAGCCCGCGACCCTGAAAATCCGGGGCTCACCGGAAGCCAGGTAACAATGCCGGGCGCTGAACACCGTCTCAGGCAAACGCGGCTTCCCGAGGCTCCCCGTAGGAGCCGCAGCCCGGGGCACCGGCGTGAGCAGTTAGACCCGGTGCTCGCCAAACCACCCCAACGTCCCTCCGGCCGAGCAAAAGGCGCGGACCCCGCCGGGGGCTCACGGTCTCGCCCGGCGCTTCCTTCCGAGGCTGCTCCCGAGGCGACTCAGGTGGAGAGAACGGGAACGCCCGGAATCCAAGCACCCCGGCCCCGGCCGGCCGCCGCGCGCCGCTGTGAGGCCGGGCCCCGCCGCCCGCCCCAGCGCCTCCGCCCCCACCCGGGCCGCTGACCTGTCGTCGACGTGAAGGCTCGGCGAGCACTTGATGGCGAGCCACGTCTTCCAGTGGACGTGGCGCACCTTGTACACCTGCCCGAAGCCGCCCGAGCCGACCTTCTCCCAGCCCGCGAACTCGCCCGCGTCGAACGTGCGCAGCAGCCCCAGGGCCCATGGGCTCCGGCTCTCGCCCTCCATGGCGCGCGTCTAGCCGCCGCTCCGCGCCGCCGCGGCAGCCCAGGTGCCCAGGTGCACGGCCCGCCCACTGACGTCACGTCCGCAACGCGCCCCGCCCCCCGGGCCGGGTCGCGGCAAAACGACCCAAGGACCGGTGAGGACCCAGCGCTGCCTCCCCGTGTGCTCTGCGCGAGAAGGCCCGGGCGCCGCGGGCGGCTGTTGACCTGCGTGTGCGCGTGTGTGTGTTTAGATGATTGTATAGTCATATGCAGTCGTAAAAAATAATTCACTCTGCCACATGTTTCCCCAGTGCTATCACTTTGCAAAACTTTGCAAAAAAAGAAAAAAGTAGATACTTTGATACAATCCACCGGTCTTATTCAGATTTCCCCAATGTTATTTGTCTTTGTCAGTGAGTAAGAAGTTCTATACAATGCGATCACCTGTGTAGGTTCGTGTATCTGTCACTACAGTCAGTTTATGGGACATTACATCACGTGAGAACCCCGCCCGTGGCCCTTTTATAACTGAACTCCCAAGCCCCGTCCGCCACTAATCTTTCTTCTATTTCTAAAATTGTGTTATTTCAAAATACATTATGTTTGCGCACAGGAATCGCATAGCGTGGGAGATTTTGGAATCGGCATTTTGCACTCAGCGTAATTTCCTGGAGAGCCACCTTTCGCTTTTTTACACCGAAGTTTCCACTTTTCTTTTTTTTTCCAGTTACCCCGACAGCAAACCTAAAGTGCATTCCAAAGACAGCAGGGGTTCCCGTTCTTTCCTAGGGTAGGGCTTCTTTTTACTTGTAGAACGGACCACTTGAGAAGATGTTTTTCCACCTTTGGGAGGAAAAAAAATTTTCCAGCCTGAATGCAACCTGCTCTTGCAAAGATAACTGGGTCAGAGGTCGGGAAGTGTAATTGCGAATTTCTACGCCTAAAAAAACACTCATCGGTGTAGACTGTGCAGTGAAGGAAGATTTATTTTTGGCCAAATGACATGAATAATGGGGGGCAGGATGGGGGAGATGAGAGGGAGCATTTTAATGACATCAACTGTATTTTTATGTCAGTCACGCAAAAGGAGAGGTTGATCTTAGCCAGCACATAGAAGCCTCAGACTCAGCTTCTACAGACCTTACCTTCCCCTGGGCACATAATCTAATTTTACAGCCAGTAACTGAACCCATTCTCTCCCGAGGCTTCTCTTCCGCGGGGGGTGTTCACACATTGGAACAGGACAGTGCTTGTTCCAGGGCCTCAGGAAGATCAGGCAGCCACATCCTTTTCCATACGATGTTGAAATCACAATTGGTCTCCTTGAGACTGGAGTGGCAAATGGTTATCTCAAGCTTGTTTGTGGCAAATGTAACTAACATTTAAACTAACATTTTAAAAATAATCGGATTTAAAATATATAAAGATACCTTGAAATATATAAACATGGTCATGATTTTGGTGGGGAAAAAAACCAAACTGAGTAGAAAATGAGTCGTCGGTGCTGCTTGTGGCACCTTTCTCTAGACTTCCTATCACATCCAGAGTCTCATCTACAGGAAGTTCAGCGGCATCGGTGACTAACAGTCCACACCAGTCTAGTAGTAAGACACACCGATTTCACTTCTTTAATCACCTGCTTGCTCCACTCGACACATATTTACAGACTGTCTGCAGCAGGCTCAGCATTGGGCTCCTGGGCCAGCCCCCAGCTGCAGGAGGATGGGTGGGCCCAAAGTGGGGTGGACTGGCCTGGCTGCTCCTCTAACTTCACTAGCGTCCTCATACCGGCCACTCAACCCACTCTGAGGGTCAGGTGTTTAATCTGTACAAGGAAAACAAAGTCCCTTGCAGGAATCGTGAAGACAGGTGGGTTCCAGACCCTGTGGGGTTATAGGAGAGTAATCGTTATTTATGGTAATGGTCGTTGGTCGTTGGCAGGTAAGGTTGACATTTCCAAGTATAAAAGTAACTTCCAATGAGAAAGAGACTCATAAATATAGAGAACAAACTAGTAGTTACCAGTAGGGAGACAGGCAATATAGGGGTAGGTGGTTAAGAGGTACAAAATGTAATGTATAAAATAAGCTACAAGGATATATTGTACAACACGGAATACAGCCAATATTTTATAATAACTATAAATAGAGTATAACCTTTAAAAATTGTGAATCACTATATTGTACACCTGTAAGTTACATAAACTATACTTCAATAAGATAAAATAAATCACTGATTTAAAAAGTTATAGTTTCAATATTTTAATGGTTATTTTAGCATTGTTTATTTTACTGTGTGAGGAGATAAACCTTCATGGTTACTCCATGGCCATCTAAGAAACTCCAAAGATGGTTTACATATAGAAGATATAAGATATGAGACTAAAGAGTCTAAAGGAAATTTTTTATAGTCTTATTTTCTTGTGCAAATATCTAACCTAAATACATGGCAAGTAACAGCGATGAACTAGGTGAAAAGATTTTAAATGATCACAGCAAATCATTTAAAAGGCACAAAATATAAAGATCCATTATTTTTAAACTGTAGATGTTTTAGCACTTGTAAGCTTTAAAAAAAAATTCCTAACATACCGTTTTATATATGAGATCAAGCATATACAATTGAAATTCAAAACTTTTAACGTTAGCTTTCAAATACAATAAATCTTATTAGAATATTACATAAGAAAATGCATACTGGATTGAATTTTGCATCTTAATGAGCTGTAGCAAGTTTCTTAGTAAACAGAGAAACTTTATCTATAATTTTGTAAACATTCATATTCGCTGAAATGATTGAACCCACTCCAGTGTCAATAATTTTTATATCACTGAAAACTTCTTTTTTAAAATTTATTTAATTTATTTATTTTTGGCTGCGTTGGGTCCTCGTTGCTCCGCGTGGGCTTTCTCTAGTTGCGGCGAGCGGGGGCTACTCTCCGTTGCGGTGCGCGGGCTTCTCTCATTGCGACGGCTTCTCTTGTTGCGGAGCACGGGCTCTAGGCGCACGGGCTTCAGCAGTTGTGGTTCGCGGGGCTCTAGAGCCCCGGCTCAGTAGTTGTGGCGCACGGGAGCGCTGGTGAGCAGGGGAGGGACAGAGAGGAGCGAGACCCCAGGGATGCTGCTGGTCCTTTTCCCTAAGAATTCCTAGGTCGGCTTTCTCCTCCCTCGGGTCTGCGAATCTCATAGGCGGTCCCTCCGGCTGTGCCCGGCTGCGAGGGGATGTCCCCCCTCCACGTGGCCATTTAGCACGGCGCGCTGACCCTGCGAGCCGGCGAGGGGCCGGGAACTGCCTCTCTGTCCCACCGTGTGGTCAGGACGACCCTGCAGGCCAAGGACAGGCAGGGGCGAGGACTCTCATGGGGCAGGGTCCCGGCGCCTTGACTGTGAATGAGTTTGCCGGTCCCTGGGCGGGGGTGGGGGGGGGAGGTCCCTGCCTCAGGATGGCGTCGGGCTCCAAGGACTGCGCTTGGCAGGCACCAGGCGATGGATAAACAGTGTCGGTGGTTTATTACTTCTGGGACGTGTGTCTGTTCCGTGGGTTTAAACCTATCTTTGTCCTCCTTGGGGGTCCCCGGAGCAGCGCGCCCCCAGACACAGCCTTCGTAGGCGAACGACTCACTTAGGTACTGGAGCCAAGCTGACCGTGTTCCCGGGGTCCAGAACGAAGCCAGCGCCTTTAATGTCCTCCCGCTGGAGCGGCCCACAGGGAGGGGGCAGCCGAGCCCAGGCCAATCGGCGGCATCCTCCCGGCCCCGCCCCTCCCCTCCCCCGCCCCTCCCCTTCCTCCCCACCCCCTCCCCACCTCCTCCCCGCCCTGCCCCTCTTTCTCCTCCCCCTTCCCTCCTCCTCCCCGCCCTCTCCCCGCCCCCTCCTGGCCCCTCTCCCCTCCCCCATCCTCCCGGCAGGCTCCCCGCCCCCTCCCAGCCCTCCCCCCTTTCTGCCCGGCAGGCTCCTCCCTAGGAAGGTGGCCTTGCTTTCCGGGAGCTGCAACTCCTGCCGCAGCCTACATGGCTGCTTTTGAGAATTCTCCGCATGATTTGAACGCTATTTGCTGAAAGAACGTAACTTGTTCACTGCTGCCATTCTGCCTCCATTAATTCTGAAAAAGTGATTTGGGAGAAGAGGGCACCAGGAGCAGGGTTCCTGGCGGGCATTCTCACAGCCGCCCCAGGGGCCGGGAAGGAAAGGAAGGAGGGGGGCCTGACTCCCAATTTCGAGCTTTTCTCAAGCAAACATGTTCTTTTTACCCAAACCTCCCGTTTCAGAGACCCCTTCTCTGACGCTAGTGGTCCCATACCTGTCCTTCCTGGGGGTCTTCCTGTGAGGTCATTCACTGGGTCAGTGCCCTGGGAACAGAGCATCTAGAGGCGCTCAGGTGCAAGAGCTCAGCACTAAGCAGATGCTTGTTGATTGACACCTGTAATACCGCTCTGCATGCTGGGCTCCTTAAAGCCCCACCCAGGCCCTCTGCTGCTGCACTGGACAACAGAGCTGCTCCAAAGGGCCCCTGTCTGGCCCTTATTGGGCCTGCCCATCTACACAGAGCCAGGAGGTGCTCACCCTCCAACATCAAGCTCTGGGCACCTGTGACCCCGGAATTCCTAGCCCAGATGTCCTGAAGCCCACTCTTCACCCCCTGCATGGATCTATCCTCCAGAGGATGACCCCACTGCTGGTGTGAGCGCCCCAGGCCTAAGGCATGGCCAGAGGAAGCTATCTGCGGGGGATGAGGGTGGACCTGGGGGTGGGCCTGGGAGGCCTCTCTCTGCAGGCCACAAAGCTGGAGGTGGAGAGAAGGAGGGGCTGGGGTCTGAGATTTCCCAGCTGGACTCTGGCCCTCCAAGGTGTTGTGAAGGTGTGTTTGTCAAAGCGGAAGGACAGAATACATTTTATTTAACATTTTCTTAGCTTGATTTATAATTTTCACCAGTTTTGACAATTAGCATGTAGATTTCAGTCTGTACCCATTCTCGGGAGAAATGTCTGCACGGTCTGATCACCAAGACACTAGCTCTACCCTACTGACAACCTCCTGGGGGAACTTCTTTACCCATGCCAGCCCCTGGGCCATTTGGTCATTTCCCAGCGGGGCCATTACAACCCCCCTCTAGTCTTCACACTGCAGCTGATGTTCTGAAAACACAAAACCCACCTCACCGTTTGAGTTTGGAAATGGACCTGCCTTTCTAGCTTCATCTTCTGGTCTCCGCTGCTCTTGTCCTTGGGCGGCCCTCCCCCACCCTGCTTCTCCCAGGTCCTCCGACTCAGGCTCCCCAGGGCCTTTGCACAAGTTGTCCTGTCTGTCTGGGAAGTTCAGCTGGAGCCTAGTTTAGTCCCACTCAGCGCATCTCTCTGTTTTCCCAGTCACATACTTTTGTTACAAGCTCATGGGGCATGTGGCTGGGTGTATCATCGTGTTTACTGGGGGGCTGCTGATTAATACCTGGTTCCTCCACTCTGGGCCCCGTGGGGACAGGGAAGCCTCTCTCCCTCCCCGGGCAGAGGCCTATGTCTGACGCTGCCCCGCCCACCTGTCCTGGCTCATCACTGATCACCACCCCCTGTCTGTCCCAGCCACTGGCCTTTTGCCCCCAGCCCCTCTGCGTGTGTGGCTCCTGGTCCTGGGACGCTCTGGCCCTAATCCTCGGTGGGCCTCACCTGCCTTCATCTCTGTCTGTCCAGTGTCACCACCTCCCCTTCCTGTCTGTCTACAACAGCACTGACCCACTCTACCCGGACGGCAGCCCCTCGGAGTCACGCGGGAGGCTGGGGGCTTTGTCATCTCTCTGCTGACACCCACTCTTGGTGAGTTCGGTGACTCAGGATGAGTCCTGCTTGGCTGGCCTCCAGAGCCCCCAGGGCCTGGGTGGTACAGCACGGGCTCCCTAGGTCAGGAAGTCCCCAGACTTCCTCCCCACACGTACGTTTAGTATCTCAGCGTGCCTAGGCCCAAAGAAGTGCCCGTAAGTTTTGTTTGTTAAGTTAGAATCAAACAACTTGAAAAGTGTTTATGGGAAAACGGTCTGGAAGGTCCTCAAAGAGTTAAGCAAAGAATCACCATAAAATCTACAATTTCCCTCCTAGGAATATCCCCCCAAGGAACTGAAAACAGGAATTCGAACAAAACTTGTACACAGATGTTCACACAGCCAGGAGGAGGCTAACCCCTCCCCCCGCCCCGCCCCCCACCCCTGAGCCACGCCCACCCCAGGGCCCGGGTCCTGCATGCACGTCGCCTGCAGGGTCTCTCCTATCGCGGCTCCAGATCAGCCCTCATCAGCCAAGACCTTCCTCCCCAAGACGTCTATTTGGAAAGGAATTGTCCTTGGGTACTTCTCACACACACCCAGGTGGCCTTACCAAGTTCTCAAGGGAGCGTCTCGGCAAGGTGGACTTCTGCCACCTGCGGGCCGAGCGTGGGAATTGCAACGGCGGCCGCTGGGGAATCAGGCTCCCGGCCAAACGGTCTGCCGGTCGCTCGGCAGATCCTCGTGGTGCGCAGCTTTGTGTCGGGCACCGTGTAGGCAAGGGTGGCCGTGGCCTGGCTCTGGCCCCCAGGGTCCATCAGACTGGACTACAGGGGCAGCATGGTGGTGCTCGGGCTGCCCGTGGTGTCCAGTCCTGCCTCGCCACCTCCCAGCGGGTGAATGAGCTCTCTTTGCTCAGTTTCTCCCTCTGTAGAAGGAAGAAGGTGGAACTGAGGGTCCCGACTTCTCAGGATTGTGGGAATTAAACAGACAAACGTGTCCCCAGGACCGTGTCTGCATGGCCTGTGCCAGCGTCAGCACGATTGTGTTTTTTCTTCCTGTCTGGGCTGTTTTCATGGGCTTTCAGTGATGCACTGAAAACTTCTGCTGTTAATTCCATCTGGTGTACTTTCCCGTTGAAAATACGTTTCTGTTAAAATATTATACAATTTGTAAAAGCAAAACAGTGGAAGCAACTCAGATCCCCAGTGATGGGGCCCTGGGTGAATTATTGTCACTCATCCACATGGAGGAGTAGCTGGCAGTCAGGAAGAGGCAGGAAGTCAATCCCTAGGGGTGGCGCTGGGCGATCACAGAGATCTCTGTGGACGGAGCAACAGGGAACGAAGCGCGAAGCGTGCATTACAGCTTGTCCAGGACAGGTGGGGGATAGGAAGGCAGCCAGCTACCCATCTATCATAACCCATCTATCAATCAACTGCTGTTCAATTATCTATCTGTCATCTACCCATCATAATCTATCAGCTATCTATCATAATCTATCAACTATTTATCAACTATATATGTACCTATCTAGCATAATCCATCTATCAATCAGCAATCATTCAACTATTTATCATCTAACTATCATAATCTATCAACTGTCAACTATCTATCATCTATCTATCTTCTATCTATCTATCTATATTTCAAAAATAAGCAATAGGAGAATAATCCATAAGTATCATTGAAGGATACCTATGGGGGGGGGTGGAGAACAGGAAGACCTGGGGTGGAAACCCACCATCTTTGGATGTGCCTTGTTCTAAAGTTTTCACTTTGGAACCATGCAAATATTTCACTTACTTACAAAACAAATTAACTTTTAAAAAGCAATCCCTAAAGGTCAAAAATAAAATAGGACAAACCATGTGTATATCCTTTTGGAGGCCTGACTGACCAGAGGGGAGCTATCTCAGGTGACTTGGAAACATGGAAATTTGAAAGTCACTCCTGGGGAAAATACCCGAGGACAAAAAGAACAATGAGAAAGAGAGAAAAATCTTAGACCTTTCCCGACAATCATGCTGTGGGTATTATTATTCTGGGACTGGTGTATGTTGAGGAATAAAGCAAATGAGATATTCGGAGTCTGTTATTACCTGTGTTGTGGAGTTCTTTCCTTTTGAGAGAGTGGAAGTTAAGGAGCTCTGAACTTAAAGGGAATATTAGCTCAGAGTCGTCAGCAGAACTGATAAAATTAGATACTGTAAATGTGTTGTAAATTGGGCTGGTTATCCATCATAATCTAAGTGCATATATGGGGGGGGGGGTTGTTCCTCGAAACAGCAAAGGTCTCTCCTCCGCTGCACCTTCTGTCAACTATTTTTATATAGACACAGAATTCCCATTTCTACCAAAATGAGAGGCATTGTATTTATTGCAGTGAACCTTTAGGCCATCCTGAGAATCAAAGGTGAGATAGATTATTCAAAGTTTACTTACAGTCTCTTAAAATGCCAAAGCCCTCCCCGCCTGATCAATGACTTCCATTCATGATCACTGATGAGATTATCAAAACTTCTTATTTTTCACTATTAATTCTAAAGGTCAACAAAACATATTCACTTTCTGGAATAACATCGCGTTTGAGAGTTATCAGAC
This sequence comes from Mesoplodon densirostris, assembly GCF_025265405.1. Lineage (NCBI taxonomy): Eukaryota > Metazoa > Chordata > Mammalia > Artiodactyla > Ziphiidae > Mesoplodon > Mesoplodon densirostris. The sequence continues at coordinate 4,066,650 of NC_082665.1, read as the reverse complement.
AACAGTAGGTCCAAGTTATACATGCAACGAATAAAATCATTCTGCAGAAATCAGGGTTTTCATGCTTTCAGTAATCGACTCCCGTTCGGACTCCTGATCCGAAATGCTGGAAGGTGATTGGAGTGAAACCCCACCTGCTGATCCTGAGAGACTGGTCACACGAGGTTCCCACGAGTTCACCTAGAGAGGTACTGACAGTTGTAAAGCTGGAGAGAACTCAGATGAAGGTGACTTCCATCAATGTCATCCTTCGATTATTCTCAAACACAGCTCTGCTTCATGGCTACACATTTCATTTGTAATTGAAAGCTTAAACAAACGGTGCATTTTTAAATGCTCCTTTTTAATTTGCAGAGAGAAAAGTCAATTTTTTTTTTTTTTTTTTTTGGTACGCGGGCCTCTCACTGTTGTGGCCTCTCCCGCTGCAGAGCACAGGCTCCGGACGCGCAGGCTCAGCGGCCGTGGCTCACGGGCCCAGCCGCTCCGTGGCATGTGGGATCTTCCCGGACTGGGGCACGAATCCGCGTCCCCTGCATCGGCAGGTGGACTCCCAACCACTGCGCCACCAGGGAAGCCCAAAAAAGTCAATATTTATTATTAAAGAATGTGGCTGAAATACAAGACCTGTCTAGAGGGAAGCAGGGAAAAGATCAAAGGCGTGACTGCAGAATACATGGCAAAATTAATTAACTTTTATAAAACTTTATTCTGAAACTGCATTCCCTCCTAAGGTCTAAAGCACTTTTCTTTACCCTGTGTGTGTGCACGTGTGTGAACCTGAACCAGGGTCTCCCCACTCAGCTGCACCAGGCCCCCTCCCCAGGACACCGTCACCAACATGCCCGCCACACCCACTGCCCATCACACAGATGACCCCACATTCTACACATGGCATTCGGGGGCCTCTGGGCAAGGGACTGGTGAAGGTAGCCCTACCCACACCCAAAGAACCAGGAGGACCGGCAGAGATTTGAGGAACGTCTCCAGTGTGAGAGGCAGAAAATAATCAGAAAAGGGGAACTCAGAAGAAACAGAGCCAGTCCAGAGAAAACTGCGGGAAACTTAAAACAAGAGACCTGCACGTAAGCTCAGGGGAACAAGATATTTGCACCTATGAAGTCAGAACAAGATGGGGCGGTGGGGAGAAAGATTACTAGAGAACCAGAAAGAACTCTTAGAAATTAACACACCATCGTAAAACTAAAAAATTGAAAAGCCACGGAGGTCTACCAGAGATTTCAACAAAAGGCAAAGAGATGGAAGGAAAAATTAGAGTAGATCAGCAGGAAAAGGCCAACGTCCAATTCACAGGAATTCCAAAAAAAGGAGGAGAGAGAAATGGAGAGACTGGAAAGTTATCAAAGAAAGAACACCGGGACCTTCCAGGACTGGCCTACAGTATGTGCTCCACGTCCACAAAGTAAAAATTCGGAAGAGAACGAAAACAGGGAGGACAAGGCAGCAGAACACCCTCCACTTCTCACACCTCATCTCCCAGCCCTGGTTGGGGCACTCACCTTGAGACACCCCCGTCAAATGATTTTATTTCTCTTGGGTAAACACCTAGGAGTGGGATTGCTAAACTGAGGGGGAGATGTACGCTTAACTTTAAAAGATACTGACAGACAGTTCTCCAAGGCAGCTGAACCATTTTGATCTCCCACCAATGCCAAGTACACACACACACACACACACACAAATGCACACATATAGAGATATGTACTTACATACATATATACACACACATACACATATATACATACCTATCTTATTTTATATGTACATACATATATGTACGTCTTTTAACAAAATTAAGACTTCATTTTGTTAGAGCAGTTTTGGGTTTACAGAAAAATTACACGGAAAGTACAGAATTCTCATATACTCCCGTCCCCCTGCACCCCTAGAGTTTCCCCCATTATCAACATCATTATTTGTGTCCTGCATTGTTACAATTTATGAACCAATACCAGTAAATTAGTCTTAACTAATAATTAAAAATTAACATTTACATTAAGTAAACTAATGCTAACATTTAAATTAACTACACATTGAAAATAGGTGAATGATTTTTTTTTTTTTTTTTTTTTTTTTTTTTTGGCGGTACGCAGGCCTCTCACTGCTGTGGCCTCTCCCGTTGCAGAACACAGGCTCCAGACGCTCACGCTCAGCGGCCATGGCTCACGGACCCAGCCACTCCGTGCCATGTGGGATCTTCCCGGACCGGGCCACGAACCCGTGTCCCCTGCATCGGCAGGCGGACTCTCAACCACTGCGCCACCAGGGAAGCCCGATTTTTTTTAAGTGTTCCATTTTGGGATCAATTTTAAATACTTTCACTTTCTGTGGAAATAATTTCTTCTGCAACCGGCTAATATCTGCGTACAAGTCACTGGCGAGCAGAAGGGGCAGACGTGCGTACGTGGGCTGGGAGCCAGGTGCACCTTAGCCAGGTAAATACTGACAGGCCGGAGCCCGGAGGAGACAGCAAGATTGGGCTGTCAGTTCCCTGAGGGCCACGGTACAACCTGGGGTTAGAGTTCAAGGAGAGATCCCTGCCTTTCACGCCAAAGCCTTCTATAAGCTCTCCTGGAGATGCTTTTGTATCTATTACATAAAAAACTACCCATTTGGGGGGCTTCCCTGGTGGCGCAGTGGTTGAGAGTCCGCCTGCTGATGCAGGGGATACGTGTTCATGCCCCGGTCCGGGAAGATCCCACATGCCGCGGAGCGGCTGGGCCCGTGAGCCATGGCCACTGAGCCCGCGCGTCCGGAGCCTGTGCTCCGCAACGGGAGAGGCCACAACAGTGAGAGGCCCACATACCGCAAAAAAAACCAAAACAAACAAAAAAAACTACCCATTTTTTTTAGGAGTCTGGGATTAACATATACATACTACTATCTATCAAATAGATAATCAACAAGGACCTACTGTAGAGCACAGGGAACTCTACTCAATATTTTATAATAACCTATATCGGGAAAGAATCTGGAAAAGAATGGATATATGTATATGTATAACTGACTCACTTAGCTGGACACCTGAAACTAACACAACATTGTAAATCAACTATACTCCAGTATAAAATAAAAATTAAATTTAAGAAAGGTATGGCATTTAAAATAAATCACCATTATGAATTTAATGGAGAAAATATTAAATTATATAGCCTTTTGTCTTTCTCTTTTCTGTTGGCTTTGTTCCATATTGGTGTAAGATGTTAAGCAAAAATTTGATATTTTATTAACTCAAATTCATATGATCATTTTCTTATTTTAAGATCGCATAGGGCCTCCCTGGTGGCGCAAGTGGTTGAGAGTCCGCCTGCCGATGCAGGGGATACGGGTTCGTGCCCCGGTCTGGGAGGATCCCATATGCCGCGGAGCGGCTGGGCCCGTGGGCCATGGCCGCTGAGCCTGCGCGTCCGGAGCCTGCGCGTCCGGAGCCTGTGCTCCGCAGCGGGGGAGGCCACAACAGTGAGAGGCCCGCATACCGCAAAAAAAAAAAAAAAAAAAAAAAAAAATGATCGCATAACATAAATCAGAAATGCTTTTCAACCTCTCCATCATATCTGAAACTTGAAGTGCTGAAGATCATTCTTTCATTCATTCAATAAAGTCTTACTTAGTTAAAAAAACCAACTATCCCACTGACTTTTCTTCAAGCTGGTAAGAAGCTTCGTGTTATAGTTAAGCATATGACACCTCCCAGGTGTACGGTTCCTGGCTTGCTACCAGTGATCCCTGAGGACAACCAACCTCAGTAGTTACTTTCGTCCAGCTGTCTTCCTGATTTTGTCCACTTGTCACAGCAACCACAATTCCAGAGACGTCTGTCTCAGAGAGGAGACATTTACACAAACCGCAGGGCACAACAGACGGCTTGCGTAGCTACCGAAAAGGAAATCGGTGGAAACGCGAAAACAATCCGGTTTATCTGAGGCAAGATTTTACCTCTTCAATGTGCAAAACCAAACAAAAGCCTTTGCAAGCCACCGCCGTAATATTTGCACTATTATTAAAAGGTAATTTAGTAGCAAAGATGTTTAAAGGAATGTCAACTGTCTTGAATAAATATACGTTCTGTTTCCAACAAGCCCCAGCTATTTGTAGGGTGCTGTGGCATGTGTTAAAGCAGCGGTTTAAAATATTTTAACCTACAGCCGCAGTGGTCCCACACTTCCAGGATGGTCTCTACTTCAATGATGATCGGGGGTGGGCTCCGCGGGCCCCCTTCCTCCTCAACCCCCCACCCCCGTGCTGGCTTCCTATTCCCTTCGGTGCATTGACAAGAGAAGGTCGGACTGGATGGTCCCTACTAACTGCCAGGGGCTCCCCGTGGCCACTCAAAGCTGCAGGGAGAATGAAGCGCCCCCAACACTGCAAGCAACCGCAGATTGCCTTGGTCAGAGGTAGGAACTGAGAGAAAGAAATCATAGTTGCTATGGAAACCAAACATTTTTCTATGCTAAACTATTCAGCATCAAATCATGGGCCAGGTGCCAAAAAAATGAAAACCACCATTAAAAAAAACCTCATTACCAGGAAATTCAGAATATAAAGAGTCCTTTTTTTTTTTTTTTTTAAGATGAATTTGTCATTTTCTCTAGGGATTCACCTCGGTCTTTCCTTCCTCAGCTTTGGTAGACTCTAATTAATCAAATTCAGAAACTTGACTTATTCTTTACCCTTTTCAGAATAGACTAGTACATAGTTATAAAGTGACATATCTTTTTGAATGTAAGTTAAAAAATGTCCATAAAGTGATCTGTGCATTTTCGGAAAAGTACAAAGCATTCTAACTCACCAGGAATTCTAATCTGGCTCCACAGAATTCTCTTATTGGCAAAGTATTTGCTACAATACTGATAAATACATGCTCTAAAATTAAACACAAACGCACCAAAAACTGAAACATAAACTTGTTAGTAAAGTATGGTTTAATAAAAGATTCTTTAAACATATAACTCATATTTTTCCTGAAAATCTACATGAGGTAAAAGTAAATACCAGTGAGGCCCCCACAGAAAGCAGAGTTGAACACAGATAGAAATAATCAAAACAAAATAAAATTGCAATTACAATATTTTAAATATAAATTGTGATAATGGATCAGCAAATGTAAGTATTTCAGAAGACATTTCTACCTACACTCTGATGTACTGTTAAACACTCATTTGCAAAAACACGCTCAATGAATATGAAGAGTAGAAACTTATTCTAGGTTTTCCCTGATGGCGCAGTGGTTAAGAATCCGTCAGCTAATGCAGGGAACACGGATTCGATCCCTGGTCCGGGAAGATCCCACATGCCATGGAGCAACTAAGCCCGTGCGCCACAACTCCTGAGCCCGTGCTCTAGAGCCCGTGCTCCGCAACAAGAGAAGCCACCGCAATGAGAAGCACGCACACTGCAATGGAGAGTAGCCCCTGCTCACCACAACTAGAGAAAGCCCGCGCGCAGCAACGAAGACCCAACGCAGCCAAAAAAAAAAGAATGTGTATATATGTATAACAGTCATTTTGCTGTACAACATTGTAAATAAACTATACTTCAATAAAAAACGAAAATTGAAACCCTTGAAGGTTCAGGGGGAAGTCCGAGAGGAGAAAAGATGAAGAGAAAAGGCTGCAGGACTAGTGCAGGTTAGGAAGTTGGTTCGTGGGTTTGAGAAGTGAAAGGCTATTAGACAAAAGGCTATAATCACCTCTCGTTGATATTTATCACAAACAGAACAGGAAGGAGTACCCTCAATTATCCGACATGAGGATGTTTTTGGACAGAAACAATGACATTAATTACAAACCTCTTCCACTTGCCTCATTAACAATAAAACAAATCATGTCTGGGGGAGTTTAGCCATGTTTCTGTTCTTGGTTTGAAATCAGTTGCCGAATGGCAGCTCAGGGCTGTAAAGCTTGCGTTGTTCCCAAGTTGAGGAAAAGACGCTCTTCTGGGCTGTGAGTCACCGGAGCCAGGGATGAGCCCGGGATGAGCTGGTTCCCAGTAGGAGTTTTGATGGTAGTAGTGGTAGTCGATTTGCGCAGCAAGCTAGAGGCGACGGTAAGCCCTGGAGAGTCAGAAGTCTGACTGCGCCTGGTGACTAGCCGGTTAGACTGTTTAGGCTTTGACCCCCTTGAAGGCAGATCGGGGGTGGGGTGAGGGTAATTACAGCCAGAGCGGGAAAGCTGAGCCACAGCTGACAAACAGTCGGATGGGAGCCAGTGAAGTCATAATGTTTTGTTGCATTTGCAATTAAAAAGAGGGAAAAAACAGTATGGAGGTTCCTCAAGAAGCTAAAAGTAGAGTTGCCATATGATCCAGCAATCCCGCTCCTGGGCACATATCTGGACAAAACTATAATTTGAAAAGATGCATGCACCCCAATGTTCCTAGCAGCACTATTCACAACAGCCAAGACATGGAAACAACCTGACTGTCCACGGACAGACGAATGGATAAAGAAGATGTGGTACATATATGCAATGGAATACGACTCAGCCATAAAAAGAAATGAAATAATGCCATTTGCAGCAACATGGATGGACCTAGAGACGATCATACTAAGTGAAGTAACTGAGACAGAGAAAGACAAATACCCTATGATATCACTTATATGTGGAATCTATAATATGACACAAGTGAACATATCTACGAAACAGCAACAGATTCACAGACATAGAGAACAGACTGTGGTGGCCAAGGGAGAGGAGGGTTGGAGGAGGGAAGGATTGGGAGTTTGGGGTCAGCAGATGCCAACTATTATATATAGAATGGATAAGCAACAAGGTCCTACTGTAGAGCACAGGGAACTATATCCTGTGAGAAACCATAATGGAAAAGAATATGAAAAAGAATATATATAGGTATAACTGAGTCACTTTGCTGTGCAGCAGAAATTAAACACAGCTTTGTAAATCAACTCTACTTCAATACAATTTTGTAAAAAATAAAAAGGAAAAAAATAGGCCTCTGTTTAAAAAAAAAAGTCTCTGTACTATTTGGTGCCACATTCAGATGCTGGTTATTTTGGGAACATTCTGATGAATCCCTGTGGGATGCTCTTAGTCTGAAGCCTAAGAATGTTGGCTTGGTGTGGGCCAGCTACACTGGCATCTTCTTTTCTTAAGAGGAACTGTTTGGCCATTCAGGCAAAAATTCACAATGTCTCCAAAAGTACGGACACGGTTCTAAATATAAGCAAAGAAACCCAATTCCACACACATGACATGACAGATCCATTAAGACAACGTTTTCTAACGATATTCCACTGGCAGTGAAGTGTTCCCTTTGCTTGAGAAACCCCGCGTCATGTCACTATGAGACGACAGCCATCTCAGGGGGCCACTGGAGGGACTGGCTGAGCTGACGGTGGTGGAGCCCCGAGAAAGCAGGAGGTGGGGCTGTCACTCTTCTTATCTGAAATTGACATGCAGGGTGTTTAAATACAACTCCTTTTGGGCTTCCCTGGTGGCGCAGCGGTTGAGAGTCCACCTGCCGATGCAGGGCACACGGGTTCGTGCCCCGGTCCGGGAAGATCCCACGTGCTGCGGAGCGGCTCGGCCCGTGAGCCATGGCTGCTGAGCCTGCACGTCTGGAGCCTGTGCTCCGCAACGGGAGAGGCCACAACAGTGAGAGGCCCACATACAGAAAATAAATAAATAAATACAACTCCTTTCAGTTATGTTTTTGCTGATGCTTACGAGATGTATCCAAACTGAAAATCTAGGGACATGCACTTCAGCTCCGTTTCTAAAGAACTCGAAAAATCAGTGTCCAACCTACCAAAAAGATAACCAACCGCAGTGAAAAGATACTGAGATACTAAGAACACGAGGCATGGGTATTTTGTTTTTCACTATAGCATTTATTAGAAATTTCCAGCAGGATGGCAGGGGAGGGGAGGGAGGTCCAAGAGGGAGGGGATATATGTACATATAGCTGATTCACTTTGTCATACAGCAGAAACTAACACAACATTGTAAAGTGATCATACTCCAAAAAAAAAAAACTTCCATTGTTCTATTCCACTCATCATGTGTCTCCAATAGACTGTTACACCGAGGATGCTAGAAAGTGATGTAGGGATGACTGGCACACATGGGGGAAGTCCAGGGAATACGATTTTTGAAAACCGTAGGGTGCTTGCTGACATGTACTTCAAGGTCTGCAGAAATGTACTACAATGTTGGACATGAAACCTATATGATTGTGTCGAATGAGTGTCTTCTTCTTTTTTTTTTTATGGTACACGGGCCTCTCACTGTCGTGGCCTCTCCCGTTGCGGAGCACAGTCTCCGGACGCGCAGGCTCAGCAGCCATGGCTCACGGGCCCAGCCGCTCCGCGGCATGTGGGATCTTCCCGGACCGGGGCACGAACACGTGTCCCCTGCATTGGCAGGCGGACTCTCAACCACTGCGCCACCAGGGAAGCCCGAGTGTCTTCTTTACTGCCATTTCCATTATGTGATCATTTAACATAACGAAGGGCACTTGTTGTAAAGAAAGAACCATTTTCTGCTAAATGGTCACCTGCCATTAATCATGAAGTATGAAGAATCAAAAGGCTTGATTATGTTTTACTATTTGCTAACAAGGGGCAAAAATCATAACTTAATAAACAAAGTTGAAGAAGTAATTAATAATCTTATCCATAAAATCGAGTCATTGGAGATTAGGATTTCCAAGAGTCTCATGAAGACAGAAATTTCGGGGCCTCCCTGGTGGCGCAGTGGTTGAGAGTCCGCCTGCCGATGCAGGGGACACGGGTTCGTGCCCCGATCCCGGAGGATCCCACATGCCGCGGAGCGGCTGGGCCCGCGAGCCATGGCCGCGGAGCCTGTGTGTCCGGAGCCTGTGCTCCGCAACGGGAGAGGCCACAGCAGTGAGAGGCCCGCGTACAGCAAAAAAAAAAAAAAAAAAAAAAGACAGAAATTTCAAGTGATAATTCCAACCGGATATAACAAAGTTTGTTAGGTTTTTGTGGGGGAGTGCTTCAAAGCTTTGGTGGCCACCCTTGGGAAAAACACTTGCCTATTAATCTCTGTGGGTCAGGCTTACTGTCGGGGGGTGGGGGGGCTCAGGGGAAATGATGAAATGATGAGAAGAAGCACAGTCCCCGCCCTTCTGGAACTTACTGAACAGCAGGGAGGCACATATAGGAACAAATGCATACAATGAGTAAACAGCCAGTGTAATTAATTGCCCACTGGCGCGCACTGTGCTTGCTTGCTATCAGAGGGCGGGAAATGAGGGCTTCCGGGGGATTCCAGGAGGCTTCTCTGAGGAAGGGACGTTTGAGCCGCCATCTGAGGGCCAAGCAGCATTAACCAAGCGGGGGCTCAGGGTGCTGGGCGAGCGGAGGCCCTGGGAGAGGATGGGGAGGGAGGCGGGGCAGCCCCCACAGGCTCGAGGCCGCAGAAAGGATCGGCGTGTCCAGGGAGCTGACCGTGGTGCACGGGTGACACATAGGATGACACCAACGAGGCCACCGTGTGGAGGACAGACTCCTGGGGACGAGAGGGGCCCAGGTGGACCCTTAGGGTCTGTCAGCTGGGAAGGTGGTCATGGGGATGGCGACACCCAGACATTCCCAAAGGCACAGGGGGTGTAAGCGTGGAATGGCTCTGGGCTCCCACCCGTGCCAGTAGGTGGAGGGCAGGGCTGTGAGCCGTGAGTGGGGACAGTCGGGAAGCGCCAGGTTTGGGGCCGGGGGTCATGAACTTCGGAGTCAGACGTGCGAGCTTAATGGTCCTTGGCGACATCCAGGTGATGAGTCCGTGTGCGTTCCCAGAACAGAGGATGGCAACGCACAAACGAAACGGCGGCCGCTCCTGACCCAGCACCCTCACCCCCAGCCCCGGATCATTCTGGAGACTCCGACAGGGCAGCTTGTGGATTTCTAGAGCATTTCCCCCAACACTGCGGCCGTGTCTTCTCTTTCCTTTGTGACCTTGCTACCCTGTTTTGTGGCTAAAACTAGGAAGAGAGAATTCCTGGGGTTGAGGGCAAGCTGCAGATGGTCACGCGAGGGGGTGATGCAGTGCACCTGGGAGGAGGTGAAAGGCCCAAGTGGAACAGGAGGTAAACAGCGGCACCAAGCCCCGGATCCTGCACCCTCACTCTTCCCGGGAAGTATGCTGGGCCGGGCTCTCTGCAAAGACTCAGGGTGGGTCTGTGTCCCATTGAAGGGACTCCTTCCCATGGAGAGGGGGCTCCGTCTCCCTCCTTATGGAGCAAATGTGGGCAGACAGACCGGACGACAAGGAAGAGCTGGAGGCTTGGTGCCAAGGCAGTCAGGATGTGGGGCGCCTGCCCTCAAGTGTTGTCCGGATGCCAGAGGCCTGCACCTGGGACTGTAGGGCCCCGGGGAGCCACAGGTCTCGGCTCAGGGAGGAGAAGCCTCAGGTCCATGGGTACCAGGGCTCGGGGGGGAGGGGTGGTCCCAGCCAGCTCGTTGTGCGGGTCACCCAGGTAATTCTGCTGCCTGCAGCACACGCAGGTCAGATCATTGGCTGTCATTCCAGGACTAGGACCTCCTGATGTGGAGGCGCTCAAGCCAGATGCAAACACCCACAAGAGGAAGCAGCCAGTGGCCCAGCGGTCTCCCCCCTTTCTATTGGAATTTGTTGCACGTACAAGAACATGCTCACAATTTGTTGGACGTTGTGGGGGTGAATCCTATTCACTGGCAGAAGAATTAGCTGCTACCAGCTGTTCTCTAAGATACAACTGAAGTACCTAAAACAAGGTTCTCGTAATTCAAATCCTTAGAAGATCGGATGACTCTCCAGGTGTTTCATAACGTTAAGATGACTCTTCCTAACAAATCGGAGCATATCATTATTTGATCCATAAAATAAGGGATTGTTCCAGACCATGTGCCCTAAGAAACGCCTTGCTTACTAAGTTCTCCCCTCTCTCTGGCTGTTCATCTTTTCTTGTGTCCAGTCTCTCCATCTAAGCTTTACAAAAAATGCTACAACCACTTGCTTTGTTGCTTTTAAACAAACAAACAAACCCTTGTGAAAGCTTCTGATATCTCAGTATCTTGTTTATTTTCAATGTTTGGGTCATTTAAAATAATCCAAACATTTCACAGGGTCTGAATTACACGGGAATTACAACTATTCTCAAAATATACCAAGTGTGTCCACTACTTGGAACGGACAATCTGAGCAGAGGGCCAGCAATGGAAAAACACCGTTCATGGCAACTTTTATTTGTCGTTATAGAAACTAACGAGACACGAAATACACGTGACCTCTCAGCCTTGATGCCTTTCAAAATCCAACGGGAAAGTCACTGACACGGCCCTGAGCTGGGAGCCTCGAGCTCTGGCCGCTGTGACTGTGAAGTCCGTGCATCTGCCTCCCGGGCCCCGAATCCTCCAAGGCGGGGGTCCCTGTCGGTCACAGTGGAGCGGGACCCAGCACGAGGAACACATCCCACTCGGGGCCCCCGTCCCCTCCTCACCTCAGGGACACGCAATCCCGGGGGCCTGCTCTGCAAGGCTCACACCGTCGGGTGGCACAGAACGACACAACTTCACAAATTCACTGGCCAAAACCAAGCATCTTCTGTTTATTAATTTAGAATAACCCCGAGGGATTCACAGAGCTCAGTGGTCACAACGGCTCCATCTAATTTCCTCCTATGGATACAGCTGTGCACTGGGATCAGTTAAAAAAAAAAGTAAATATTTTCCATCAGGAAACAGTGGTAGAGGTGCAGAACAGTCTACAGCTGGTAACTCTTTTGGCTGAGTAGTACTTTTTATTTTTTATTTTTTGCTTCCCAGTTTCTTATATGCAAATTCATAGCAACTGTTTTAAGACAACACAAACCTATTTTGCCTCAGACAGTGAGTGACCCTATTAGACCAAATATTTCTAGAGAAAACTCAGGAGTCAATTTGATTTTTATTTAGAGTTCTCACTTATTATAACAGGAAGTATGATTAAGCATCTGTGTAGTTAAATAAATGGCAGGAAGTACACTGGGGCCACACAACCTAAATCAGGTTCTTTAAAGACATTTGATGCGTTCTTACTCTAAGCATAAAAACAACTTCTCTTAAAAAAATAAAACTGTGATTTAAAAGGCCTTTGTTTCATAGGGGAGAGGAATAAAAGATAAATGCTAGCGGGTGTTCAATCATGTTTGGATTTTTTACTTGGTCATTCATCCCTTACATTCTGCAAATGCAAAAGGAAATGGTCAGCAATTTTTAAGAAAATACCTTAGGAACCTTGGCGCTTTTGATGAGTCCACGGATACCTGGACCACTTACATTTGGAGAACAGAGACAATACTTAGAAAGTATATCACCCCCAGCCCAAGTTCATTTGATGAAACTATTATGTATAGAGCAGTTAATTATATACATAAATAACATAAAAATAATTATCATAAATTAAAAGTCCAACAATCCCCCGCTACTAATTCAGAGGTGCGAGCCGGGAGTTACCGGTGAGCTGGGTGTGGAGGGTGAATCCTGAAGCCCCTTTCACATGCTGCGTGGGTGATGAACTTAGTTCACGAAAGCATGTATTGCACAAACCAAAGCCTAGCCCCCCTCCTCAAAATCTTGCGATTTGGAATGAAGCGAAGTGCTGAGAACGTTGCATTTTGCATAACAGGTTGTCTGTAGCCTCACTAGCAGCATAAGGTTATTCTGCCTCATTTATCCACTACTGATGGTCTCCCAAACAACGCAGGATCGGGGACAAATACTGATCAGGACAAAGTAAGGCAAATGTATCATTTCATTCTGGACAGCGTTAAAGCATCAGGAGGGTGGAAATCAAGCTTCTTTGCCCGCCTCTTTGTTTCCCTGGCTGCGCAGTGGGAGGGCTGGCTGCTGGCTGCCACCTTGGTGGTCCAGAGCCTCACCTGCCACTTCTGAAACGGGCGCACACGTGTGAAAGCGCGTTCCCCGGAGGGGCAGGGCTCCCGTCGCTCAGCACATTTATTCACTCATGCATTAGGGGCACTGACGCTTCTACGGGTCAGCTAACAGCCTTTCTGCTTTCATACTACGTGGCAGGAAATAGCACTATCTTCGTATTTCAGAAAAACCTATACCTTCCTTGGGTAAAGAGCCAAGCTCATTCAACATTTTTATAGAAAACTGGTCTTGAAACACACCAACCTTTGGAATTAAACAGAAAAAAGACATGAATTTCTCCCTTGTTCTCTAGTGCAGGGGATTCTGGCTGCGCCTCAGCCATAATAAATACATTTGGATGGCAGAGAATCCTGAGACAACCCCAAGGAGCCTCCAGAGGGGCATGAGGCTCATGGCCCCTGCATCGGGGCAGCCGCGTAGAGCTGGACGTGGACCCACAGTCCCACAGTGCAAACGACTTCTGTGTGTTAAAGGAAAATAGAGAACGACGTGGCCTCCGCAGTCTCGATCACACAAGGTATGCTCGAGATAAAGTTTAAAAAAAAAAAAAAAGGAAAAAGCCATACTGAAAATCGATTCACAAATTCTATCACTGAGATGCCTTGGTCAGCGACCTCACATGACCCCTTGCCCGAGAGGAACTCGTGAAGGCCAGAGGAGGGGCGTCCGCTCCCACAGGGCATCTTCCCACATGGTTTCAGCCCAAAGGTACAGAACGAATTGGACTCAACTCAGATTTCAAAGAGAGTAAATGTTACTTGAACTCCTATCTGCTCATTAGCAAAACAGTGCAGGAGCCAGGAGAAAACGGGCTACATTTTCACACAGTAGCGGAGCCCTAAGGGGAAAAATGAAACAAGCTACTTACATCCCTAATGACATACGGGTCTAACCCTGCTGCTCCCCTCTGGGTTTCCTTTTCCCAAACCCTGCGCCCATCCGCGTTCTGAGAGGGAAGCCTGGGGGCCTGGCCTTGCCGGGCAGAGCATATGGGGCCTGAGGGGGACCTGCTCGGGGTCACTTCTGAGTTCAGCTGATAGACTGTGATGGTGGTTGGGGAATTTGGAGATAATGCTGCAGAAGCTAAGTCAACCTTACTGATACTGCAACGTACGGTGTTTTGTTTTTTGTTTGGTATCCAGCAAACAAATCTCAAATAAAAACGAAAACAGACCACCTGTCTGTGCTTCTCTCCCCCAGGTCCCCGCAAGGTGACTCAGTAGCTGTACATCTGCGGCTGCTGCTCGGCCGGCACCGGGGGCTGGGCGGCCTGCGGGGCGGGGGCCGGGGCCGGCAGCACGTCTGTCTGGGGCACCGCCCGCCAGGTGAGCGGGTGCTGCTCGCCAAGCTGGCTCCCCAGGGGCGTGATGGAGTTGACCAGGGTGGTCAGGTTGATGAAGTGGGCCACCGACTGCGGATTCGAGGCTTCCGGCTGCGGGTGGATCTGGAGGTCGTTCTGGCGGTTGTGCAGCATGGCAGAGCCGCTGACGGTGTCAAAGGTCACGGTCAGGATGGAGTTGTCCAGCTGCAGCTGGCGCTCCGGGGTGGTCAGGTGCCCGACGGCCACCGGCTGGAGGTTGGTAAACTGAGTCCCGGCCGCGGTGGTGATGGGGGTCACGGTGATGTTGGTCAGGCCGACGGAGCTCGACGGGGTGGTCACATTGGGGTCACCCAGCGTCACCACCACCTGGAAGAGTCACGCACAACACGGGACCGTTAGTTCCTGCAGAATCGAGAACAAGAGCAGCTTCCTGTGCTGTACTTTGTCACGGAGGCCATCTCGTGACGCTGGAATCATCACACTCCTGGCCCAAAGGAAGGAGTTAAAACACTTGCTGGTGAGAGATTAAACCAAGTTCATTTTTCCTGGAAAAGGAATTCTAGTGAAAAAGAGAAACAAGATACAGACACAATCAGCTGGAACTGAAAAACAAAGGATTTCAGTAGCTAGGAAAAAAAACAGAAAAGTAATGAGAAAAACAGAGCACATTCTTCACTGTCTCTTAACTTCTGTGAAGTGATGATGGTAAATGGAAATGCCAACCGTAAAGGTCAGCAGGGCAGTGAACCAATGTGCAGCGCAAGAGCTAATAAATGAAGAAGCAAGCAAAGCTCTTCCCCACAGACAGGGATGAAACGCAGGAACGTCTGCAACCAGGATGACCAGGGCCAGTCAAGGGAGGGGTGTGGCGTCCGACACATGCCGACCGGGAGCTGGGGGCCTCGAAACCCCAGCAGGGAAGCTTTTGTTAAAAGCAGCAGACTGGCCGGCCACACGCCCTGGCGTGCAGGGTCGGGCCCTCCTTGACTGGCCGGCACGCTCAGGCCATTGAGAACCTCCCCCAACTAGACACAGCCCCGTTCCCAACCAGGGAGGATGGCTGTGACTTCTGGGTCTAAGCTGGGAAACGCTCACGGGGAAACGGGGCACGTGCTGACCACGGCCAGAGCCCAAGCCCCCCACACCCGGGGCCCCAGCTCTGCACAAGGAGCGGCGACCTGCTGGATGCTCTGCACGGCAGAGTTGGTCTCGTCCCCGACGCCGCCCGAGAACGTGGCCTCCTTCTCTGAGAACTCGCTGAAGGCGGTCTCCTCGGGCCCCGTGGCCCCGGTCTCCTCCTCTGGCTTCTGCTTCCTCTTGTGAGTCCTCCTGGCGGCTTTCACGTGTTTCCCTTCCGCCAGATCCTCCTGCCCCAGACTCAGTTCAGGCTGCAGGAACAGAAGGCGCGACAACGGCGGGTCAATAGGCCGTGTCCCCGAAGCGGCCAGCGCATCCTGACCCTGTTCCCAGACACCAGGTGACCAGGCTTGTCTGCTAACTTGCACTTCTAAGGACGGGGGCAAGTTCCTGTTGGTTTCAGTTGCTTTTCTTTCAGGTGAAGGATTGTATCTTAGATACAAGTCATATTTTTTAAAAGCCACATTTTGTGCTGAAATAGAAACATCTCTAAAAACAGATTTTTTGAGCCACTGTTTCAGCCCTGTTGAGCTCAGTCTGAGACTGAAAAATGCTTTCACATCAGGACTCTCATCCCCTGGCTGAAACAAATTCACTGCAGACACAGTCTTGGATCAAAATGAGGCTGACTGCAAGAACTGTACGGTCACCTTTTCTGGGGACAGCAAATAGGGCCCAATGGTAATGGCGACCCCAGACGGGTGCCCTGCACACGTCTTCTTGAGCTGCTAAGTGTGGCCTGTTTTCCGACCTGCAGCTGGGCTGGCCCAGCATCACGGAGGCCGCTGAGCCGAGGTGGCCAGCAAGGCTCTCCACCCTGGTCACCCACCACCCCTCCTGGTCCTCGGCGCCATCCATGAGACTTGCTCCCACCCAGTGGCAGGCAGACCCTGAGGAGGCCTGCCAGGACACGGCCACTGAGGGGTTGCCCTGGCCAGGGGTGGGCGTGGTCCTGGTCCTCCGGGGCTGCTGAGGCGTGGGGCACGGCAGCTCAGTACAACCCGGCCGCTGAGCACCGCGCCCAAAGCTCCGTTGCAAAACACAGACGTAGAAACGTGATTTTAAAATAACAGAGAGCATGACACGTTTCCTTTAAAATAAGAGAAGCTCTTTATATAAAGGTATTGACTAAAAATTCCTTTTAAAAGTAAGTTCACCTAATACGTTGAAAGTTATTTTGCTTCTAATAATCTAATCATGCTAATAAGCTTTTCTGGAAACCACCTGTGATGGTTAAGTGTCAATGTGGCTGGGCTCGGGCACCCGGCTGGGTGGCTGAACACCAGTCTAGAGGCTGCCGTGAAGGTATTTTTCAGATGTGATTACCACTGAAATCGGTGGGTACTGAGTCATGCAGAGCATCCTCTGCAATGCGGGTGGGCCTCGTCCCATGGGGCGAAGGCCTCGAGAGGAAAGCCTGAAGCTCCCAGAGGAAGAGGGAACTCTGTCTCCAGATGGACCAGGCACAGCATCAACTCCTCCTGGGTCTCCAGCCTCCGGCCCGTGCTGAAAGTTCTGGACTTGCCAGTTCCACACTCCTGGGCGCCAATTCCTTAAAATAAATCTAATTCTCTCTGTACACACACGTACACACGTGTACACAGGCTCTCTATTGACTGTTTTCTCTGGGGAACTGTGACTTAAGAAACCATCTATTCTCTAAAAGGAGATATGTCAGGATTCAGAAAACTGAAATTCTAGAAACTTTTACAGAAACTAAAAGGCTCCTGGGGTGACAACCAACCAATAAAACAGAGGCAAACGAGCGTGAAACGCGGGTTTTTTCCCAAAGGCTGCTCAGGACACCTGCCGGGGCCCCTCGGGTGAGACGTCCCGGGCCCCGCGTGCGCAGGGCTCACCTGGACGATACCGATGGAGGAGGCGTCGATGGTGGTGGTCTCAGGGAGGTGGTCCAGGTCGTCGATCCTCACGGCCAGGACCTAGGAGTGACCACAGGGCGGTGAGCCCGGGACACCACGCCCGAAGGCCCAGGCTCAGGTCAGGCGGGACCCAGACACGTGCTGACAGGCCGCCACCCTCAAAGGTGCCCACACCCTCACGGGCCCTGCTCAGGACTTGAAAACCTGGATTCCACAGCCCCGTCCGGGCTCGCCTTCCCTCCTCCCAGGCCCCCTCTCTTCAAGTTTCTGCTGTGCTCTCACACACGGGGGTGTTACCTCGCCCCTGTCCACGTGTCACCGCACTGTCCACCGCTCGAGGGTGGAGGCTATTCCTTCCCTTTTAGTTTAGTGAAAACACTAACGTGCACAGTGCATAATGCATAGTGTATTCTCACTCAATCTTGTTCTTTCAAACCGAGAGCGGAGCGGGATAAGATACAGGAAACCTGTCCTACAAGGAACCACCAAAAATGAGACGTTTACACTGTAAACACCTGACTTTTCTACCTGAAAAGTAGAGAAGTCCGGGTAGTTTCATTGGTCATTTCTGATGAAGTGCACCTGTGAGCCGCACTGGCCGGTCCCCAGCACGCAGACCCTTACGCCACGACACACGCCCGTGGTCCACCCGGTCTTCCCTGAACCTGATCCACACACCTGCTGACGCCGGCTGTACCGTGACTGCGATCACTTAAGTGAACAAATCACAGGTGGGGCGACGGACCCTGAGCGCAGAGAGAACGGAATCCCTGGGAGGGAGGTGTGGTGACAGGGAGTTGCTGAGGAAGGGAAGTGCTGTGCAAAGACTACACGAGACCAGGGAAACCAGGAAAGTCTACCTGCACGGGCTCTTCAGCCAAATGGCTCTGCGAGCATCTTTACATTTTTGCTCAGAAAAAATGAAGAACAAAATTGTAGGCTATACATAGCGGGTGTGGCTCATTTAAGAAGAATGACGGGGAGCTGCATGTCCGGACTTAGGTTCCAAGACCAGGGCTGGGCCTTCTCTGAAAGGACGGCCAGCAAGGTGGTCGTGGTCATGTGGGTTTCAACATAAATGCTGACGTGGCGCTGAGGACCCAAGCGTGACTGTGATGCTGCAAAGCTGAGTCACAGCAGCCGGATGCCACCAACTGTCCTCTCCCACCGTCACCGTCACCACCTCTACCGCTGTCACTGTCAGTCACCACCACCTCCATCATCATCAACGATGACATCACCAGTGTCCTCGCCACACGGTCTGGAAGCTGATGCCACGAAGAACAACCACAGAAGCATCTGCTGGCTTTGCTCTTATCCGGAGAGAAGACCACGCATGCAAAGTACTTTGTGGGTTTGAATTTTTTTTGAATGTAACATTCACTCAAGGCAGAGGGAAAGACCATACCTTGAAGTAATAAAATCGTATCAATTCTGAAAGGTCTCCAATATGTGAAAGCAGTTTACGCTTAACACCTTAGCTGGCCTCCACGGGACCCCTGCCCCCGAGTCTGTGCCCAGCACTGCGGGGCCCCCTGCCCCGCACCCCTGCACAGCCGGGCCCCAGGGTGGCACCCACACGGCAGCAGAGCCCTCCCTCGGCCTCACTCCATCTATTCCTCTCTGACTTGTCTGCGTCCTACCCCTCCCCTCTGTCTCCCACCCTAGACGTCGGTCCAGGAGGACGGGGCGCACCCTGTCTGGCCGGTCACCAGCGCTCATCCCCGCAGGCACTTAACTGTATCTGTTTGAGCAACACAGAAGGAAATGACAGAGAAACCTCAGAGGATCAACGGGGGAAGCGGCTGAAGGCATCAGAAACACAAGGGACTGAGACCAGAGCCCGACGGGGAGCCCTCCGTCTGCTGGAGTCCCCTCCCGAGAGCTGTGCCGCCGGCATGGTGGGCGTGAGAGGAGGTGGCCACACAGAGGCGCAGGCTAGGAAGTGACCGCCAACCGGACGGAAGCGTCTGCCGAGCTGCTCCGCGCCCGCAAGGCCTCCCGCACCCGGCAACGTGCATCACACAACCCGTCTGCAAAAACTGCCGTGCACGCTGTTAGCACGTGTGCCTACAAACACCCACACGTCACCAAGAAATCACTCCCACACGTCACGAGCCCCCGGGGGAGCCTGCAGCGCCAGCCCTGGGCCCCAAGACCTGGAGGGCGCTGTCTGCCGGCACCGGGCAGCGGGTAGATGCTGACATTTCGGGCGCCTGCTCTCCCAACTTTGTTTTTCTAGGTGGAAACGCTAGCTGGCCGCTAGGTGGAAAAGGCCGGGAGTGAGGAGAGCGAAGCTGGTGGAGCCCCAGCTCCTCGGGGACCCCAGAGCTCAGGGTCAAGGTAACGCAGAAAAAGACGCACTTACCATCCAAATGAGGCAAAGGGTGCGTTTATAATTGCGAAAGTAACCCATGTTCGCTAGAGGACATTATTTAAAGCGGAGAACAAGAGAAGAAATAGCCAGAACTTCAACACCAGGAGAAGACGACCACTGTGTAATGTTTCCGTCCTTTCTCGTTTCGCCCACCCCATTTATATTACATAGGTGAGTCTCCCACAAACACACACAACGTGAACGACATGCTGTGTATACACACGCTGTACACACACGGTGTGTACGGCTTTCTTACAGCGAACACTCACACCTTCACTCGGAGTTCTCTGCAAACACGTGACATTCAGGCACATCACTAAACTACCACTAACTTAATCACATTCGTCTTGCTGGACATTGAGGGGTCCAAGTAGTCATTTATAAAACACTGGAGGGATGGTCACGCTACCCCCAGCAGGACACGCCACGGCCGGGCACCCGGCTCACGCCTGCCGCCCAAGCATTTTGAATCTAAGAACCTCCTCTAATTCAACGGAGGGAGGATGGCACCTCTACCGTTAAAGGCTTTCTCCTGTGTCTTAACCACAGGTGTTTCCTTTCATGAATCTCCGTGGACACACTGGGTTCTTCATGTTCTTCTCGTGGAATGCATATTACCTTCAATGTTAACAGTTTCTATCTGTTAACGGTAGTAATATCTTAACACATGTCTTCCGTTTTCCCTTTGACCTACAGAAGTTCTAAATGTTAGGCTGCTTGATCAAATCGTTTGTTCGAGACTCCTTTCACCGCTTTTGCGCTTAGAAAGTTTCCGCCTTTCAGTGATACAGCTGTCTTCCCGTACTTTCTTCTAGCTTTGTTTTTCAGTTTACTTCTTTTTAAAAAGCAATAAATTCTTCAGCGCCCTGGACCTGCCCTTAGAACCGGCCCCCGGGTGAGCCAGCGTCTATCTGCGTCAATACAGCTTCTCCCCCTCGGTCCCCAGGGCCACCTTCTAATCAGCCCCTAACACCACACAGAGGCTCCCGTCCTGAATCTTTTTTAGTTGCCCAAAGGGAGGAAAGGGGGAGGGGGAGGGGTCGTACTCCCGTCTCGCTGCAATTCCAGCGAGAATGTAATTTATAACCTCAGCAAACAACACGTTCCAGGCTCTTCTGTTCACTCACTCGTTCAGCGCCGTCGGCGCGCAGGCGGAGGGGAGTGGCCAGGCCCAGGCCCGGCCTGGAGGAACCACGGGCCCGCGAGGGGCAGGGATGGGGAGCCCGCGCGGCGGGGTCTCTGAGCAGGAGCCGCCGCCGGGCAGAGGGCAGGGGGGCCGGGCCTGCGTGGGGGGGTGTGGGGAGGCAGAGGGTCGCCCGCCCAGGCTCACCTCGGGGTGCTTACGCCGCATGTGTCTGCTCATGGAAGCCCGGGTGGACACCTTGGTCCCGCACAGCTGGCAGCTCTGGGCCTCCACCTTGTCGTGGGTGAGCTGCACGTGCTTCTGCAGCATGTACTCGGTGACGTACTTCTTGTCGCACACGGAGCATGTCCACTGCTTGCCCACTTCCCACACGCACAGGGCAGAAGAGAAAGCATGGGTCGTGAGCGGGCTCAGCCTCTGCACGTGCGGCCAGGGTCGCCGGCCGGGTCACCCACCCGGTGGTCAGGCCGCGGGACAGGCAGCGCAGGCTCCTCCCCTCCTGGAGCCCAGTCGCTACTCCAATGTCCAAAAATTCAAGTTTCGGAAAAATTTTGAAAATTCAACATTTTCAATGTCCGAAAATTTTGATGGGCTGTTTTTGTGGGCAAGGGGCCATCGTTAAGGCAGAACAGCACCAAAACATGGGAAAAAGCCTACCAACAGCATCACAGCCGTGCCATCCCCACCGCGCACGCTCCGATGGCCTCGGCGGAGACCGCAGTGGGCAGCCGGCTGGTCCCCAGGTGCCCCGCTTACCCGTGTGGATGAGCTTGTGCGTCTCCATCGTGTTCCTCTCACTGAAAGTTTTTCCGCACAGTTCGCACATGAAATCTTTAATCCCTGCAGAAAAAGGCACACTTAATTTCACGTTTCATGAGTGTTTTAACTACATACAGAAGCTGTCTCGTCCTTGACACATTTCTGTATTTGCAGAAGCTGCACGGGAGGTAAATTACCAGGAGAGAGCAGACAGTAAGTGTTCATTCCCACACGCGACCGGCACACTGTGGCTTGAAAGCTACCCTATGGCTGGTACCCAGGCGAGCTCCTTCCGCAGAAGGGGTGACAAGGACAGTTTCAGTCCGAGGCCCACAGACTGCCACAGAGTCTCAGCAGAATCCGATTCAATGAGCTTACTCTGCACAGCTCGCAACCAGGGAAGGCAGGGCCACGTTTATGACACGTTTAAGGCTTCCACCCACTTCATTCCAGCCCTGAGTGTTCAGATCAGTCACTCGGTCTGGGGTGACCACCCTGCCTGCCTGCAACCTGACAAGGAAGCATCAAGGCATCAGACTGTTTCTCTCCCCAAACTGACAAGAAAGTGGATCCTTAGAAGGCCTTTTAAATAAAGGTTTCCCCCCAAAGGGAAAACTAGGTAAGTGATTTTCAAGGTCCACTCATCTTGGACTTATCCTGGCCCTGTATTTGGCGAACCCCTCGTATGCTCACTGTGGCTTTCGGAGGCCAGAGACCACTACAGCCCAGCAGTTGCAGTGTTGTGAGACCCGAGAGGTGGTGCAGGACCCAGTCCCAGGGGTGGAACGCTTCCCAGAAAAGGGGAAGCGAAACGGATGAGCTTCCCCAGGAAGAGGAGGGCAGCACACTTTTGTGAAAGCCCAGTGCCCTGGAGGCTGGCAGTCCAGGGGGACCCAAAGCAGACCTGGGTGGTGGCCTGGACAGCCCTGGGGGCAGTGAGAGAGGTGGGCGCACAGGTAAGCTGGGCCAGGCAGTGGCAGGGCTTAAGTCCGTTTTAGGAAGAACACGGAACCAACCAGAAACTTCAGACACAACTCCATCACCCAGGGATAACTGTCTCTCACTCCGCTGTCGATCTTAATCCTCTTATACACACACGTTCATCCATACAGAAATGTTTTATAAAACAATGAACTCATTTGTTGTAGAGGCTGGTTTCTCTCCCACTGGATCATGAATGTCTGCGTAACTTAACCTACGATTCCATCACTTGCAGGGGTGCACTGTCCCTCATGGTGAACACACCATAATTTAGCCACTGCCCTACTGATGGACACTTAAGATGGCCCAGTCTCCCGTCCAGACGACAGGATGACCAGCGTGTACACACGCCCCGAGCCCCCTCCGCGCCTGTGCCGCTAGCCTGGTTTCCCCGCCCCATCCCGCGCGTGCGCGCCGCGGCCGGGGGCCGCCTCACCCGTGTGCCGCTTGTAGTGCTTGAGCATGTTGACCTTCTGTGCGAACTTGCGGTGGCACTCCCGGCACTCGTACTCCTTGATGCCCTTGTGCAGCTTCATGTGGTGGCGCAGCGCGTGCTTGGTCTTCATGCCTGCGGGACGGAGCGGGGCGGGTCTTCGGGGGCCCCCCGCCCCCACGATGCCCGCCCCGGCCCTGCCACGGTCCCCGGCGGCGCACGCACCCTGCCCCCTCGCCCCGGCAGACACAGGTCTGGGTGAGGGCAGAGAGGAGGGATGGGGCGCGGGGGCTCGTCTCCGACAGGACACCCTCCCCCAGCGGCGAGGCGGGCCGTGCGTCCTCGGAGGCCACTTCCAGACGGCCCGTCTCGGCAGGCGCCAGCCCGGCCTGCACGGTCAGCGTTCCCAACAACAGGAGCTGCGGGTAGCTGTGCAAATCTGACCGCTGTGACCCAACTGAATCATCTGGTAGGCGGCTCCAAGTCTCCTGAAGTCCGCTGTTGATCTTGGCGATGGAAGTGTTAATTGCGATTAGATCCTTTAAGGTCCAAACACAGACTTTCCATCTACCTTCAGGTTAATGTAACAAAGTCAACATTTGCGGAAAGGAGCGAAATATGCTAAAACCTCCCTAACTCAGGCGCTGAAGAAAGAAAGACCCTGGTTTAGGGTTTGTATCAGTGGTGGAGGGTCTCAGGCCAGGAGACCCCACCAGGTGAGCAGTGCTGGACGGGAAGGGAGGGCTGCAGGGTCTGTGGGCAAAGGGCGCCCGGGGGCAGCCTTAGCATCTCATGGTGCATGAAGTGTTCTGAACAAATCTTCCTGTGCATCCTTGGCTACTAGTGCTGTACGTGGAAACCCACCAGGCGTGGCACACGGGTCTCTGCTGCCAGGTGACGGGCTGCTATTACTCCCACGGCCTCCCATTTGGATAAGACCTGGTCAGGTCCAGAATTTGGGGGGGAAATGTAAAGTATTGATGATAATAAGCAAGGGCATTTCCTGCAACATCACTTGGAATGATAAAAGAATGCACACCAAAAACCCCCGAGGATATAAATTAAAGGGTCTGGTTGTAGGAATCCACAGGATGGAATCCTATCAAGGTTTTGAGAGGAAAATTAGGGCCATATTCGCCTGATACGAAAAGATCACCAAGATGGATATGGAAGTAAATAAAAAGGAAAGTATGGAAAGAACCGGTAGGCACAAGCATCTGCTTGTATGTGCCAGTGATCATAATATGAAAGTAAAATGACCAGTGATAGTTTAGGATTATGGAAAGTATGGTAACCCAAGTATTAACACCTGCATTGTATTTAAAGTATTCAGAAGTCATGAAAGAAATCAGGACACTAAACATTAAATACGCTTCAGATATAAAAATGGGGGCTTCCCTGGTGGCGCAGTGGTTGAGAGTCCGCCTGCCGATGCAGGGGACACGGGTTCGTGCCCCGATCCCGGAAGATCCCACATGCCGTGGAGCGGCTGGGCCCGCGAGCCATGGCCGCGGAGCCTGTGTGTCCGGAGCCTGTGCTCCGCAACGGGAGAGGCCACAGCAGTGAGAGGCCCGCGTACAGCAAAAAAAAAAAAATAAAATAAAAATGTATACAACACAAGATGTGACACTGACCTCAGCGCCCACCCTGGGCACCCCTCCCTGACCTGCCAGGGCCCACTGAGCAGCAATCAAGTCTCAGGTATGGTTGCCCCCCGCCCAGCTGGGGGGACGGCCCACCACACCTGTCTACCTACAACCCTTCCCACCTCTACCTGGCTCTAGCTCTGTGGGAAAGGAGCCGGAATTGCTGCGGCAAAGACGGGGCTGCATTTGGATCTCCAGCCAGCACGGCCAGCACTAAGACACGCGTAGAAACTTCTAGAAATGTCGGTGCACAACAATCAAGTGCTGCTTTTGAAGAGTGTAACTGAGGTCCGAGGTGGGAATAACTTTACTTTGCATATCCATTTGTGTAAAAAAAATTTTTTTTTTGGTTAGGTGCCTGGGTTACTCTTTCAATAAAACAATCTACACACGGCACACAGTTACTTTGGAGAACAGACAAGAAACTGTCACCTGTGCAGAGAGGGACTGGGGGCCAGGGGTGGGGGACTGTGCACTTTCTGCTTTTCTCTGCAGTTCTTTTAGCCTTCTGCGTGTAACCTTATTTTATGAGTCTAACGGGTTTATCCGGTGAGTGGAACTACGGGGCATTTGTGTTCTTTGTACTTTCCTAAAAATTACATAAAGGAAACAAGTAAACTTTATGGAATATTAAATTTTTTAAAAGACCCTCACAGCAAGGCAGATGAACGTGATCAGTCCCGTATCGGAAGGAGGGTGGCACTGCCGCGCTCCACCACACACAACACGGGCGGCCACGTGAAAGCACCAAAGATCCGCTGCCCCAAGTCTTCCTGACAGTTCTGGTTTGTTTTCAAACAGAAATGAGTTAAAACTTTACCATGTACTGCGATTACCTTTCTTTTCCTCATTCCACTTACAGATGTGAGCTATCTTATTAATAGATTTATTATCACTGAACTCATTTCACCTGACTCAAATAAAGGTCACGGTCATCACTGATCACAGTGCATCACTGTCTTAATGCCCAGCTGGGCCTAGTCAGTAGTTCCAGTCGGCAGTCGAGGACTTTGCACCTATACTCAGGCCGTATGAGGATTCTCAGATTATTCTGTACTTCAAAGAATTATGTGTTGCACTGTTTCCCTACTTTTAAAATGATTTACTTGTGCTTTGATTTTACCCCATCTCCCTGCCTTTGGACGGCTTCATTTTTCTTGCTGATCCTCTTCGGGTCCTATCTTTCTTGAGTAAATGACTCGGGTCTGGGTGACCCCCCGTGTGGCCTGGCCACCTCTCCTGCCTGACGGCCGGGTCCCCCCCCACCTCCGTGCGCCTGCTCTCGCCTTCGCCCCTTCCCCCCACACACTGAGCACACAGCCCGGGCCCCCCCCACCTCCGTGCACCCACTCTCGCCTTCGCCCCCCCCCCCACACTGAGCACACAGCCCCGTCCCCCGACCTGCCCTCACCTTTCCCACACTCGGCGCACAGGTACTCGCGGATGTTGTCATGCACGCGCATGTGTTCCTTCAGCATGTCCTTCCTGGCAAAGGACTTCCCACACTGCTCACAGGCATGGCTTTTCACACCTACAAACAAACAGGTCAGACATACACAGCAGGAGATCCACACCCACAGTCACCGTGGGACGGCAGTGATGGGAGAAGTTCGGCCCCCCGCCTGCAGCTGGAGCAGTGCCCGCTGAGCCCTCCTTCCCGGGTCTCCGCGAGGACCCAGAGCGGGGAGGGGCCGAGCTGGGTGGGGGGAGTGGTGGCAAAAACGGACAGAGAAGCACCGGCAGGGAGGCGAGAATGACCGCTGGGCAGGAAACAGCTCGGGCCCCTGCGTCCTCCCAGGCACGGCTACCTGTGTGGATAAGTTTGTGCCGCTCCAAGTTCCCGATGCTGTTGAAGATCCGCCCGCAGATCTCGCATGGGTGGATGTACCTGAAACCAGGCACAGGCTCAGCACGACCCGCACAGCCTCATGGGGCCGTCAGCGGCCGAGTGCACCTGCCTGAGCGCCTCTATCAGCAGGTGGGGCATAAAAGGTGCTGGGGGAGGACAAGGGACCCAGAGACTTCAGCCTCCATCTGGGCTGAACTGTCCCCCTCAAAATTCACACATTGGTGGCCTGATTCCCAGCACTGCAGAACGCGACGGTGCTTGGAGATGGGGGTCTTCACAGAGGTGGCTAAGTTAAAACTGAGGTCCTCACGACAGGCCCTAATCCAGTATGACTGGTGCCCTTAGGAACAGGGACACAGAGACACGCACAGAGGGAAGGCCACGAGGACACAGGGAGAAGATGGCATCCACACGCCAAGGAGAGAGCCTGGGACAGATGCTCCCTCATGGTCACAGGAGGAAGCAGAAGATGTGCTGCATCTAGAACGTCCGGCCTTCAGCACTGAGATAATACAATTCTGCTGTTCAAGCTGCCCAGTCGGCAGCCCGAGCAGACTACTCAGCTCTAAACAGGCTGTTGCCTGACTTGCTTGGACACACAGCGCTGATTACGGGCTGTAGCCAGATGTGGGACTGACATTCATGAAACCTAATTACTGTGGGGCAAAGGGGCTCTGGTCGTAGGTAGGCAGGGCCTGCAACGCGGCCCACTGTGCCGGGGGTCCGGGAAGGCGTGCAGGCTGGGAGAGGCCTGATGACCCACGAAGGAGCAAGGCCAGTGCTTCCCCCAGACCCGCCCGGGGCTCCCGGAGGAGAGCGAACTTGCTCTACGCTCCGGACGGCTGATTTGGGCACCTGCCTCTCTGCAAGGAAGCCAGCCCTCCCTCCGCACCACCCTAGGCCAGGGAGCCCCTGCAGGGCGGGGGGGGGCGCCTCACTTCTGCACGTTGGGGTCAGGCAGGTTCTCGCGGTGGATGACCATGTGGGCGTGGTAGGTGGCCTTCAGGGCGAAGCGCCGGTGGCAGGTGCTGCAGCCGTAGCCCTTCTCCTTGTGCACTTCCATGATGTGCTTCAGGTACTCCTTCCCGCGGCCGAAGGTGAGCTGCGGACACGCACACTGCTCACGTGCGCACGCGGCCCGGATCTCCGCGGCTGACGATGCACCACCGCCACCCAGGCACCCTGGACGCCGGGGAGAGCCCGCTTCCCAGCAGGAGAGGGGGGACTCCTGAGAGCAGGGCCAGCGGTGGGCAAGATCACGAAGCAGGGGGAGTATAAGAAGCAGATTCCAGTCCTCCAGGTCCCGCCCCCCCCAGCAGGCTTCCAGAACCCCCCTCCTCTCCACCCACCTGACCCCATCTCTCCCGCAAGCCTGAAGGCCCTGACAGGTGCACGGCCAGGTGCTGTGCCGAGCCCACAGGTGCGAACGCCCAGGGAGAACGCAGGGACCTGCTCGGCAGTGGTGAACCACAGCTCCCTGAGCAGCGAAGCCGCAGAGACCATGGCCTACAGCAAACTGCTGAAAACTCACCGAGCCCCCAGCCTCTAAGCAAGGGTCCCTGCCGTGTGGGAGGCAGGCGGAGGAGAGAGGAGCCCTGGCCTGCGCCCACCTTTGCGGACACGGATCCCCACCGGTCAGCCACACGGGCACGTGTGGACCACACTGATTCTGAGACAGTGGTCCCTTGACGGCGGCGAGACCCCTATCCACCATCCCTGAGACGCAACGAGACCCGGGGCGCCTTCCAGAATGTCTGTGAGGCGCCCCCGCCCCCAGGCCAGAGCCTCTGCGGGCCGGCAGCCCTGCAGCCCAGGGCTCGAAGGCTGGAGGTCCAGTTACCTGACACCTTTTGCAGCTGTACTTGTGAGGCTCCGAGTCTGCACTCTCGTCGGAATTGTCATCATTTTCCTCCGAGGAGATGCCAATCTTGCCGATGAACTCCTCCCTCTGGTGGTCGTCCATCAGCGCGATGTCCTGGAAAACAGCCACCGTGTCCAATTTCTGACACGCTTGGCGCAAGCTTTAACCGGTGATTTGTCGACCGGATGCAGAAACCGTGCCCTCGGGTCACCTGGGACGCCCCACCCGCTGACGGCAGTGCCATCAGGCCTTGCCCGTGTTCAGGTGACCGTGAAGGCCAGGGCTGGAGCTGCTGGGAACAGTCACCGAGCCGGGCCGCGTCTGGAGGGCGTGCTCTCTGTCCTCACGTGGGCCTCGTCACCACCGACCGCTCCCTCCTTTTCCCTGGATCGGCACTTCTTCCCCCCACCAACCCCCGGAGCCATGACCCCGAATCCTCACTCCTCTCCCCACCACACCCAC
This sequence comes from Mesoplodon densirostris, assembly GCF_025265405.1. Taxonomy (NCBI): domain Eukaryota; kingdom Metazoa; phylum Chordata; class Mammalia; order Artiodactyla; family Ziphiidae; genus Mesoplodon; species Mesoplodon densirostris. The sequence goes on along the minus strand of NC_082665.1, from coordinate 4,037,890 downwards.
AAGCTCCCGTCTCACGTTCCTCAAAGGCAGGGAGGGAAGCAAATGCCCCCCCGTTCTGACCCTCGGCCCTCATTCTCCTCCCGGGAGGTGCCCAGCGTGGAGGGGTTTTAACGCGAGCCCTGCGGGTGGGCTGCAGGAGACACAGCGAGAAGACTCTAGAGGGCTCACGGGAAGAGCGGCAAGGCGGCCACGCTGACCACGAGGGCCGGCCCCGCCCCCCCATGCGGCCCGGAACGGGGACGCCAGCTCACCTTAAAGTGGACGTGGATGTGATCCCGGAGCACATCCACGCGGAAGAACTTGCGCCCGCAGATCTCACAGGTGTACTTCTTGTCGCCGTGGGTCAGCAGGTGCTTGTTCATGTTGCTCCTGCAGGAGAACACCTGTGGGGGGAGAGCCGGGTCGGAGAAGCCCGTTACCGTGCACGCCCGGACCGCTGGGAGGCCGTAACCGGGCCCAAAAACGCAGTTTCTCCCCAGGGTTTGAGCTGCAGCCGCTCCTCAGTGTTTGAGACACAAAGAATCACGTGGTGCTAGAATCATGACCCTTGAACCGTTTAAGTTGGTGCTTACATTGTAATACAGAATTAACCATTGTCTAGTCTTCACCATAAACGGTATTCTGCTCAATTTTATTCAGCTCACTTAAATATTTCACTAGGATGGGGCCTACCAAGAAGACTAAGTCACAGGAACAGCTGCAGTTTTCTGAAAGCGGATATCAAAAAAGAGTTATGTACTCAGTGGGTGTTCCGAATTTCACGCACAATTCACACCGCCTCCCCATTTCTCAGTGCTTCCTGTCTAAAGTGATGAGTGCGGAGACTCGGCCATTCACCCAGTACTCATCCATTGGGTGTCCCCTCTGCTGCCCACAGGCCAGGTGCAGCCCCGCATCCACCAGCAGAGCTCAGTGGACAAAACCGGCAGCAGAGATGACCCCCAGGGCCCACACTGATCTGAGAGTCTTTGTCCACACGGCCTTCGCCCCAGTGGCCGAGTAACCTGGAGAGCAGGCCTCCTTAGAGCTCACCCCGACCACGCATGGTCTCAGGAAGAGAACATGCCATGAACGAAAGGGAAACAGTTCACGGGGAACAGAGGCTACCGCCTTCACGGGACACTGCTTTTCAAGACCTGCAGGTGACTTGGGGCCAACAGCCCTGAGACCACAGCCCAGGGAGGCTGGGCGGGAAGAGGAGTCAGCAAGACAGGAAGATGGGCCTCCAAGGAGGGACGGAGGCTGCAGGTGTCCCCCGGCACTTGTGTTCTCCAGGCAGACGGGGATGGAGACAGGGGATACTTGGAAGCAACGAAGAATTCAGTTCTAGAGACATTCAGGCTCTTTCACCGCCTGCCTGGCCCTTCCGTGAGGGTTCGGTGAACATTTCACAGAATAAAATGTCTGAATGTCAGTCACACAGCTGGCTGGTTTCAGGTACACCATCTCCCAAGGACACGGAAGGGACACGGTGCCACCACTCCTCAGAGCCGGTGGTCAGTGGGCAGAATGAGCGGGACACGTGAACACGGGGCAGCCTCCACCCACCCCTGCCCGTGAGCGGTCCGGCCTGGCCACCCGGGCTCAGGCATGTTTTCCGTTACCCCAGCTCCACCGCCCCCAGCCCCCAAACCCACACTAAGTCAGAGCCCCAGCGTAGAGCCCACAGACCACGCTACCCTGCAGACCTGTTGCTTTGTGGTTTGAAAAAAAAATCAGGAAATTTCCCACAAAAACACGGGTTTCTGTTTTCTCTTGAAAAGGTCAAAAGACCTGGCAATGCTGCCACGTGCCAGCTGGCTGGGCCGAGTCACAGCTGGCCGTCCGCCCGGGCCTTCACTTCCGGCAGCTGCTGTCGCTCCAGGGCCATGTGGCTCACGTGGGCTGCGCGTGGCTGAGAACCTGGGCGAGCCGAGTCACGGGAGGTGAGCCTAAGGAACGAGCAACCGCACCTCCAGCCGAGACCAGGCGTTTGTGCGCAAAGACCACCGCCATCTCACATGGTCAGCTGACGTGGCCTGGATGGCAGCGCCCGGACAGGGTTCCCTGTGCAGGGCTGACGTGGCCCGGGGCTGCTCAGATGGGGAGTGTACTCCAGACGTTTAGGGCTGCTGAGGAGTCAACCCCCTCTGACGGCCAGCCGGACGCCCCGGACAGATCTGCTCACTCGGGGCGCCGGCATCCGTGGACTGGCCACGGAGCACACGGCTGTGGCTCGGTCAGTCTCTCACTGGGAAATGCTGCAGGGGGGACCAGCGCTGACCAGGAAAATAAACCTGGACATCCCGTCTCCGCCAGAGGCACGTGGCTCGGGGTGCTGGAGATGGAGTGTTCGTGCCGGTGTAGCACTAGTGGAAAATCGTGGCCGAAGGGAGACAAGGCTGAGCTCCTTCCTCCACCGCAAGAGAGCAGACGACCAGAGCACCAAGTGAGGGGACGCTGTGGCTCGGGACACCAAGTACCCAATCGATCTTAAGATTCCCCCGCCCCCGCCACACGCAGCGCATAGAGCTCTGAGTCTTCCCGTAAGAAAAGGTGAGCCGTGTCCGGGCCCCGGCCCCAGCCTGCGTTACCTTGCCGCACACCGGGCATCCCGACGGCTCCTTCCTGTAGCGCACCAGGTTCTCGCCACCGCCGGCCTCCACGTCTTCCCTCTTCACCCGCCGCACTCCTGAAACCCCCCGCCCCCCGCCCGAGAGAGTCAGTATACACACGAGACATTCCCACATCAGCCAGGGTCACCTCCAGCTGACGGAGGGCAGGGCTGCCCACGGGTGGGACAAAGGAGCGAGCGGGGTCACTCGTCCATGACGCACCGGCGCTCCGACACGCGACCCGGGAGGGAGGGCAGGCGGCCCGCACCGCCGACTCCGGAACCCGGGCTGCACCTGAAACTTGGAAATCCAAGGGCAGCAAGTGTCTTGAGCTTTCCACGCAGAGGAGTCAGAATGAGCTACTGGTAAGGGAGGTATCTGTGCTCAATCTAAAGGCTCAAGGGAAAGGTGGGGTTCTCAGAGGCGTCTGTAAGTAGGAGGGCATTTTTATTAAAAAGATACTAATATTCATCCTTCAAGTTAAATCAGCCCAATGAGGAATAAGGTAAAAAGTCAGAAAATAATAAAGTTTCTATCGTTTTAAGGCATAAATGTTCATAATTGGGATCGAAACAGACTTAGAAATTCTCGGGAAACAGGGAATAAAAGAAAGAGAGAAGTTCCTTCTCATGGTCTCTCTCTACACCACTGACCCGTCCTTCTGGGACATTCCTGCACAGCTGGGATCAAGAACGGCCAGCACGCTGGCCTGGAGACAAGTACGTGACTCCCCAAAAAGCTCCCAGCGGCGTAAAGCACACAGGTCTGAACTGGGCGTGGATTACGCTTCAGTATAGAGGGAAAAACCATGGAACGGCCACACAGCACTCGCTCATTCCCGAGGAAAATGATCTGAGTGTGTCAGCTGTAAAATGTTGTAAGATAAAGTTGTAAAAAGCAACCCACATATCTGTCAATCAGGAAACACCTGACTTCCAGCAGTAATGGTGGCACTTATGGGCCCGCGTGGGGCTTTATCATCAGGGTCCGGTTCAACCAGCCCAGCAGGTCGGCACAACGGCCATCCCCACGACACAGGTGAGGAAACTGAGGCCCAGCAGCATGACCAAGGCCACCCAGTCACTAAGTGGACACCAGGCGCTAAGTGCAGCATCGGATCACAGATGGAAGGGGGTGGAGCTTATGAACCCACGTGAGGAAGGGCCAGGTAAAAAGGCAGAATGCAAAGGTGACGCAGGACGTGACCTGACTCCAGGCTCGTTTTAAAAGCCATGAAGACACGTGTATGTGCACAGCTGTGTGCAATGGTCAGACTTCGCATACAACTTCGTTTTCTGTTTTCCCTCGACAAGCATATACTTCATTTACAATTCTTTGTAAAATTATTATTTTCAAACTTTTATAACAAGGTGAGCTGGTCAGTGAGTGCTTCTTACAGAGGCTGGTCAGCAAGCAGGCAGTAGGTTTTAGGGTAAAAAACTAAAATGTCAAGATCACTAAAACTAAAATGCTATTTTGAAAGAGGGTCTGTCTGAGCAGGCTCTTTGAGAAAGCCTCCCAGGTAGGGTAGGTGCTCAGGACACACCTGTGGCCCAAGGTCCCCGGTCTCTCTCTTCTCTCGGGGCCCCTGCCTTCCCCTGCACAGCTCAGGGTCTGCCCTGTGGGGTCGCCCGCACCCCACCTCATCCCTCATCGTGTCGCCTCCCGCCTTCCCCCACATTAGCGACCCCACTGAAGTCCATCTTTCTCCTGCGCTGGCCTCTCATAAACCCACCACACGACAGGCAGCCCCCAGGCACCCCAAGCCCACCGCAAATGGCGAGGGTCATCAGGGGTCCCCGGGGAAACAGGAGCAAGGGCAAAATCACTCACGGCCCCAAACAGCCTCCGCCTGAACCGTTCCGTCCCACGCACACGGCTGAAAGCGCACCACACCCCATGTGAAATTTCAGACACTGCTTTTCTCCTGCTTTCGTATGGAAAGCACTTTCTCACAATATTAAGCTCTCTGAAAACAAAAAGGTTTTGGTGACTGATAAAATTCAGTCCTACAAAGAGTCTGGTTTTCCTAACTTTCCCCGCTGTGGAACGTCTGGGACATTTCCAACCGTCCCCACTCGCACGTGATGCTCTAATTCCCCATCAGGACCTCTTGATGCCTGAGCCGATTCCCATCAGGTGGTGCCTCGCCAACTGGCACCCACAGAGACGGGGCCAGCGTGAGCCCCGCCCCCTCCCCGGCAGGTGCATTCACCTTCCAGGTGCCTCCTCTGGTGGTCCAGCATGACGTCCTTGCGGTAGAACATTTTGTTGCAGACTTCACAGGCGAACTTCTTGTCCCCGTGCTTCTTCTTGTGCTTGGAGAGGTTGCTGTTGGTGGAGAAGAATCTGAAACACATCTCACATTGGAACGTCTTATCATCTGTCGAGGAAGCAGGGAGACACACAGCAACTTTTAGGTCCGTGACACCGAGTACAGGCTCAACATCACGGCCATGGGACCGGCAACGAGGCACGGAAGGAGGGCGGGGCACGGAAGGAGGGCGGAGCTGACAAAGCCCCGCTGTCAAGCCAGGCCTGAGCAGCATTCAGAGCAAACGGGGAGCTCACCTCCTTCCTCCCTGGCGCCACAAGGCTCCCACAGCATCTGGGGATCCGTGGCAAGGAAAGCGGCTGGACCACAGCTGTCCTTGGGCCCTCACCCCCTCAGCCAGCCTGACCGCAGAGCCGGGCCCTGCTTCCCGCAGCGGCAGATGAGCGGCCCCCTGCCCCACCCCGCCGCTCCTCCGAAGCCCACCCATCACCTGCCCCTCCCCTCCCACGTGCCCTCCACAGGCTCCTCCTCCATCGCACAAAGACATCCCCAATGTCTCCCACCTGTAAACAAAACCGTCTGGTCCCTAGGTCCCCTTTGGGAGACGTGCACCCACTCCCAGCAAACACCCCCTCCCACAGTGAAGCCTTCAGAGATACCCACAGCCCGGTGTCCCTCCCCAAAGGTGGCCAGACTGCCCCACCAGGGCCTCTGACAGTCCCCACCCTGCTCTCTCCCTCCAGGTGCCCAAGGCAGACCCTGGGGTGTCCTGTCCCCTCCCCCCGGCCCGGGGGGTCTACCCCCCATGAGCACAAGCACAGGGGCCATCAGGGCACCTGCCCCGCCCTGGCACCTCTTCAGCTGTCTGCCTTGGCCCCAGCCACCCGGCCTCCACCGCTGGTTTAGGGGGTCTCGGCTAGCGCTCTCCTCTCAGACGTGTCGTCTGCCCTCAACGCCACCACGCCCACCCTGCTCCTGCCAGGACACGTCAACTGCCCACGGGTCCGTCACCTAAACCAGCCCCGAAAGGCAGCCCTCACTGCCCACGGCCCTCCTGCAGCGCCGGGAACACCGTCCCGTGTCACCTGAGCAGGTGGGCATGACAGTGTGTGTCCCCCTCCAGAGCGAGGGCCTGAGGTCACACCGTGTTACCCTCATTTCTGGGCCTTTGGCTACAGCCCACTGACCACTTCCCGTAGTCAGTAAACGTTTGCTGAATGCGTAAATCCCGGAGGCCAAGTTTCGTTGTCTACAGTGGTTCTGATTGTGGTCCTCACTCTGCTGCAGTGGACTCCCGTGTCCGGGGATCACAGCCTGGGCGCTGCTGACATTCCGGCCGGATCACTGCGCGAGGCTGTCCCGTGCCCTGTGCGTTGAGCAGCGTCCCCCAGGCAGCTGTTCCAACCGAACCGGTTCCAGACTCTGCCCAGCGTCCCCGGGGACTCAGGCCTCAGCAGTTCAACTTCTGCCAGGCGGACCCCGATGCGCAGCCAGGTTGAGGCCCCGTATCCACACAATCCCCTGTACACGCGTCTGTGTGTGTGCAGTACCTGTGCTTATCATGCGGACATTTCCATGCTTATTTTAGTGGTTACATAATATTCCACCAAGTTCATACATCGCAATTTACTTCATTTTTTTTTTTTTTTTTTGCAGTACGCGGGTCTCTCACTGTTGTGGCCTCTCCCGTTGCAGAGCGCAGGCTCAGCGGCCATGGCTCAGGGCCCAGCCGCTCCATGGCACGTGGGATCTTCCCGGACCGGGGCACGAACCCGCGTCCCCTGCATCGGCAGGCGGACTCTCAACCACTGTGCCACCAGGGAAGTCCTACTTCATCATTTTTAATACTGTAGGTAACTTAATGATCCTTTTCCTACTAGATTTCCTCAGCATGGATCCTTAGGAATGAGACCACCAGAGACAAGGGCGTCTGCCATCCTGCTCTGCGAAGGGCCGCGCCTTACAGGGCTGTTCCATCGGATCACCCGAGACCCCGCCCACTCTGGGCCTGCTAAACCACACAGGTAAGCCTCCCTCCTGGGCAGGTGGCCCACAAGCCCAGGAACCTGACAGCCGTGGAAGGTGCAGCGCGGCCCTTGGACTTTCGCTTCTTCTCTCTAACGGGTCGAGTCCCTCCCAGCGTATGGAGAGGACCCACCTCTAACCAGCCCCAACAGCTCCGGTGTGGCCTTCGCCGGGTGACAGCAGAGCTGGAGCAGCTGTCCGGGCCAGGCTGTCACCACGGTGGCTTTTCCTGCCACGGCGTCCACATGTCACCAGTTCAGGAATCCAGGCAGGTGCTCGACGACAACCTTCACCGCCCCCCATAATCCCTGCTGCCCTCGAGGTCTACACTCATGTTTTAACAAAATGCAGCAACTGAGGACAAACACCTGTTACGTGGTGGAGGGTCAGGCCTCTCAGCATGGCTGTCCCCGCCCCCTGCCCGGCCAGTGCCCGCCCCCTGCCCGGCCAGTGCCCGCCTCACCTCCACACGCTCCCCACAACTGCTCGCCCCCTGCCCCAGCTGGTGACTGCTCTAATCCTCAGGCCAGAAAGCCTCTGCCTTTCTGCTAGTTCATTAAAGGGAGACACCTGCCCTCCTGAGGAGCTGGGAGGGGCGTGCCCCAGCCGCTGGTTTGCCTGGTAACTGATGAGCCAACCTGATGTCAATTTCCCCTATAAACGGCAGCCTCCTTCTCCCGAGGCGGGAAGATCTCTGCCTGACGTGTGCTGCCTGCCCTCTGCACGTAGTGGGGTGTGGCTTCAGGACCTTTGTTTCGGACGTGTAAGGTTCCCCCGTCCAATAAACCGTTGATGTCTCTGTCGTGTCTCTGGGCTCTTTCTTTGGTCTCGAGGTTGGGCCGCTCCAAGGCTTGCAGGCCTGGGGGTGCAGCCCAACACGTGGGCTCTGGTGAAGGAGGGGGCACAGGGTCACTCGGAGGCAGGACAGGGGATTTCCGGGGAGACCCTGTCTTGCCTGAGGGCCTGGACATGAGCCTCTGCTCTTCTCCAGCTCCCTGAGGAAGGTCGAGGGTGGACGAGGGCCACCTCACACCCAGGACAGGCCCTGCTGAGTGAAAGCCTGAGAAAAAGCCGAGCAGACCCATCACTTCAAAGCTCACGCAAATCCCTGACTTGATGGTCTACGGAAGACACGTTCTCCTAACATGAACACTATAAGTACAATAGCCTGCAAATGATATATTACACAAATGACCTCAGCTCCCAGGTTTATCCTTTGTCTTCCATCCAAAGCTTCTGGCCTTTGAAATTGAGAGAAACTGCATTTCAATTCATTGCTGCTCTGTTAACTTCTATCTAAAAAAGACAGACAAACGTCTGGTCTAACAGAACTTTTTGCTGACATGTAGCAACTGCTGCTTTGACTTAGTACCTTCTGTTTCATTTGTGTCCAGAGAAATAAAGATTAAAAAGAAGAGAACTTCGGGCCTCCCTGGTGGCGCCAGTGGTTGAGAGTCCGCCTGCCGATGCAGGGGATACGGGTTCGTGCCCCGGTCTGGGAGGATCCCATATGCCGCGGAGCGGCTGGGCCCGTGAGCCATGGCCGCTGAGCCTGCGCGTCCGGAGCCTGCGCATCCGGAGCCTGTGCTCCGCAACGGGGGAGGCCACGACAGTGAGAGGCCCGCATACCGCAAAAAAAAATAAAAAATAAAAAATAAATAAAAAAAAAAAAGAAGAGAACTTCTCTGCCTCAGCCTCCAGCAGGCCTCAGCAAACACCCGGGCCGGGACAGGGGCATCGCCCTCCGCTCTGATGCCCACCCACCGAGCTCGTGCAGAACCGCGCGTGGCCTCACGGAGCGCCATCCTGCCCGGCGATAAGCACAGCTCGAGGGTCCTCTGACTGATATAGCATCAAAAGGTGGGTGGATTTCCCCCAGGTTTTGGGAGCACCTGGGCTGCGGGATGCAGGTGGTGTAGCACCTGGAAGTGCACCTGGGAGCTTCCAAGGCCACTTCATGCCGTGACTGACGCTCAGGGCAGCCGGAGCTCAGGTGAGACAAGACTCACCTGCCACTCAGAAAAGCCCCGCCCTGGGAGCGAGGCACCGTGGGCGGAGGAAACCAGCGCGGTTTCCAACGGGAGCCCTCAAAGCGGAACAAGCAAATGAACCAAACGGAGGGACCCTGCAGAGGCGGCAGGAGCGGGTGCCGGCCACCGGCAGGGAGGGGCGGCGGCGATTTGGGTGACGGGGTAAGGGTGCCCTGAGAGGCGGGCCGGCCGGCACCCGAACGAGAACCAGCACAGAGATACAGAGTGACCGGTGACACACACAGAGGGCTCGACAGGAAGGGGTCTCGGAATCAAAGGTTAACCTGGCAGGTCTCTAAGCCGACTGCCGCGGGTACCCACCCCCCAGGTGTGCGACGGTGCCCAGAAGAGGGGACCGAAGAGACAACAGCAACCCTCTGCCACCCCCATCCTCCCTGGGTGGGAACGCAGCCGCCCGCCTTCGCCCACGGGGCACAGGGCAAAGAGCCGCGGGGACAGGACACGGGCCTCCCCTGCCGGCTGGGCTCCTGCGCAGCCGTCCCCTGGCCGTCCACGGGGATTTACGCATCGTGTACACTCGCCAGCTGCGCGCTTGGCCAGACACGGGGCCTGAGACCCTCGGCCAGGCCCAGAGACCCGTCCCGGCCACCGGCTGGCCCAAGCACGCCGGCTTCAGCTGCACGCAAGCAAACGAGGGTCCGTGTCATGAGAGGGGACTGGGGACAGCGGCAGGCTCAGCGGAGGCCGGTGTGCGCGAGGGAGCGGCAAGGCCCTCACCTGGACCTGGGCGGGGTCCTCGGAGGGAGGAGGGCGGACGGCTGAGGAAGCCCCTGCCGAGAGCGAGGCGGAAGCCCACCCTCCAGCCGCGACCCCACCTCTTCAGGGACTTCTCACGGGGTCCCAGAGCAACCCTACCGCTCACCATCCTCGGCGACGATGAAACCCCCCTGCTTCACTACGGGCCCAACTGTGGGCCATATGTGGCTGCTTTGGAGGAATAATAGGATGTGAAATAAATCCCCTTTTAGAGGGAAAGTTTCAGTCTCTTGAGAGTAAGTAACAGCTGCTTGAAGCACCCCGAACGGAGGGGAATGTTACAGGTGAGGATACCTGTTAAATCCACCTTCACCCTCTGCCGGAACACCTGGTCCCCACCCCGCCAGGTACCCGCGCCTCAGCGCCCGGGCGGGGCCGCTCACCTGTCCGGCAGTTGTGAAACTCCAGCGCGCTCTGGATGCGGAAGGTCTTCTCGCAGGTGCCGCACCGGTACCTGTACTCGCTGTCGACCTGGCGGGAGCGGGGCGGGAAGCTGGGGCAGCTGGGACGCGCCCCCTCAGGGAGCTGCTCCAGCAACGGGCCCTTGCCCCGCTCCCCTCCTGCCCAGGGTAGAGCGTGAACCCTGTCTGGCCGTCCCCCGCCCTGGAAAGGGAGCCCCACGTCCGGGTGAGCTCGCTGCCCACGCGGGCCTCCCGCTCGGCCCGAGCCCTGGCGGCGCCCAGCCAGGCCCGGCCCCACCTCGGCCGCTCCGGCTCCCGCTCCCCACCCCCACCCCCGGGACTCCTTCATCCACGCCAAGGGTCTGCTTGCCTCCGTCACTAGACAGCAGTGGTCCTTCACCCACCTCGTTCCTGCTGTGCTTGTACGAGACGTGCTGCTTCAGGCTCTCCTTGCGGCTGAACAGCTTGGTACATTCCTCGCATTTAAACAGCTTGTCGCCTAAGGGATGAGCAGTGACAAGCCGCGCGCGCCACTGCCCCAGGTGCCCTGAGACCACGTGCCCGCCTGGGACACGCCGCCCGGCTCCCGGAGCGGACTGAGCCGCCCTGCACCGACGTCCGCGGGGACTCACCGTGGGAGCGCACGTGCCTGCTCAGGTTGCTGCTGTTCTGGAAGATCTTGCTGCAGATGCTGCACTGGTAGACCCGCCTGTGCTCCCCCAGCTGCCGGACCAGCTTCCGCCGGATGCCGTGGCGGCTCGAGAGAATCAGGCTCCTCTTGAGGGTGAGGCTGCTGCTCTGATGGTGGGGGAACCTGCCGGGTTAGACACACAAGCTGGTGAGACCGCTGGGAGACGGGGTGGTCGGAAAAAAAAGTTCAGGGTCACAGTCACCTTGGAGAGAGCCCCTGTCAAATCTCCCTAGCCCGACACGAGAGTGGGGGGCCGTGGTCAGCACACCCCTGTAGCTTTGGGGCATCTGTAAGGGACAGACACCCTGAACGTATAGTGGCACCAGCTACCTTTTCCTGTACTGGCCAGTCAGCTCCCTGGGCATTAACTCCGGCCACGAGGAAGCCTGGAGCTCAGTGTGTGCGCCGACCAGAGTAACCATAACTGTTCTCTTTTTTTTCACTTGCCTCTACCCTGTTTCATATTTTCCCTGAACCTGATTTTTCAAACTTCTTCTCCCTGTGACATGTGTTTCTGACGGTAAGTTACCGAAACCCTCTGGGCAATGAGATGGAGTATAAATAAGTAGGTCAGGTTCACCATTTCTGACATCGCCCTGCTCTGTTTTCAGTTTTTCCACAGCTTCCCGAACCCCACAGGACCAGGTGCATTTTGACCCCATGGGAAAAGGGCTGGAAAAAAACACTGCCACCAGTTTATTCAACTTCAGGGCAAAAAACTGCCTAAGGATAATAACTAAAATACAAACATTTTCCTCGTTCATAAAAAGAAGAAACACACAGAGCAAGGTGTTAAATTTACAGAAATTTAAATACAAACTGTTCTATCATAGCAGCATTTGTTCACAGCAGCCAAAAGGCAGAAGCAACACAAGTGTCCTTGATGGAAGAATGGATCAACAAAATGTGGTCCATCCACACGATGGAATATTATTCTGCCTTAAAATGGGAGGACATTCCGACACCTGCTACAACATGGATGAACCCCGAGGGCATTAGGCTAAGTGACATAAGCCAGTCACAAAAAGACAAACACCATGTGAGAACACTTATATGAGGTCCCTAGAGACACAGGTACCTCCTCTGAGGTCTTCACAGAGACAGAAGGCAGAATGGTGGGTGCCAGGGGCTGGGGAGGGGGTGATGGGGAGTCAGTGTTTTTAGTAAGTATGGAGTTTCAGTTTGGGGAAGATGAAAAAGTTCCACAGACGGATGGAAGGCTGCACTGCAATGTGAATGTATTTAAAGCCACCGAATCGTACACTTAAAAACGATTAAGATGGTAAATTTTGTACTATGTGTATTTTACTACGGTAAGAAATAGTTTTTAAAATTTTAAGCTATTTTCACAGTGGATGCACTATTAACCCCCTGGGCTCCAGAGTTCCTGCTGCTTCCCAAGCACATACGTTTCCTACAAGAAGTAAACCATCCCCTCTCATCCGGCCTTCCCTCTGGAATGGATTAGCCACCACGGCGCCTTTGCCTGTGAAGCCGGGCCCACGCGCTGCTCTGGGACATACTTTGGCACTGAGCTTGCGTCGCTGGGGGTGGCGGCCAGCTTCCCCAGAACCAGCTCCATGATCCGTTCGTCCGGCGACGCAGCCACGGGCTCGACCTCGCTCATGATCTCTGCCACTTGCTCTGCGTGGAGGGGACAGGACAAGATGTGTCATCACCAGGGCCGGGGATGGAACACAACCGAACCAAGATGACAGGCCTGAGGGGCCACAGCCAGGCCAACGTTGCAGACACAGATCACAAGATTGACACGGGGGAAAAAAAAAACTAGCAATTGTTTAGAATCCACACATTTACCTGCAGATTTAGAAAAGCAAAATGTTATTCTTAACTCAAAACTGGAGTTATGGGCTTCCCTGGTGGCGCAGTGGTTGAGAATCTGCCTGCCAATACAGGGGACATGGGTTCGAGCCCTGGTCTGGGAAGATCCCACATGCCGCGGAGCAACTGGGCCCATGAGCCACAACTACTGAGCCTGCACATCTGGAGCCTGTGCTCCGCAGCAAGAGAGGCTGCGATAGTGAGAGGCCCGCGCACCGCGATGAAGAGTGGCCCCGCTTGCCGCAACTGGAGAAAGCCCTCCCATAGAAACAAAGACCCAACAGAGCAAAAATAAATAGATTAATAAACTCCTACCTGCAACATCTTCTAAAAAAAAAAAAACTGGAGTTATAATCTGTGATTAAGTCATGACACTATCTCAATCCTTTTTCGTACCACCTAAAACCGAAACACTTTGATGTACAGCGGGACCTTATAACCTAGCTAAATCTGTCCTGACAGAGATTTGGAAATATTAATTTTTATAATTACACAAGCCATCTTGAGTATGTTCAAAAGCAGATCATCATTTTGTACAAGATTCAAATATCAAATAACCACAGTAATAGGTTAGACCCAGGCCTGAACCTCTGGACAAATGAAATACGGGAAGGTTACACGAAAAGATTTAGCCACTTCACCTACTATGATGTCTTCCGAATGCCACTTCGAATTAGTGAAATAATCATTTAATAAGCTTTTCACCTCCTTCTCCTTTTCTCTACTTGTTTATAGAGAAGTAGGGAAACTGTCCAGGGGAAGTTTAAGCCACTTCTCCTGAGAACATTATGTGAGGGCTGCTCCTCTGAATTCTCTTTAATTCCAAGAAAGGATAAAAATTTCTTCTCACTCTCGAAAAAGAAATCCTGGGCTACAGCAAAAAGAAAAACTGCCCAGTGATCAGTGAGGAAGGCAGTGAGGGGACTCGCTAGCGCCTGAGCATCATGTCTGGTCCTTACGTGCGAGACCCGCCAGGAATCCTCTGGCACCAGGCACTTCTGGCAGAGGCCATGTGAGGGCCGAGGGGACAAGGCATTTTGGGAATCCCACACCCGAGAATGAGGGCCCAAGGTCCCTCCAAGCTCAACTGAGGCTACTGTACAGTCGGAGAACGGCTTTAGCCACGGCCTGGAAGCCAGCTGCACGACCGTCCATGGGGGACACGTGAGCAGACGGTGGGGCATCCACATGACGGACCAACACGGCTCAGCAGCGGAGGAGAAGGGGCAGCGGGGACCCGGACGTGGACGAGCCTCCCCGACACGCCGTGTGGGAGATGCCGGGCACAGAGAGAGCGCGCAGGACGGGAACGCCCGTCCACGCGGAGACAAGCAGGGAAGCGGCTGGGGGGAACGGACATGCTCTCTGTCCTGATAGCCGGCTACACAGGTGGACCCGCTTGTCGAAGGTCAAAGCCGGCACACCCTGCCAACCGCGCTGCACGTCGCCGTACGCGAAGAGCTGCTCCAGCGAAAGAGAAGGGCTTAGCGTTCGCCTCCGTGTGGGCTCTGTGCCGAGTTTTGCTACCTGGCATGGAGGCAACATGGCCTCAGGTCCCTCCCCATTCCCCTCACCGCTACCCCAGGACCAGCACCGCCTGCGGGCCCCTCCCCGGGGACCAGCCTCACCTGAGGGCTCCTTGCCTTCAACAATAACTAGAGGCTGCTCTGGTTTGGATGCTTTGGGTTTTCTCCCCCTTCGAGGCTTTTTTTTCTGCTCTTTGGCGGCGCTGACACTCTTGGGAACTGCGGGAAGCTCCCCCCGGGGCACGTCTGCTTCCTTCTCTGCAGGCGAATCCTGCTGGCCGGCTGGGGGGACGCTTCTGGATTGTTCCAAATGGCCCAACAGGTGCTCTGCAGGACAGGGAAGCACAAGCGTAAGGCAGGGCATCCACTCCCAACCTCCACTTGGTTTGTTTTTAATTTTATTTGCTCATGGTGTGCCCTCTGCGTAGGCAAATAAACTTTATTTCTTCTGCTTTGAAAACGACAGCATTTCCACTGCACCAAACACAACCACCATTTTAAAAAGTCAGTCAGGCAATAGAAGCAGGGAAGTTTTGTAAAATCACGTACAGTTTTGTGTAAAAACTAAAAGCATGGGTACACGTGTATGAGCAAAGAGAAACTGTGGAAGAACGCAGCAAAAAGGTAATGTGGGTCTCTCTATGGTGACCTTATGGGCAACTTTTATATTCTTCTCAAAGCTTATTTAAGCTTTCTAATTTTTCTATGATGAATATATAATACAATTATTTTAAAATGTAGCCTTTGAAGAGGAATATTGATACATATTCAATTCATAATGAACAAAATTGTCTTTCAAAACACTGCATGAAGGCCAAAAGCCTTTATTTTCAATGGAAGAAACCTCAGAGACCTCCCAAGGAAAGATAACTGGGCCACACACAGGAAACAGACAGAGATGGCCATGCTCCCTGAGTGAAGGTGAGCTGGGCTCAGGCTGGCCGGAGGGGAGGGCACCAGCAAGAGGGCGGAGGAGTGACCCATGAGACAGGTGGGGACCAGCGCCCTCAAGGGACCACTGGCGCCCGCCTGCACATCCGGCCAAGGACCGATTCTTCCCATCCACAACCTCGACTGGCTCACACAGGCCTCGGTGTGAAGTGGCGGCTGTCTTCCCATTTGTTCCATGCTCAGGGCCACTGTGCAGGGCGAGTGCCCTCGAGAGGCCAGGGAAGGAAACGGGTGAGGGATAAGGGAAGGAAAGTTTTAAGGCAAACAACGTTACATGCTGCGTGTCGAGGGAAGGGTTCGGAAGTTTGGCCACACAGCAGAACAAGCTAACGATGAGGCCTCCCGGCTGCAAATGCTTGGGAAGGCTACAAAAATAGAGACTGCCCCCCACACCAAACTAATGCTCTGCTGAGCTTCAGAGAAAGAAAACAAGATCCCTCGCTGCCAGGCACGCAGAGAACTTCAAGCTAAGGCACAGATCCCAGGAGGAGGCCTGGGAGACACAGGCTGGGAGCTGAGCGGCTCCCGCAAAGCCAGGGAACTCCCGTGCGTCCTGCCACCATCCCGGAGGGACGGCGTGGAAGTGACAGAGCACATCAGGGTGAGCGCAGCACGGGACTCGCTGGCGCCTGCCCGAGCAGGCGCCTGCCCCTTACCATTCAGCAGCTGCAGCTCAAGGAAGGCGGCCGAACACACCTTGCACACCCACCGGCTGGGTTCCGCCTCCACCGGTGTGCTGCTCTCTGGGGTGCCTGCAGCTTCAAAAGACAAGAGGGGGAGGTGGTCCAGCAGCTGCCCTCTCTGTGCAGCCCAGCCCAGTGCAGGGCACACGTGCCCTCGTAGGAGGTGACAATGACAGCGGTAACAACTGCCACCACTTGGGAGCAGGTCCAATGCTCCAGGCACCGTTCTCGGAGTTTTACCTACACAGACTCGTTCGTGTCTGTGAATGTCCCCATTTCACAGAGGAGGAAGCCGGGCACAGAGCACTGGAACCAGAGCCTGACAAAGGGCTGTCACCAGTCATGGAAAGGTGGCCTCCTCCCAGAAGCCAGTCTGGTGGGACCAGACACCGTCCCCCCATACAACTTCAAGAAAAGAAAAAATGCATGCTACAGCCCACATCGAATTCCCCAACCTCTCACTGGCTCATGTGACAAGGAAGGGTGGAACCCCAAACAGCCAGGCCATGTGCCCTGCTGTGGCCACAGCTCCTGCCCGGCACTGGCCAGCAGAGCTTTCTGCAATGACAGAAATGTTCTGTAACTGCCGGCCAGGGGGCAGCCATGTGCACCGAGTGCCCCTGAGGAACTGGACTTTCACTTTTATTGAATTTACATTGAAACAGCCACCTGGGGCGGGTGCTTACTGCGGAGGCAGTGCCCCTAGCCCTCCCGGCACCCCCGTGGGAGTCTGGGGGTGGGAGGGAGATGACCAGGGTCCATGGAACACAGAGGGAGACCCTGGCTGCTCAGGGTCCTTTTCAAAAAAAGCTACCGATGCTCTTGTGAGACCTCAAAGTTGGGGATGTAATGGAGAAGAACCTTTGTATTCTATTACAAGTTAATCACTAAAGGGATGTTGCCTATAAGCTTAAATTGTACTTAACGGCCCTGAACTGGGAACCCTGCCTCCCAGGTAAAGACAGTCAAACTAAAATACCTTTGTTTAGCTCATAGGAAACATCTTTACCAGGCTCACCTGTGAATGGAAGGAAGAAATTAACACATCCCCTGACCAGAACCAGGAAATGCCTGATTTTATTCCCTCCCCTTTTAGTATAAAAGCAGCCTGAATTCTAACTCAGCTGGTTCTTTGGGACATGAGTCCACCATCTCCTCGGTCTGCTGGCTTTCCAAATAAAGTCGCTCTTTCTTGCCCCAACTGGTCTCTCGATTTACTGGCTGCTTGTGCGGTGAGCAGTACGAGCTGACTTGGTAACGGGGACATTCTAAGTGAATGTATGTTTGTGATTTCCTGGCCCAGGAAACTGATTCGCTAAACCCCATGTGGCAGCCTGTCAGGGCTGGACAGGGGCCACCAGCCCTCACCACCACCTCCGCTCCCGCCTCTGTGCAGCTTGCGTCCACACGCACGACCCATCGCAACCCTCCCGGGCTGCTCACAAAGCAAAACCATCCAGAAGAGTGACTGCACATGCGTTCAGAACCAGGAAAAAGCACACCTCTGTCTGTGTCAAAAAACAGCGATAAGGTTGCAAAGGACGGAAGAAACAGACGGAGACCACTGCCACAACCGTTTGCAGGCATTTTCTGAGTCTCCGTAAGATAACAAGAAGAGAGAAATGTAGCTGCAGTATGAAATTTTGAGTTATACCAAAACCAGAGCAGAAAGAGTGGAGAGTGGGCAGCCCAGAAGCAGGGCGCTGTTGTGGGGTGTGCCCTGCGGCCCAGCCTCCACTCTCCTCTGCGCCCACCTCTGGGAATCCACCGAAGAGCCTCAGGAGGAGATCAGGGCCAAACGGAATAAAGGGCCAAATTCCTGTATCTCACTCACCTTCCCAAACACACACGGTTCTAAAGAGGGCAAAGCACTCTTGCACAGGTGAGTTTCAGAGAGGGAGGCTGAGAAGGGGTTAGCTGGCAGTGGATACCCGGGAATAAAGGCAATTTCTTTTCATGTGAGTGAGCTGCTATCTCTCCACCACGAGGTCCCTGCCCAGGAATGGAATTCACATAGGCCTGACCTTCGGCAGGAAACCCATCTCTTCAGCCTGGCGTCCTGAACGCTAGGTCAACAGGACTAACTAGAAGAACCAGTCATGACTGCTGTCCTCCCGCTGAGGGCAGTACTCTATTTTCCAAAAATTATCTTTAAAAGATAAGACTTAAAAGGCAATTCCTCTTCCCAATCACTCACACGTCCAACAAAAGAGAAGTGTCTATGCAAAACGAAACAGTAGCTGGCAGTGGAGAGACAGGGAGAAGGCCCACAGCAGGACGGTCAGCGAAACGTGTAATGAAGATCAACACGTGGTACATCAGCATGTACAGCAAGACCTCAACCACGCAGAAGTGCACGGCTTTTTAAATGATGGAAAAGAAATGGTAGAACTACAGGGACAGAGGGTAGACGCCGGCCGCCAGGGGATGGAGTACAGAGCTGTACAAGGGAACCGTCTGGGGTGCTGAGAATGTCCTACATCTTGATTGTGGTGGAGCTCACACGACTGCAGACATTTGTCCAAACTCTGAACTGTCCACCTAAAATCGCTATTTTATTGTTTGTTAACTGCACGCCCACAGTGGTTTTTTAAAACTATTAGAAAATGCTAATCAAAAATGCTAAGAGGGCTTCCCTGGTGGCGCAGTGGTTGAGAGTCCGCCTGCCGATGCAGGGGACACGGGGTCGTGCCCCAGTCTGGGAAGATCCCACATGCCACGGAGCGGCTGGGCCCGTGAGCCATGGCCGCTGAGTCTGCGCATCCGGAGCCTGTGCTCCGCAACGGGAGAGGCCACAGCAGTGAGAGGCCCGCGTACCGCAAAAAAAAAAAAAAAAAAAAAGCTAAGAGTCATAAAGATGGTGATGTTATATGTGATTTAAAAGTTCCCCAAATGTTATGAGATGTACTTATATTTCATTTTTTTTTCACTAGAAAGGTGATTTTGAAACTCTGATGCTGACAGCCGACTCTGAACCCCACGCACCCGCCCGCTGAGACCACTGGGCTTCCCGGGCCTCCTCCTTCATCTGCCAACGGGCCCAGGTGTGTATAAAGAAGAAAAATCAGCCTTAATGTGAGCTCGAGGAGAACATGTGATCAGAAAAGTAAATCCACTACCAGAAAAAAAAAATACAGATTAATTTTTGAAAGGAGTGTGCCAAGTAGAAGGAAACCCACTTCCCTCTGTATTTAAAAGTCTACTCTGTCAGTCTACAAATTGGCTGATTTCTATGACAAACATCTATGACAAAGATGTTTGAAGAAAATTCAAAACAGAGAGAGCACTGAGTCTTAGCAGGT